>NC_081185.1:156758867-157074929 GCF_029867415.1 Vicia villosa
TTACCATCAAGAACTGGAAGTTTGGTATTCAAGTTGCTTCCACTCATCTTTAAACTTGTGCAGAAAAATTAGATTTCACTCACACTCACACAGTGTTTCCCAACCCACAAACAACCAAGAAAAATGTGATTCAACACAACTTTGTTTCCCTGAAACAAAATCAATCACACAGTCACACAAACTCACGTTCACTCGTGTATCCCTGTGTTTGGAACCGGAGCTCTAGATACCAATTGTTGGTGCACAAAGAATATAGATGATGACAAAGAGAATAACGGTGCAAAAGTTTAATGAGAGAGAATAAAGTTGTTGTTAATAAATGATAGCTACTACAAGGCTATTTATACAAAAGAAATTCTTGTCAAGTAGGCCCTAACAGATTAAACTTAGTGAACAAGTTTAAGGTACAAACAGTACAATACTACAAAATACTAAAGTACCCTTACTAACTAAATAGCTAAGCTACCAGGACCCAGAAGCTACAACTTCTGGTCAACACTACTTCTGAGTAACCATCAGAAGATCAACCCGCATCAGCACTTCTGAAGCTCATCTTCTGAATATTGAATTACTCTTCAATAGTTTTTTCATTTGAATTTTTAATTGATTCATTAGCATACATTTTAGAATATGCCAAAAAAATCAAGAGTTTGACTTTTTGAAGAAAAATAAAGAGAAGGACGCTGAAAAGAAGAAGAAGAGGAAAAAGAATGATAAGAAGGATGATAAGAAGAAAGATGAGAAGGATGTAGAGAAGAAGAAAAATAAGAAAGATAAGAAGAAGAAGAAGAAGAAGAAAAGGAAACTAGAAGAGAAGGCTGTTGAAGGAGAACAGAAGAAGGATGAAGAGGAAAATAAAGAAGAAGCAAGGAAGAAAGAAATTTCTGCAGGAAAGAAGGTTGTGATTCAGAAGAAGAGGAAAGAAATTGAAGCTGATTCTGAAAGGCCTCAAAAGAAATCTAAAGGTGTGTTTATTTCTGAACCTGGTTCTGTTCCTTTTGTTAGTTTAAAATCTGTACCAACAGAAGTTCCAAAACCCTCTCAACCAGAAATACAACCAGAAATACAACCAGAAAAAGCCTCAGCCAAATCACCTTCAACCACCAAAGTTCTCACCCATCCTTCTTCACCCAAAACCAATCCTGCTTCTATTCTTGATGTCTTACCCCTTCAAACCCTCTTTCCCCCTCACACAAATATCTCCACTTATCAACCTCCTCCTCATGCAAATTACTCACCTGTTGCCTCACCTGTTCCCATCAACCCCACTGCATCAGAATCTCCAAATTCTGATTCTTTACATGAACTTTTCCGCGCCTGCAACTTCACACCCAAACCTCGTCCTGACCCTACTTTTGTTAATCTGGAATCTGAGGATGAAGCAGAATCATTGCTTTCTCTTGATAGAGAACTTGAACCTTACTTCATTCTGAACCCAGATTCTTCTTCCAACCAATTCAAAACCCCTAAACCTGAACTTTCTGTTGGTGTAAGTTTTGAATTTCATAAGCTAAAGGTACAGACAGGCTTAGAAGCCGCGAAGGTTGCACATAATGCTCGGATTGATTATGTGGCAACAAGGAGCCTCTTTAGGGCTTTCCGAAGAGAATTCAACTCTGATCTTCTGAAGCTTCATAAAGCTGTTGTAGCAGAAGCTCCTGGCCCTATGGGATTTCTGAGGAACTTTGAAGACAGCTACTTCTATCCCATCAGGAGTTGGAAATCTCTTGAAGAGAAAGAATTTTCTGATGAGCTCGACGAAGTGCATCCACTTGCTATGGTTGTGTGGAAGCCTCATTACAACATTCTGACTGGAGACTTTCAGTCTATATTCAACTGGCTAAGGGAGAATCCCTGTGAGAAAGCGCCAAATATGGTATATCCAGAAGTTGAATACCCATCAGAACCTGCTGATCCTACACATCCTAAGAATTTGGCTGAAATTCTTCTGGCTTTAGAGAATTCAGAAGCTGAAATCCCTTCTCCTGTGTTTGCTGAAGCTGCTTCTGAATCAGAAGCTGATGCTGGGAACTAAGATGCTGCAACTCAAAATGCTGAGAATCATCCTGCTATGCAATCTCCTTAAGGAAAATCAAGCTGATGTTCTCATGGTCGACGCTGCTGTTGAGAATCCTCTGATGGACAATAGCTTTGATGCTTCTTCTGCTGGACCTTCTGTTCTGATGAACACCATGAAGGCTCTTCAATAGAATCAAGCTGATCTTGCTTCTCGTCTAGACAAGCATGAGGATACTCACAATGAGTTCAGATCTTTTATGAAGACGCAGACAGGAAGCACTGCTGAGATTCAAAACCTTCTGGCCAAGATAGCTTCTAAGCTAGGCTAGTCGTAGTATGTCTTGGTCTTATATGTTTTCTTGTTTCTTGCATCTGTTTCTTGCATCTGCTTCTATCCCTCTTGTACTTTTGATATATTTTGTTAATCGATGAAATATTATCTTCTTCACTTTATGTGTCGTTTATCATCTGAATCTTTTTAATGCTTTTAGATGTTATGACAAAAATGGAGAGAAACATGATAATTGATTTGGTTATTATATTAGTTGCTGGGATCAAGTCTCAACATTTCTAACATCATTTGCAAGTTCTATGTCTTTGAGATTTTTTGCAGGATTGAAGATATTCTGAAAAAGCTCAACATGAGAAGCAAATACATGGGGAAATGCAATTCTATAAAGAAGCGTGTTCTTGGAAAATTGAAGCAAGCTTAGTGCTGTGAAGCTTCAAGATCAGAAGCAAGAAGAATGTTCTGATATTCTATTTAAAGAATTACTCTGATACATTTTGTTCTCTCATTTGCTCTGATACATGTTCTTTCTTAAAAGAATGTTCTGATCCATTCATGCTCTGATTATTTTCGTCTAGTATGCTCTGAAACATTTCAGGATGTAAAGATGCTCTGATGATGCTCTGACACATTCAAGAATGTTCTGATACAATCAAGCATGCTATGATTCAAGAAGAAATTCAAAGCTCTGAAGCTGTCCTATGGAAGCAAGAAGCAGTAGCTCTGAATGTTCTGAAGTTCTAGGCAAAGTGAACGTCTCTACCGAAATGGAAAATACTCAGGGAAGTCTTTTATTTATAAATTCTTCTAGTATTTATTTCAGGGGGAGATTGTTAATATCAGGGGGAGACATATTCACACACTCTGATTATATGCTTATGCTATATCTGTGTAATTGTCTTTTGTCGTCTGATATTATGACTGCAAATTCATATCAATTATATATGTTTTTGTCATCATCAAAAAGGGGGAGATTGTTAGAACAAGATTTGTTCTGATCAATATTCTTAGTTTTGATAATAACAAGTATATGAATTTTGTATGAGATAATGTGGTACTCTAATACTATGCAATTTCCATTTTAGGAATTATATAAAGAGTATGCACAAAATCAGCGCAAGAAGCACTGACTCAGAAGGTTCAGCATGCAACATCAGAACATGGTTTGGCAAGACATCAGAAGATGGTCAAGCAGAATCAGAACATGGTCTATGGAAGCATCAGAAGAAGTTGAGATCAGAAGCAGAAGCACTCAAGTTCTCATGGTATCATGCTCAGAAGCACTTCAAGGTCAGAAGACAAGAAGATGCTATGCACCAAGCTGTTTGACTCTGATGATATTCAAACGTTGTTTACACAAACATCATATCAGAAGCAAGTACAAGATGGCAGGCTACGCTGACTGACAAAAGGAACGTTAGAAGCTATTAAAGGCAACGTCAATAGACACAGCGAAAGCAAGGCTCGAGGTAGTTGACAAAAGAGTGAAACATTAAATTCAATGTTGTACGGATTACGCAAAGCATTAAATGCTCCCAACGGTCATCTTCTCAAGCGCCTATAAATATGAAGTTCTGATGAGAAGCAAGGTTACCAACTACGAAATATAACTCTTGTGCAAATATTCAGAAACGCTGTCAAATTCAAAAAAGCTCTCAAACTTCATCATCAAACTCACTACATTGCTGTTGTAATACTTTAGTGAGATTAAGCTTAAACTTAAGAGAAAATCACAGTTGTGATAATAGCTTTATAAGAAGCATTGTAACTCTTAAAAGAATTTGTTTACATTAAGTTGTAAGAACTAGAGTGATCAGGTTGTTGATCAGTATACTCTAGAAAGTCTTAGAGGGTATCTAAGGAGATTGTTCCTAGAGTGATCAGGTTGTGATCAGTATACTCTAGAAGACTTAGAAGTTGTCTAAGTGGAAAACCATTGTAATCTTGTGTGATTAGTGGATTAAATCCTCGGGTGAGGTAAATCACTCCAAGGGGGTGGACTGGAGTAGTTTAGTTAACAACGAACCAGGATAAAAATCATTGTGCAGATTGTTTTTTCTTACAAGTTTTAAAGCTACACTTATTCAAACCCCCCCTTTCTAAGTGTTTTTCTATCCTTCAAGGGTTTGTAAAAAGCTTTAACAATACTTTAGACACAAGATAAAAGAGATTGGAAAGGGAGTTTGAGTACGTTGACAATTTTAGTCAATATCATTCCCATCCTTTTGGACAAAAACAACAAACTTAAGCAATCAACAATGGATACCTCAAGTGTGTGTGTGTTTGATATCATGTGGCACAAGAACAAACAAGTGAGTATAATAATCAACAAATAAGAGAGATGGATGTATCTAAATCCTTGGATTCAAACTCACATATGGATGATGAATGATTGATATGATGAATAAACATGGGGTTAGATAAACAACATATATAAGAAATTACCAAGATAATGGTTAAAATAACAATCAAGTACAAAATATGGATAAATCAACAAGTATGTACAAGATAACAAACTTAATTAATCATGGATAAACAAAGATCAACATGTTTTTGGATTAGGGTTTTAAACCTAGGTTTTTTGAATTAAGGTTGAAATTAGGGTTTAAACATAAACACCTAAACCTAATTAATTTTAATTGTTAAATACCAATTTCTTTAAGATAAATGGTCTAAGGGTACATGAAGAAGTCAAAGACATCCTATTCTAACCCTAAACAAACATTTACAAACACTCATAAAGTTCTATAAAAGAAATAATCAAAACAAAAGATTTTTTAGTTGATTTTTCTTAACATAAAAGACATTTTTTTGAATTAATTTTTAAATGAAGAAATATTAAATATTTTGGGGATTTTTTAATATAATGTGAAAATACACGAAGTAAATAAATCACAAAAAAAAGGGATTAAAAAGATTAAATCTACTATTTTTAATGATTTTTCAAAGTTTTAAAGAAACTAAATAAACAAGTAATAAAAAGAAAGGGAATGTGGGAGCCAAGGCTTGAACCCACGCCCTATAGATCACTGCACAAGACAACCACTAGCTGAGCTGCGTGTGTGTGGTGACAAAGGAATGCATCCAGTTCAGTATAATGTAAAACAAGTGATAAACACATAGAAAAAAATAAAACAAAAGGTCTGGGGCGAGGGGGAATTGAACCCCAGACCTGAGGGTCACACGCTTCCTTACCCCAAAATTTGCCCATCATCTGTCAAGATATTTTGGCTCAAGTAGTCTTCTCAGACTCATATGATCTCCAACTACTTAAGGCCACACAAGAATTAGGCACACTTACCTGTCTCCTAAGCAACAAGCCTCCAACTAGGGTTTTGCTTCTCTCAAGGTAAAATCAGGTTCTAAGGATCCAAGTGGACTTCATAGCATCTCATATGTCTCAAATGATCCTCACACCAAGTTGCAAGTCTCACAATACAAGATTGCCTATTAATTGCTCAGATGATCAACAGTCGACCAATTTGACCTAAAAGTCAACTATGGTCAACCTACAGTCAAAGCTCCTTATTTTTGGTCAACATTAACATTTTGAAGTGATATCCATCATTTGATCAAGGGTTGATCATGATTCATCAAGAAAATTTCATAAATCAACAAAACTCATAGTTTCTAAACTAGGGTTT
Organism: Vicia villosa; assembly: GCF_029867415.1. Lineage (NCBI taxonomy): Eukaryota > Viridiplantae > Streptophyta > Magnoliopsida > Fabales > Fabaceae > Vicia > Vicia villosa. The sequence continues at coordinate 156,764,820 of NC_081185.1, forward strand.
TTATAGCATAAAGTCAACTGAACTTTGACAAATCATAACTCTCACATGGTTCATCAGAAGTTCCCCAACCAAATCTCATTTTGATGGAAATTCAATTCTCTATAACTTTGTGTCTTTAAAGCCAAGTTCAAAAATGCTTCATTTGGGAGATATGAGACAAAACATTACAAGTCTTTTTGAAAGTCAATAAAAAGCAGTTTTCTGTCAAAGCCAATATCACCAAGATAAAATCTCCAAATGCATAAAAGGTTTCAAAGTGGCTTGTAGAGGACATCTTGTGATTTCTAAAAAGTCCTAGAATACTTTCATATGATAAATATTGAAGGAGTTATGACTTGTTGAAGTTGGCAAATTTTTGAAGAAAGACATGAAGCAAATAAGGGCCAAACTGGATTTTCTTGCAAATAGGCCCAATCTTTTATGATCCAAACTTGTTCCCCAAGTCACTAAGAGTGTCCTAGCCCAATCCCACGATTATGTGATTTTTATCCTATTTTTATTGAATTTTTATTCATTTAAAATGGAATTTAAATCAAATAGTTGAAAAAATATGGAGGATTTGATTTGGCTTTTGATTCCAATCAATCGTCAAATGACATATATTTGATGCAATTTTCATGACAAACAAGATTGGCATGATTCGAAGAAGATTGAAGCAAATTTGGAAAATTTGCATATCATGATCAAATCAAATATCGATCTTACAAATCATCAAGATTGGATGCAGTTTTTAAACCAAAATCAATCTCCTATATATGCATAATAGTTCTAGATGCCAAGGGGACAAAATTCTCTGCCTCATAAACCCTAAACAAACTTTAAAAAAAACTCAATAAAAAGTTAACTTAAGTTTTAGGATTGCAGCCATTATCAAGCCAAGTGGAAGATCAAATCAGAATCTTGGGACCTTTCTGAAGCTATTGCAGCCATCACTGAAGCTTAAATACCAAGAATCATGATATAGGCGAACACGGTTTGCACTCTTTTTCAAATTTCGATTTCAATGATTCACGAGTTATAAATGTAATTTGGTTGCATAATTATGTTCATAATCATGTTTTCAAGCTTTCTGGATACTTTGATTTGAGTTTTGATGCAGGGATCTTAACTTGCCATTGTTAGGTTTTTAGAGCTCCAATTTGGGGGTTCATGATACAAGAAAAAGTGACCCATATCGATGGCATCAACGCGTTCAAAGGGCATTTCCGAGTAGGACCATGACCTTATTTGGAATTTATTTAACGATTTCGTGAGGTTGGTATGTGCAGGTGTTTAGCTGCGTCCAGAATCGTAGCAAATCTATGGCCAATTTGTAGCTAAAATGTATGGTTTCAATGAGAAGACGAAGAAGACAAGCCAAGGCGCGCGCGTTTTTTTTAAATAATACATCTTTGTTTAAATTATTTGATTTCCAGATAATTATCAGCGCGTGAACGTGTCTCAGCTGGCAGTGTGGAATCAACTATCACCTTGGTGGAGTGAGTTCGAATCCTAGCGAACTCCCCTTCCTTTTTCCAGCTTTTTACCTTTTCCCTTCACCTTTTTTTATTATTTTCTAAATTATTAATCTATTAATCCACTTTGTTAGTTAATCATTAGGTTGATTTAATTAAATCAATTAGGTTAGATAATTAGGTTAATTGAGTTTAGTAAATACTTTTTTATCAATGTAATTAAATTAATTTAGAATTAATAATTAGGTTTTAAATTAGGTTAAATAATTTAATTATTAGGATTTAAATTAGGATTTAATTTCAAGTAAGGAAAAAATTAAATAATTAATTTAATTAGGTAGTTTTAATTTAATGAGGATTAGGTTTTTTTACTGACTTAATTAATTAGGTTTCTAACCAATAATTAATTTTTAAGTTTATAATTAGGTTTAGCGTTAACTTCAAAAACCATAGAAAACCTCGAAAACGTATTAGGTAGGTGTTGCCCATTAACCTCGAGTCTAGGTTTTAAACCTACGTACCCATTAGGTTTTTTACCTATTAGGTTTTTAACCCATTAGGTTTTCAAAAGGTAGGGTTGTCCATTAACTTTCATCTAATACGATCATTTGGATTTTAAGGCTGGGCAGTGTGCAGTAGAAAACATGTCTCTGGGAAATTATATCTTGTAAGATTAATACACACTCTATCACACACACTTGCTATGAGATGACCCATTTCAGGGAAGCGCATTCACTTACCCTCTAGTGTAGCTCCGCTAATGCAAGGAACAAAAGAATGATTAATTAAATAAAAAATTTCTTTTTTTTCCTAAATATATGTGTGTATGATTCTTTATGGTCCCTTAGCTTTTGGATAAGTAGATGGAGAACAAGTGTGTGATCCTCTTCTCCTTTACCTGTTGCACCCCAAAATTTGCCCATTTATTTATTCCTGATTGGCTTTCACATCACATTCATGTGCATACCTCATATAGGCCATTCACCCAATACATTCATTCACATCATTGTTACTATCCAAGAAAACTGAGGAAAAAAGAGTTTCTATGTGTGAGACATCTGGGATCAAAGGAGAGAGATTGAGAGTCTGACTGCACAATACTATTCTCATGGAAGTTCCCCTAAAGATCAGGATTTCGCTCTCTCCAAGACAGGGTTCATATTAAAAGATACGAATCTCATGTTTATCAGGGTCGTCAAATTAGGATTTTTTGACCAAAGTCAACCCAGTTGACTTTCTGGTCAAAATTTAATCAGGAAAATGTTTGTGGATGCAAAATATGGTTGTCCTGTTCATTGAAGCCTCTCTGGTTGAAAATTGATTGAGAATTAGATCAGAAATGGATTAATCGGGAAATTTATCTGGAAAATCAAGAAAAGTCGACTTTTTGGTCAAAGTCAAAGTCAACTGGTAAATATTGACTCATGGTGAAAAATCGGTCAAAGAAAAGTCAACAAAACAAAATAAAATCAAGAAATATTCAAAGTTGCCAAATATGGAAAGTTAGTTAAAAATTGATCTTGCCACAAATAGAAAGTTCTAACACTTAGAAAAATTTGGGGAGTTTTGAAATTCTAAAATTTAGCTGGGCAGCTGACTTCAGGTCATATTTACACAGGGATCTAGGCCTTATTTCGAGACAAGTTCAAGAGCAACATTGTTCCTTTCGTGGCCCTCTACAATATTGTAGTTGGGAGTTTTTCCATATGGGGCAAGGGTCAAGAGATATAGAAGCTCAAAGTGGGAAGATTACCACTGGATCAGGGCAAGTTTCCAGGCAGTTTTTTCGCCATCGCATGCAAATGATCAAGCACGTGGTGTGCTGACTTTGAGATTGATTTTAGAGAAATATAAAGGCCCACAAAGTGCAAACTTAGTATGGATCTCTTCATCCCCATGTTGTCTATCCATTGGTTCAAGAATTAAGCAATTTTGATAGGAGTTGAATCATTTATCGAGCCTTGAAGTTATGACTTCGTCGAGTCACGTTTGGCCAAAACAAAGGCACAGTCCCAAGCCACGCTCATGCAGACCCATGCAATGAGGATTCAACATACTTTTGATCATATTGCTCATACTTCAAAGCTTTATTTCAAGAGAGCTCCAACATGAAACCTTTGCTATTCCATGTCTTCTTCACTGTGGTACAAAAATCGAGCCCAACGGTAAGCCCTAACTAATAATATGTGAGCACAAAGTGAGCATCATGGCCACAACAACAAAAACACCAAGTCAGAAAAATACTGCAGCCACTACACACGTGAAGATACATGCACACACATGTTACCACTATCAGCCATGCACGGATTCTGAGTCAGAAAGTTCTCCAAAAGTTTACTATAAACTCCATACTTGCTCATTAAGTTTGGGAGTAAGAATACTATGCTACAACACTCCCCACCATATTCCATATACACTCACCCTATATAAACTCCATACTTCATTCTCACACGGGGGATGATTCATTTTCCTCTCACATTCATTTTCTTTCTCTCCTCGAATCTCACCATTTCTCACTCTCATCAATCTCTTCTCCCAACAACCACCAACCACCACAACAAAACTTCTTCAACTACCATCACCACCACCATAACCGTTTCTTCCACCATAACTACCCTCATCAAGCATCACTACTAAGAGGAAGCTGCAACAATCATCATTTTGATCATCTTTCAATCATCATCTTCATCATCTTTCAATCACCAAGAAGCAAGTATCCTCATCGTTCAATCTGCAAGTATTAAATTCACTTCTCAAGTGTGCATTCATTCTCCACTGCAAGTCACCATCATCATTCTCAAGAAGCAAGGAACGCAGCTGTGGAACTCCTCTACAAATCTTGATCAAGATCCGCAACAAGTAAGCTCTATTCCTTCGCATTTAGAAGCATATAGGCCTGGAACCCGTCATCAGGGATTGGGTTAGGATTTAGACCACCATGTTTGCATTGAAGGTGTTGCATATCGTGTATGGTTTTGTTTTGAACATGAATTCGGTTTGCGTGGTATAGCTCTCATATGAATGTATGGATCACGTATTTGAATGCCTTGCGTCGTGAGGATTGTTTTGGTACTCGTTTTGTGTGATTTAGAGTGGATCTTGAATGTTAGGGCTTACATAATTTGGTTCGGTATGGATGATAGAGTAGGAATTAAAAGAAACTAATTGCGGATCCATGATCAGTGCGAAAAAACGAGTCGAAAGGTGTAAGCTTTCATGTTTTCTGGGTGCATTGAGTCCTAGCTGCGGCGGAGCTTCGCCGGAAGAGACGACCGGAGTAGGATCTCCGGCGTCTGGTTTCTTTTCTTTTCCCCAACGGTCAGGCTGAGGTGGCACTCGCTCATTGGTTCCGTTTCCCATTTATTTTGTTTGTTTTGTTTTATTCTAATCATTAGGAGACGACGTGGAGGCTTATGAGTGGCTCAAGCCTTATTTTGTCTTTTAATAACTTAAGTGATGCTATGTCCAATTGATTTCAAGTGTTCCTTTTTGGTCACGTTAACATTGATAAGCGCTGAAAAGAAAATGCTGATTAAAATAAAATGAAGGAACATATGTGATACCTCAGTGGGCCATGCGTTTGTTTGTTAACGTGGGCCTCAGCGTTCTGCTCCCCACACCTCCTGTTCCTTAGGCCCAACGCGCCAATAGCATAATCTTAGTTCATATTACCTTTACTAACACACCCCCAGTTTAGGCAGACTTTGATTACACTTTAATTTTGTTTCCCATTTAACTTTTGACTCATTGACCAGTTCTAATTCATATAAAAAATAAATAAAAATATGTTTTAAATAGAATAATGTGTGTAGAAATTTTTGATATTTTTGTTAGATTTTTAGAACTTAGTTTGTTGTTTTTAATAAATCATTTTCTTTAGTGTGTTCATTATGTTTTTTAAGTTCAATCGGTTTTGCAAATTAATTTTGTTTAATACCTTAGGAGTAGAATTTAATTGCCATTTTTTGTGTGATATCAGTAGACTCATATACCATATGATGTGAAAAAGATAAAAGTCCAATTCCATGTTTTGGTTAGGTTTTCACTAGGTTCTCTATACCCGATTTATGTGCGTTCTTAAGCGGATAACCATGTGAATTTGACCTATAATTTGCTTTGCATTTATGCAATTGACTTAGTTTCTTTTTGTACATATAAGTAGGGATGTTTAGAGGTCCTAAGACCTGGAGTTGAATTTTTTTAGTCATGTTTTCTTATTTTACTTGATTTTTCTTTTTCACTTGTAAATAACTCACCTTTGGTTAACGATCGCACCATAATTTGTCCGAATGACCTATAATTTTGTGTGAAACTTCTTGACTTGTTTTGTGATTGCTTAGACACCTTTTAGAGGTCATTAGCTACTGACTTCCATCATTTGATTGCATCTTTCTAACTTCACTCCTAATTTGAATTCTATTAACTAGTTTTGACCTAGTTTTGTATAGTTTTGTTAGAACTTTGTTTGTTTCAAGTTAATTGACTAACATAGATTGGTATAAGGTCTTGGACCCATAAATGAACTAATTGCTATTGACTTTAAGCTTTGTTCATGTTTTTCATTTGCTTTTTGTTTCGATTAATGGATGTTTGTTCGCTAATTGTTAAGTGACGATTTATGCGATACTTTGGTAACTCTTTGTGAATATTTTCGTGTAGTGCCATATGGCTTTTGTGTTTGATTTAGGACATTTATTTCCTTGGTTTGCTACTGCCCTAGGGCTCTCTTCTCATCTTGTTGGAGTTGTAACTCCATTCTTTTGCCATGTTCCCTTAGACTCTTCCTTCTTTGTTAAGAGGAATTGAGATAGGTTAAGATAGTTATCCTTGACCTTAGGGCCATTAGACTTAGATTAGAATAACTTAGATTAGAGAATAGGTTAGTTCCCTTGTTCATTCTTTTTCTTTTCGACTTTAAAACACTAATAAATAAAGAGGCGAATCACATTAAGAAAGTGATAGAGAAATGAGTGGGATTCATTCCCTAATCTGTTTCTCAATCACTTAGTGGCATAGAAATGAGTGGGATCCATTCCCTAATCTGTTTCTCGGTCACTATTTAATGGGAGAGAAATGAGTGGGATTCATTCCCTAATCTGTTTCTCAAACATTAATTAATGGGAGAGAAGTGAGTGGGATTCATTCCCTAATCTGCTTCTCGATCATTACATAATGGGATAGAAGTGAGTGGGATTCATTCCCTAATCTGCTTCTCGATCATTATACATTGTTATGTGATTCTAATCGCAAAGTAAATTCCCTTAAAAAATACCCAACCAAAAACATTTAAAATACTTAATAAAGGCTCGAATTAAAACAAAGTGACGAAGTGGTGCGAAACCTTGTATTGGGTTTTGTTCATCATGTAGTTACATAAAAAACACAAACCCAAGTTCATTCTTTTGCCTTGTTAGGCGCTTAAGAACAAGTTAAGTCCTTTCCAAAAGTAGGCGTATAAGTCTCCAAAGGTCGAGCATCGTGGATTGTGACCTTAACCGCTGTTCAACTAAAAAACACAAAACAAATGGAAACTATGGAGCCGAACTACGGTCGTTCTGATTCCTGAAAAGGATACGTAGGCATTGGGTCGCGGGGCCTAAGCGAACACACTTGTAAATAATTCCTTCTTTTCCCCGTATTTCTTTTTTGCATTCATTCGCATTTAGGTTTTAGACATTAGACACCCTTTAGATAGAAACAAACATAGGTGGATACCATCGAGTACGATGGGCGTGAGGGGTGCTAACACCTTCCCCTTGCGTAACCGACTCCCGTGCCCTGTTCTCTGGTCGAAAGACCTTGTTCTTATTTCGAGTTAGGTTTCTGATATTCCTTTCCCGCGATGGGATGAATATATTAGTGGCGACTCTGATTCCATTTTTCGCGGTAGCGACAGCTGGCGACTCTGCTGGGGATGTTGATAGACCTGTTGCTGGTCCATCCTTAGTGAGTCGATCCTAGCCTGCGTTTGTTTGTTTATTTACTGGGTGTTTATTTGTTTTCATGTCTATACCTTGTATATATGTTTACATGTTTACTTTTCTGCCTGCATATCATGTTTATTTCTGTTTGCATATCATGCATATGGATTATATTCTGTGTTCCTTGGGGTCTTCTGTTCTGTTTTGCAGGTTGGGTGGGTTGTTATATGAGGTAAAAGGCCCAATACCCAGGCCAGAGTTAACACATAGGATACCTAGGATAGAGTGGATAGTCATGACGCCAACAGAATGTCAGGTTCTGTTGATTGCGAGCATGAGACCCACGACCAGCTGAGACTCGAATGGGATACCGTTGTTGGCATGTATTTGCAACAATGACGGTGTTTCAGGAGAGTTGCTAACGCTGGAGACCTTTCGACCTACCTTGACCTAGATTCACCTGTGAGTGGGGTGGGATATTCATGACAGGTACCGTTGGTGACTGTTCTATTCTGTTGGTGACTATGGTTCTTATGGGTTTGCGGTATTTATGCCGGACTTTTGGTCCTGCAACATCCAATCCTGTTCAGAAGAAACATACACTTCTCCTATGTGGGGAGGATCTTTCATTGCATCATAATCATCATAGCATGTTTAATTTCCAAAAAAAAAAGAAGAAGAAAAGAAAAAAAAAAAAAAGAAAAAAGAAAAAAGAAAAAAAAAAAAAGAAAGAAAAAAGAAAAAAGAAAAAAGAGAAAAGAGATTAACATTCATATGCATGCCATTTTTCAGGTATCCAAAGTCAACACTTCTCATCAAGAATGGCTAACAGTGTGACCGTCAACAAAAAGACTACGAAGCATACCTTCTCTTGCAGTTTCTACCGTGAGGATATAACACCTTTGGTTCGATTGAGCACCCGAGTTACTGGGCAAAATTTGGATGAATTCAGAAAGACTTATGGCCACATTCTGCTTATGTTAACTACTCGTATTGATGAGTGGGGTCTCTACACTCTTCTTCAGTTTTATGATTCTGAGCTGCGTTGCTTTACCTTTCAAGATTACCAACTAGCCCCTACCCTCGAAGAGTATGCACACATTCTTCAAATCAAAGTTCAACCTAAGGTTCCTTTTGTGTGTGCACCTGAAAAGCCCAAAATGGATCGCATTGCTGGTGCTCTTTATTTGAGCATGAAGGACGTTAAGGATAACTGGAAGCCTAATGGTGGGACCCATGGATTCTATGTGAAATTTCTGATGAGGGAAGCTGAAACCCTTGCTGATAAGGAAAAGTGGAAAGAATTCAATGCTCTCCTGGCCGTCATGATCTATGGATTAGTGATGTTCCCGAATATTCCAAATTTTGTTGATCTCACTGCCATTTGCCTCTTCATGGATCAAAATCCTGTACCCACTCTGTTGGCCGACACTTATTATGCCATCCATTCTAGGTATGGAAAAAAGGGATCAGTTGGGGGTTGTTTGCCAATACTGTACGAATGGTTTTCTTCACATTTGCCTAAAAGCGGAGCATTTGTCACTACAAGAGATTCACAAAAGTGGCCCCAAAGGATTATGGGACTTACTGCAAATGATATTGTTTGGTATCACCTCCGAACGGACATCGAGCAAGTTATAACCAGATGTGGAAGTTTTGGCAATGTTCCTCTCATAGGGACAAAAGGAGTCATCAACTATAATCCGAAGCTAGCACTGCGCCAGTTGGGTTTTGCACTGAAGGACAAGCCGTTGGATAAAGAGATATTTGAGTCTGTTTGCTTTGAAAAAGGAACCGATCCAGATGGTTTGGAGAAAGTAAGGAGTGCGTGGAACAAAATTCATACAGAAGACCGAACTACCTTGGGGGGAAAGAATGCTATTGCTAAGAAAGCTTATACTGAATGGGTTGAAGAAAGAGCTAAGGAGCGCCTGCTGCCTTTCCCGAAGGTTAGCCCTCTATATGAACAACCACCTGAGATTTTAACTGCCACTGTACCAGCTGAGGAGTACAACCAAGTACATGTGGAGAATATCAGGTTGCGAGAAAAAGGGGAAGACGCTAAAATAAAGTACTTCTTGGTGGATCAGAAAAGGGCTGAATTAGCACATGAGGTTAAAATGCTGAAAGGAGGATCTTCCAGAGTTCAAAAAAGGGCTAGAACTGAAAAGGGTGAAAGAGTTACCACTGTTCGTATTGAGGACCATCAAAGGGTTATAGAAGAAGCGGTAAAAAAGGCAGAAGAAAAGCTCAAGAGAGAGTACAGAGAAGACTTAAAGGCTCACAAGCTCAGGGTAGAGAAAGAGGCTAGGGCCGAGGTAAAGAGTTTGAAAAAGAAGCTTGAAGAGGAAACCACTCAGAGGGTAGCAATCCAGAAGAAGCTTGAAGAGGAAGTTACTCAAAGGATGGCCGTGGAGACACAACTTAAAGGTAGTCATCTCCGTTCCGCTCGACTAACAGAAGAGAATGCAAAGCTCAGAAACCAGATAGCAGAAATGGAAAGTACATCTGAAAAGAATACCCTCCCTGATTGCAAAGGATGTGAGAGCTTGGTGGCCCACTGTGATATGTTAGATGGGCAGTTGTTTCGCAAAGATGTGGTGATTCAAAGTTTTGTCAAAGGAAGAGATCGAGAAGTGACTAAGAAGATGTTTGATGAAACTAAGAAGTGGAGCGACGAGCACTTTAAACAAGGAGGACCTTTGTTTTACACCCAGATGGATTAGTGTTTGAGCTTGTTTTTCACGACCACCACCAGGCTTGTTGGATGGGGTCCTTTATCTTTTCTGTTGTTTGAACTATCTTGTCAATGTATGGGTATGCCCAAATTCAATAAGAGGTTATTAATGAAATTTGAGTCTTTTTGTTTCCTCTTGATGCTTATCCTTTGTCACATTGTTAAACATTCTTGATTAATATTAAATATTTTGGATACTCTGAAAATGGCACCTCACATCATATGCACACATGCACCTCATGCACATCATGCACAAACAGGTACATCAGATGGTGTTCTTATCTGACTGATCAGGTTTTCTCTTTCAGCAATTGCACCTCCGCCTACACATCGCTACTACACAAGGGCTAATCACTCACTGCAAATGGATCAGTTAAGGGATGATCTTATTCAGATGAGAACTCAGGTTACTGCTCAAATGGCTCAGTTCATGGAAGTCATGCAAAACATGGCTGATCGCCAAGAAGAACTCAGAATCAGGATGGACACAGTTGCTCAGGTTGTTGCGGACCCTCCACAAAGAAACCCTGCTGATATTCGTGTCAATGGTGAATCTGTGATCGGAGGACCTGGTGTAATTCCTCCCGCTGCTAATCAAGGTAATCCTTATGGGCCTCCCCAGCCCATTCCTGAAGGACAAGCCACACAACAAATCAGAAGAGCTGCTGCCATCCCCGTGTTGGAAGAAGATCGACATGAGGATCTATTTCCTGAAAGTGAGTTGGGATTTCCACATGATGCTGGAAGATTGTTCAGAGGACTGGAGGAAAGGATGAGGGCCATGGAAGGCCAAGGACTCGGTATGGACATTAATGACTTGGGTTTGGTTCCTGGTGTCCGTGTGCCGCCAAAATTCAAAGTGCCAGATTTTGAGAAATACAAGGGGAATACTTGTCCCAAGACCCATGTCCGAGCTTACTATCGCAAAATGCATGTATACTCTGAGGACGAAGGACTGTTGATGCACTTTTTCCAAGATAGCCTGACTGGGGCATCCTTGGAATGGTATATGAGGTTGGAGAGAACTCACATCCGAAGTTGGAGAGACCTGGTTGATGCCTTCATAAAGCAGTATCAGTATAATGTTGACATGGCACCAAATCGCACTCAGTTACAGAATTTATCCCAGAAAGCTAATGAGTCCTTCAAAGAATACGCGCAGAAATGGCGCGAGCTGGCGGCTAGGGTCCAGCCACCCATGTTGGAAAGAGAAATGATGGACCTGTTCACCAACACTCTAGAGGGTCAATACTATTCCGCCTGTTCTGCATCCTCAAGTTTTGCCGAGTTGGTTATGATTGGTGAGCGAATTGAAAGTGGAATTAAGGCTGGTAGAATACAGAATCCGAGTGCTGCTAGTTCCTCCTCTGGGGCTGGTGGAAAGAAGCCATATAATGGGTTTGCTAAGAAAAGAGAAGGTGAAACGAGTGCTGCTTACTATGGTAGTGGCAGAAATCAGGCTCATCAACAAGTAGCCGCTGTGACTATCCCAAATGCTCCTTTCCAACATCAACAACAAGGGTATCAGCCGCGTCAGTACCAACAACGACCGAAATTGCCAGAAAGAGCTTTTGATCCGATCCCAATGACATACGCACAAGTATTGCCATATCTCCTCGATTTGAACTTGGTCCAATTGAGGACTCTAGCCACTCCTGCTAAGCTGCCTCCTAATTGGGATGCTAATGCAAGGTGTGAATTCCACTCTGGGTCACCTGGACATAATATTGAAAACTGTAAAGCGTTGAAGCATAAAGTCCAGGATTTGCTCGACTCCAAAGCCATCGAGTTTACTCCTACTCAAGGACCTAATGTTGTTCAGAATCCTATGCCTCCCCATGGAACCCATGCGGCAAATGCTATTGAGGTTGTTGAAGACACTCACCTGGTTAAGGATGTGATCGAATTGGGTTCATTGTTGCCATTATTGAAGAAGGAATTGTTGAGGATGAGACTATACGCTGGTTGTGGAGAATTCTGTCCTAATTGCATGGTCACTTCATCAGTTTGTGATAAGGTGAAAGATGGGATTCAACAGTTGATAGATAGTGGGTATCTACAGTTTGAGCGTGTGCGACGTCCTGAAATGGTTGAAAACGCAGTTAATGTGGCATCTATCCCGTATACTCCTGCCAAGATTCCAATTCCTACAAGAGCACCTCCTTTGGTTATCACACTTCCTGGTCCCGTCCCGTATAACAGTGAAAAAGCGATCCCATGGAATTATGGAGGAGAAGTTTTTTACCAAGGGGCCAAGTATGAGGTTAAAGCGCCGGTTGAGAAAGAAGATGTTGATAATGTTGTGGGCATTGGAAGAATGACGAGAAGTGGTCGCATTTTCAATCCTCCCCAGAATACTCGTGATGACAATGTAGAAGCTCTAGCTCAAGCAAAAGGGAAAAGAGTGGTAGAAGATACGGTGGATCAGGGGCAAAGCTCTAACTCTGAAGATACTGTGGCCAAAGAGATGGAAGAGTTCCTAAAGATCATCAAGAAAAGTGAGTATAAAGTGGTTGACCAATTGAGTCAAACTCAATCAAAGATTTCGATCTTGCAGTTGCTCTTGTGTTCGGAGACACATCGAAATGCTTTATTGAGACTCCTAGGCACTGCCTTTGTCCCTCCTGAGATCTCAGTAAATCAGCTTGAAGGGGTTGTGTCTAATATCAATGCTGGAAACGGATTGGGATTCACTGATGCAGATTTGCCTTCTGAAGGTAGAAAACATAATAGAGCTTTGCACATATCTGTGGAGTGCAAGGGGACTATGCTATCTCGTGTTCTTGTTGATAATGGATCTTCTTTGAATGTGTTACCAAAGTCGTCTTTGATGAGGCTAGACTATTCTGGTGTTGAGATAAGGCCAAGTGAATTAACTGTGAGAGCCTTTGATGGCTCAAAGAGGTCGGTGTTTGGGGAGGTTGATTTACCAGTGATGATAGGTCCTCAACTCTTCATTATTACTTTCTTTGTGATGGACATCCACCCGGCCTACAGTTGTCTCCTGGGGCGTCCATGGATCCATGCTGCTGGGGCCGTGACTTCCACATTGCATCAGAAACTCAAATTTGCCACTCAAGGGAAGATAGTCACAATATGTGGGGAGGAAGAGCATGTGGTAAGCCATCTTGCGTCTTTCAAGTATATTGATGTGGAAGGGGAGGTCCACGAAACACCTTGTCAAGCGTTTGAGGCTGTCCAAACTATCAAGATCCCTTATGTTGAAAAGAAGAAGTTAGAGGCTCCCATGTCCTCACTAAAGGAAGCTAAAGCTGTGGTTGAATCTGGTCATCCTGAAGGATGGGGCCGAGTCTTGGATCTACCAGTCAAGCAGGATAAATGTGGGATTGGATATCAGTGGGGTCAGAGTTCATCTGGGGAGGCCTCCAAGAAGCCCGGAACCCTCATTCCGATCAAGTTCTCCAGTGCTGGCATCGCCAAAGATCATATTTGTGCTGCTGATGATGATATGGATAGCGATTATGACATCGAAGAATGGATCAAGCCGTGTGTCCCAGGACAGAAACTTCTCAACTGGTCTTCCAAAGACATCATCTCAATTGCTCCTGATCGAGAGTAATACTGTCTGTTTTTGTTTATCATACAATAATTCCTGTGTTCTGCCCAAGACACAGTGAACACATGTAGGGCATCATTTGTTGTTTTTCAATGTTAAAACCATTAATAAAAGGACGTTTTTGCATTCAAATATTTCGCTCCCTGTCTTTCATTTTTACTTTTATATTTGTTTTAGATAAATAAAAAAATAATAAAAAATGGCAACGTTTCTTACTCATAATCATCCCTCCATTCTAAAATAAAGCATAAATCATAATCCATGCAGATCCATCGCTCCTCCAGATTCTGTTGATAACGATCTTGCTATGCCTCGTTATGACTTCAACAATCCTATCTATACTGCTGAAGAAGGGGATGAGGAATATTGTGAATTGCCCGATGAGTTGGCCAGATTGTTGAAACAAGAAGAGAAAGTGATCGAGCCATATCAAGAGCCTATTGAGACGGTGAATCTTGGCACCGAAGAGACGAGAAGGGAGGTTAAAATAGGGGCTTCTTTGAATGAGAATGTGAAAGAAAAGTTGATTGGAATGTTGAAGGAGTATTCTGATATCTTCGCGTGGTCTTACGAAGATATGCCTGGATTAGATACTGACATTGTGGTGCACAGGCTACCCCTTAAAGAAAATTCTCCGCCCGTCAAACAGAAACTCAGGAGAACACGTCCTGATATGTCCAAGAAAATACAAGAAGAGGTTCAGAAACAGTTTGATGCAGGTTTTCTTGCTGTAACAATTTATCCGCCATGGGTAGCCAATATTGTACCCGTACCTAAGAAAGATGGGAAAATACGAATGTGTGTCGACTATCGAGATCTGAATAGAGCGAGCCCGAAGGATGACTTCCCGCTTCCTCACATTGATGTGTTGGTAGATAACACTGCTCAATTCTCGGTTTTCTCCTTCATGGATGGTTTTTCTGGTTACAATCAGATAAAGATGGCACCCGAGGACATGGAAAAGACAACATTCATTACGCCTTGGGGCACTTTTTGTTACAAGGTCATGCCGTTTGGGTTGAAGAATGCTGGGGCAACCTATCAAAGAGCTATGGTGACTTTGTTTCACGACATGATTCATAAAGAGATTGAGGTCTATGTGGACGACATGATTGCAAAGTCCCATACTGAAGAGGAACACCTGGTTCACCTGAAGAAATTGTTTGAGAGGTTAAGAAAGTTCAGGTTGAGGTTGAATCCCAATAAATGTACCTTCGGGGTGAGGTCAGGAAAATTGCTTGGTTTCATTGTTAGTGAAAGGGGTATCGAGGTCGATCCCGCCAAGGTAAAAGCTATACAAGAGATGCCTGAGCCGAGAACTGAGAAACAGGTTCGTGGATTCTTGGGAAGGTTAAATTATATTGCAAGGTTCATCTCACACCTTACCGCCACGTGTGAACCTATCTTCAAGTTATTGAGAAAGAACCAGGCAATAGAGTGGGATGACAATTGTCAAAAGGCATTTGACAAGGTTAAAGAGTATTTGCAAGAGCCTCCAATCCTCATACCTCCAGTGGAAGGTAGACCTTTGATTATGTACCTAACGGTCCTCGAGAATTCAATGGGGTGTGTGTTGGGTCAGCATGACGAGTCCGGTCGAAAAGAGCACGCAATTTATTACCTTAGCAAAAAGTTTACCGATTGTGAATCAAGATACTCACTACTCGAGAAAACTTGCTGTGCTTTGGCATGGGCTGCTCGCCGACTGAGACAGTATATGTTGACTCACACCACTTTATTGATTTCAAAGATGGACCCAATCAAATATATATTTGAGAAACCGGCATTGACAGGGAGAATTGCCCGTTGGCAAATGATCTTGACAGAATATGACATCCAATACACTACTCAGAAGGCCATTAAAAGTAGTGTGATTGCTGATTATCTCGCACATCAACCTGTGGACGATTACCAGTCTATGTACTTTGAGTTTCCTGATGAAAATATAATGTGCGTGGCAGAAACTTCCAAAAGTCAAGATCAAGAGGAAGGACCTGAACCAGGGGCGCGATGGACGCTCGTGTTCGATGGTGCCTCTAATGCGTTGGGTAATGGTATTGGGGCTGTGCTTACTTCTCCAACAGGTTTTCATATTCCATTTACGGCCAGGATTTGTTTCGATTGTACTAATAATGTGGCTGAATACGAGGCTTGCATATATGGTATTGAGGCGGCCATTGATTTGAGGATTAAAAATCTCGCAGTTTATGGAGATTCTGCTTTGGTGATTAGTCAGATCAACGGAGATTGGGAAACACGCCACCCCAACTTGATTCCCTATAGAGAACATGTTGTGAAACTGGCTCAATATTTCGATGAGATCACTTTCGATCACATCCCTCGAGAGGAAAATCACTTGGCTGATGCGTTGGCCACTTTAGCATCCATGTTCAAAGTCAAATGGGACAATGAAGCGCCGTCAATTGTGATCAAAAGGTTGGATGAACCTGCATTCTGTGGCGTCATTGATAATGTGCCTGATGAGAAACCATGGTTTTATGACATTAAGAAATTCCTGGAAACCCAAGAGTATCCTGAGGGTACTTCCCTCACAGATAGGAAAACTCTGAAGAGACTATCTGCCAAGTTCTTCATTGCTGGAGGTGTATTGTACAAAAGGAACTTTGATTCTGTGTTGCTCAGATACGTGGATAGACACGAAGCAGCAAAGATCATGCAAGAGGTACACGAAGGATCCTTTGGTACACATGCAAGTGGGCACACCATGGCTAGGAAAATATTGAGAGCAGGTTATTATTGGTCGACCTTGGAACATGATTGTTTCAACCATGTGGTGGTATGTTACAAATGTCAAGTATATGCAGATAGGGTTCACGTGCCTCCGGTCCCTCTGAATGTGTTGACATCTCCTTGGCCATTTGCTATGTGGGGCATCGATATGATTGGGGAAATTAAGCCCACCGCCTCTAATGGACATCGTTTCATCCTCGTTGCTATTGACTACTTCACCAAGTGGGTCGAAGCTGCGTCTTATGCAAAGGTCTCCAAGCAAGTAGTGACTCGCTTCATCAAGCACCATATAATTTGTCGTTATGGGGTTCCTGAGAGAATTATCACTGATAATGGATCCAACCTCAATAATAAGATGATGAAGGAACTATGCGAGGACTTCAAGATCACGCATCATAACTCCTCCCCGTACAGGCCAAAGATGAATGGCGCAGTTGAAGCGGCCAATAAGAACATCAAGAAGATTGTGCAAAAGATGGTGGTCACTTATAAGGATTGGCATGAGATGTTGCCCTTTGCTTTACATGGTTATCGTACCTCGGTGCGCACTTCCACAGGGGCAACTCCTTTCTCGTTGGTATATGGCATGGAAGCGATTCTTCCGGTTGAGGTTGAGATTCCTTCATTAAGGGTATTAACAGATGTGAAGCTCAGTGAAGCTGATTGGGTCCAGACCAGATTTGATCAATTGAACCTTATTGATGAAAAGAGACTAGCAGCCATATGCCACGGGCAAGCCTATCAAAAGAAGATGAAGAGAGCCTTCGACAAGAAGATTCGAGCTCGACACTTTCAGGTTGGTGACCTTGTGCTCAAGAAGATCCTGCCTATTCACAACGATCCTAGGGGAAAGTGGACTCCGAATTACGAAGGGCCTTATGTCGTAAAGAAAGTCTTCTCAGGTGGCGCCATGATCCTCTCAACTATGGATGGCGAAGACTTCCCACTTCCCGTGAATGCCGACGCAGTTAAAAAATACTTCGCATAAACCTGATCAAAAAATAAAAATAAAAGAAAAGGAAAAGATCAGGAAAAAGAATGAAAAAGAAATAAAGTACACCCGCTGAGTTGAAAACCCGAAAGGGCGACTTAGGCAAAAAAGGGGTCCTGGTGGATTGAAAACCCGAAAGGGCGGTCCAGGCAAAAGAGGGACAAAAAGCGAATGACTGCGTCGTGCATTAGATCTTCAAGCATAATTAGTCATCATAATTGGAGGGCTCACAAGGACAAAGGATCAATCCATTCATCCATTTCGGAAAGCAAAGCAGAAGGAACATCGAAGATCTGCAAGGCATAGCAAGATTGGAACTCAATGGAACCTTTTATTACGTTGCCATGTTTGTAAATTCTATTTGTTTTCTTTTTTTGGTGGCCACCTCCTTAAGGGGCCGCTTCCTGGTGTACTCGCCTATGTTAGGCATTCCTTTTCATTAATAAAAAGATATTTTACTCAAAATTCCTACATTGTTTTATTTTTACTGTTTTGTTTACAAAAGCGTCCAATTATTTTGGTAAGCATTGCATTTCTAACATCGAAGTCCTACAAAAGGAACATGAGCTAAACTAAATAGAATTGCTTAAAGATTTTGAGTACTTGGGATGATGGACGAGGTAGAACCATCATGCCTGGGGCATATTTGCTTGATTTGTCTTGCAGGAACCTCCGATCATTCAGCATAGTCAGATGCCAGTATCCACGCTTCAAGAACCCAGAGGTCTCCTTTCCTTCAAGTACCAGAGGTTATTTCTCTGGAGCCAAGGCTCAAATGCTCCGCAGTGTTGATTAGATTCCCTTATCCTTCGACAAAGATGTGGAAGTTCAAAAAGGGGAGGTGCAATCTTCAAAGTCTCCAAACAAGATGACGATATGGCCCCTCTGGTGTAAGTTCCCCCCCTATAGAAGTGACATACTGGGGGTCGTCCAAGAAACCATCTGGTGGCCTCACAAAGTCAAGAAGTCAAAAAGAATCCCCACAGAGTTCATCAGATAAAAGATGTCCGGTGTTCACACGAATGCCTTTGTTTGGCACTTTGCATATAGCAATCATTGCATTCACACTGCATCCTCAAAAGCGTAGCATTCCCATGAATATGGGGCATTACGTAAAGAAAGTTCAAAACATGCATCAATGCATAAGCCAAGTTTGTATGTGCTCTAAAAGGCACAAGATAACATATTCCCAAAAGAAGTCTCACTCCAGTGTGGATTGGATACAAAGTCATGCTGCACAAAGATCATTATCTCCTTGGTGATTTCCCGTTTGCTGAGTTCAATCGTTTAGATAACTCATACTTTGTGTATGGCAATCCGAATGATTGTCACTCTTGTACAATTACATCCCGCCTTTCGGCCTGAAGGAACCTTGTAGTTCTTGTGTTTCGCCAAGTCCAATGATTATTGGCATACCCTTCTAGATTTCGAGTCACCCTTCGGCTGTGTCTCCCTTTTTGAAGTCTAACTGAGGTTAGCAAATTAGGATCGGATTCCCCTTCGGCTGGTTTCATCCTTTATCGAGTCACCCTTCGGCTGTGTCTCTTTTTGGAGTCTAACTGAGGTTAGCAAACTAGGATCGGATTCCCCTTCGGCTGGTTTCATCCTTTATCGAGTCACCCTTCGGCTGTGTCTCTTTTTGAAGTCTAACTGAGGTTAGCAAACTAGGATCGGATTCCCCTTCGGCTGGTTTCATCCTTTATCGAGTCACCCTTCGGCTGTGCCTCTTTTTGAAGTCTAACTGAGGTTAGCAAATTAGGATCGGTTTCCCCTTCGGCTGGTTACATCCTTTATCGAGTCACCCTTCGGCTGTGTCTCCTTTTGAAGTCTAGCTGTGGTTAGCAACCTGTGTAAGGTCCACCTTCGGCTGGTATCCTTTGATAACATTCAACACTCTTTGATTTACCGCAGAATGCAAATTTTGATGGTACTTTCGAGTATTCAATCCACTTACACCTCAAATGTCCAGAACTTGTGTCGTTCGTACATTCAGGTCCAAGAAGATTGAATAGGGGCAGCTGTTGCACCCCAAAATTTGCCCATTTATTTATTCCTGATTGGCTTTCACATCACATTCATGTGCATACCTCATATAGGCCATTCACCCAATACATTCATTCACATCATTGTTACTATCCAAGAAAACTGAGGAAAAAAGAGTTTCTATGTGTGAGACATCTGGGATCAAAGGAGAGAGATTGAGAGTCTGACTGCACAATACTATTCTCATGGAAGTTCCCCTAAAGATCAGGATTTCGCTCTCTCCAAGACAGGGTTCATATTAAAAGATACGAATCTCATGTTTATCAGGGTCGTCAAATTAGGATTTTTTGACCAAAGTCAACCCAGTTGACTTTCTGGTCAAAATTTAATCAGGAAAATGTTTGTGGATGCAAAATATGGTTGTCCTGTTCATTGAAGCCTCTCTGGTTGAAAATTGATTGAGAATTAGATCAGAAATGGATTAATCGGGAAATTTATCTGGAAAATCAAGAAAAGTCGACTTTTTGGTCAAAGTCAAAGTCAACTGGTAAATATTGACTCATGGTGAAAAATCGGTCAAAGAAAAGTCAACAAAACAAAATAAAATCAAGAAATATTCAAAGTTGCCAAATATGGAAAGTTAGTTAAAAATTGATCTTGCCACAAATAGAAAGTTCTAACACTTAGAAAAATTTGGGGAGTTTTGAAATTCTAAAATTTAGCTGGGCAGCTGACTTCAGGTCATATTTACACAGGGATCTAGGCCTTATTTCGAGACAAGTTCAAGAGCAACATTGTTCCTTTCGTGGCCCTCTACAATATTGTAGTTGGGAGTTTTTCCATATGGGGCAAGGGTCAAGAGATATAGAAGCTCAAAGTGGGAAGATTACCACTGGATCAGGGCAAGTTTCCAGGCAGTTTTTTCGCCATCGCATGCAAATGATCAAGCACGTGGTGTGCTGACTTTGAGATTGATTTTAGAGAAATATAAAGGCCCACAAAGTGCAAACTTAGTATGGATCTCTTCATCCCCATGTTGTCTATCCATTGGTTCAAGAATTAAGCAATTTTGATAGGAGTTGAATCATTTATCGAGCCTTGAAGTTATGACTTCGTCGAGTCACGTTTGGCCAAAACAAAGGCACAGTCCCAAGCCACGCTCATGCAGACCCATGCAATGAGGATTCAACATACTTTTGATCATATTGCTCATACTTCAAAGCTTTATTTCAAGAGAGCTCCAACATGAAACCTTTGCTATTCCATGTCTTCTTCACTGTGGTACAAAAATCGAGCCCAACGGTAAGCCCTAATTAATAATATGTGAGCACAAAGTGAGCATCATGGCCACAACAACAAAAACACCAAGTCAGAAAAATACTGCAGCCACTACACACGTGAAGATACATGCACACACATGTTACCACTATCAGCCATGCACGGATTCTGAGTCAGAAAGTTCTCCAAAAGTTTACTATAAACTCCATACTTGCTCATTAAGTTTGGGAGTAAGAATACTATGCTACAACACTCCCCACCATATTCCATATACACTCACCCTATATAAACTCCATACTTCATTCTCACACGGGGGATGATTCATTTTCCTCTCACATTCATTTTCTTTCTCTCCTCGAATCTCACCATTTCTCACTCTCATCAATCTCTTCTCCCAACAACCACCAACCACCACAACAAAACTTCTTCAACTACCATCACCACCACCATAACCGTTTCTTCCACCATAACTACCCTCATCAAGCATCACTACTAAGAGGAAGCTGCAACAATCATCATTTTGATCATCTTTCAATCATCATCTTTATCATCTTTCAATCACCAAGAAGCAAGTATCCTCATCGTTCAATCTGCAAGTATTAAATTCACTTCTCAAGTGTGCATTCATTCTCCACTGCAAGTCACCATCATCATTCTCAAGAAGCAAGGAACGCAGCTGTGGAACTCCTCTACAAATCTTGATCAAGATCCGCAACAAGTAAGCTCTATTCCTTCGCATTTAGAAGCATATAGGCCTGGAACCCGTCATCAGGGATTGGGTTAGGATTTAGACCACCATGTTTGCATTGAAGGTGTTGCATATCGTGTATGGTTTTGTTTTGAACATGAATTCGGTTTGCGTGGTATAGCTCTCATATGAATGTATGGATCACGTATTTGAATGCCTTGCGTCGTGAGGATTGTTTTGGTACTCGTTTTGTGTGATTTAGAGTGGATCTTGAATGTTAGGGCTTACATAATTTGGTTCGGTATGGATGATAGAGTAGGAATTAAAAGAAACTAATTGCGGATCCATGATCAGTGCGAAAAAACGAGTCGAAAGGTGTAAGCTTTCATGTTTTCTGGGTGCATTGAGTCCTAGCTGCGGCGGAGCTTCGCCGGAAGAGACGACCGGAGTAGGATCTCCGGCGTCTGGTTTCTTTTCTTTTCCCCAACGGTCAGGCTGAGGTGGCACTCGCTCATTGGTTCCGTTTCCCATTTATTTTGTTTGTTTTGTTTTATTCTAATCATTAGGAGACGACGTAGAGGCTTATGAGTGGCTCAAGCCTTATTTTGTCTTTTAATAACTTAAGTGATGCTATGTCCAATTGATTTCAAGTGTTCCTTTTTGGTCACGTTAACATTGATAAGCGCTGAAAAGAAAATGCTGATTAAAATAAAATGAAGGAACATATGTGATACCTCAGTGGGCCATGCGTTTGTTTGTTAACGTGGGCCTCAGCGTTCTGCTCCCCACACCTCCTGTTCCTTAGGCCCAACGCGCCAATAGCATAATCTTAGTTCATATTACCTTTACTAACACACCCCCAGTTTAGGCAGACTTTGATTACACTTTAATTTTGTTTCCCATTTAACTTTTGACTCATTGACCAGTTCTAATTCATATAAAAAATAAATAAAAATATGTTTTAAATAGAATAATGTGTGTAGAAATTTTTGATATTTTTGTTAGATTTTTAGAACTTAGTTTGTTGTTTTTAATAAATCATTTTCTTTAGTGTGTTCATTATGTTTTTTAAGTTCAATCGGTTTTGCAAATTAATTTTGTTTAATACCTTAGGAGTAGAATTTAATTGCCATTTTTTGTGTGATATCAGTAGACTCATATACCATATGATGTGAAAAAGATAAAAGTCCAATTCCATGTTTTGGTTAGGTTTTCACTAGGTTCTCTATACCCGATTTATGTGCGTTCTTAAGCAGATAACCATGTGAATTTGACCTATAATTTGCTTTGCATTTATGCAATTGACTTAGTTTCTTTTTGTACATATAAGTAGGGATGTTTAGAGGTCCTAAGACCTGGAGTTGAATTTTTTTAGTCATGTTTTCTTATTTTACTTGATTTTTCTTTTTCACTTGTAAATAACTCACCTTTGGTTAACGATCGCACCATAATTTGTCCGAATGACCTATAATTTTGTGTGAAACTTCTTGACTTGTTTTGTGATTGCTTAGACACCTTTTAGAGGTCATTAGCTACTGACTTCCATCATTTGATTGCATCTTTCTAACTTCACTCCTAATTTGAATTCTATTAACTAGTTTTGACCTAGTTTTGTATAGTTTTGTTAGAACTTTGTTTGTTTCAAGTTAATTGACTAACATAGATTGGTATAAGGTCTTGGACCCATAAATGAACTAATTGCTATTGACTTTAAGCTTTGTTCATGTTTTTCATTTGCTTTTTGTTTCGATTAATGGATGTTTGTTCGCTAATTGTTAAGTGACGATTTATGCGATACTTTGGTAACTCTTTGTGAATATTTTCGTGTAGTGCCATATGGCTTTTGTGTTTGATTTAGGACATTTATTTCCTTGGTTTGCTACTGCCCTAGGGCTCTCTTCTCATCTTGTTGGAGTTGTAACTCCATTCTTTTGCCATGTTCCCTTAGACTCTTCCTTCTTTGTTAAGAGGAATTGAGATAGGTTAAGATAGTTATCCTTGACCTTAGGGCCATTAGACTTAGATTAGAATAACTTAGATTAGAGAATAGGTTAGTTCCCTTGTTCATTCTTTTTCTTTTCGACTTTAAAACACTAATAAATAAAGAGGCGAATCACATTAAGAAAGTGATAGAGAAATGAGTGGGATTCATTCCCTAATCTGTTTCTCAATCACTTAGTGGCATAGAAATGAGTGGGATCCATTCCCTAATCTGTTTCTCGGTCACTATTTAATGGGAGAGAAATGAGTGGGATTCATTCCCTAATCTGTTTCTCAAACATTAATTAATGGGAGAGAAGTGAGTGGGATTCATTCCCTAATCTGCTTCTCGATCATTACATAATGGGATAGAAGTGAGTGGGATTCATTCCCTAATCTGCTTCTCGATCATTATACATTGTTATGTGATTCTAATCGCAAAGTAAATTCCCTTAAAAAATACCCAACCAAAAACATTTAAAATACTTAATAAAGGCTCGAATTAAAACAAAGTGACGAAGTGGTGCGAAACCTTGTATTGGGTTTTGTTCATCATGTAGTTACATAAAAAACACAAACCCAAGTTCATTCTTTTGCCTTGTTAGGCGCTTAAGAACAAGTTAAGTCCTTTCCAAAAGTAGGCGTATAAGTCTCCAAAGGTCGAGCATCGTGGATTGTGACCTTAACCGCTGTTCAACTAAAAAACACAAAACAAATGGAAACTATGGAGCCGAACTACGGTCGTTCTGATTCCTGAAAAGGATACGTAGGCATTGGGTCGCGGGGCCTAAGCGAACACACTTGTAAATAATTCCTTCTTTTCCCCGTATTTCTTTTTTGCATTCATTCGCATTTAGGTTTTAGACATTAGACACCCTTTAGATAGAAACAAACATAGGTGGATACCATCGAGTACGATGGGCGTGAGGGGTGCTAACACCTTCCCCTTGCGTAACCGACTCCCGTGCCCTGTTCTCTGGTCGAAAGACCTTGTTCTTATTTCGAGTTAGGTTTCTGATATTCCTTTCCCGCGATGGGATGAATATATTAGTGGCGACTCTGATTCCATTTTTCGCGGTAGCGACATTACCGAGCAAAGCAGAAACTACTCGAAATCCATAGTTACTGTCACCCTTTACATCGATGATATGTTTAATGTGTGTTGTGCATAAAAACCAGCATCTCGTCAATGAATCACTACGCAAGAAAATACTTTTAGGCTCTGTTTGGCATGTCACTTTTTGAGCTTATGTCTTATAGCTTATAGTTTATAAGCTCATATAATAATAAAAGACCTGTTTGGTAAGGGTCTTTTCATTACGAGCTTATAGCTTATTTTACTAACTTATAATAGCTTATTTTTCAGACGCTATTTCAGATAGCATTTTAGCTTATAGCTTATACCTTATCATTTTTTCTTCCATTTTTATCCTTATAATGTTAACTAAAATCCACTTTTACCCTCTATAATTTATTTTAATTTAAAATAAAATAATTATATATTAAATGTCCTTTATGTCATTTTAATTAATCAGTTAGTTGAACCGCTAATTTTACCAAACACTTCAATCAGCTTATCTGCTATAAGTCATCAGTCATCAGCTATAAGCTATAAGCTATTTGTCATTAGCTATTAGCCATAAGCTATAAGCTATCAGCTATCAGCTAGCTTATCAGTCAACCGCTATTTTTATCAAACAGAGCCTTACTAACTCTTTTTGGCATTCAACAACGCTTTTAAGTGCTATTAAAACTCTTGCTATTATAGATTGTCCACATATGATTGCGCTTTTTAAGGGCTATTAAAATCCATTCTTTAATAGCACTTCTCTCAAAGCGCTATCGTAGCATGTATTACACTTATATACATGCTATGGATTATGATTTAATAGCTATTTTCTAAAAGGGCTATTATATACCCACTATTAATAGCACTTTCCTTAAAATGCTATCTTAGGACCTTTCAAAATTGTATATATTATAAAAAAGGATTTTATAGGTTATGAAAAAGTATTATCTTTTATAAAACAATTTCTTTTATTCTAAAAACTAATATATACGTCATTCAACTTATTCATTATAATAGAAAATAACAATTAAATGCAACTCAAATATTAATACAATTATGAAAAGTACATCATTATAAAAGAAAAATTCATCTTGTATTATTCACTCAAACCTACCAACATACAAGATAATATAAGTATAAAACTTACCAACAAAACTTAACAAATTCCTAGCCAAAGAGAGATGGTTCCAAAACATATTTAGTCGGATAAATACTGAAGCAAAGTGCCACACATAGAAAATCAAAAGACTAAGTCTAAAGCACTAAGGGAAGAGACCAAAATTATGGGGAATACACTTTTTACGCATCAACTCATATATCAAATGGAAACATAAACTCAGACAAATAGGATTTGCCAAGAATTTATAACATGTTCTTGCTATAGTCTTTCGACGATAAGATACCCAAAAATGAAGTTCCAAAGTGTCATTAGAACTTTCTCGAAGTTCTGCATCCTCAGTAGATGAAACATATAACGGTTAACAAAATATCCTGGAAGGCAAGTCATAATTGTGTCATATAGTCTATCAAGGCAGTCTATATGTCAATGTACATGATCCGGATTTTCTCCACTCCATAGAGCAAAATGTCCCGCCATTGGACAGTGTCCCACCGTTGGACAATACCCCACTATTGGGTTACTATATTTTACAGGAATTACATTTTAAAGGAGACTAAAAATTCTTTTACTAATGAAACTCCTTTTAATTGGTCTTCTTTTATTATACCAATGTTCTAACTTCTGTAATGATTGTTGGGCTTAGTGTCCATATACTTTGGGCCTGTTGTATCTTTTAGGAGTGAACTTTGTATTAGCTACTTGCATAAGTTGTTGTAATAGCTATATAAGATTCTTGCCAAGTAATAAACGTGTGGACCTGGTTTTCACTCTAACAATGATTAGTACCAAGCTTGATGTGGGTTACAGTCACTTTCTAATTTTCATAATTTAAAACTAATATTTTAGAATCAATTAGCAGTAGATAATTAAGGTAAGAGTATGAGTGTTCTTACTTGTGAAGGAAGGTTTAGAAAGCATCCTTCTTCGCCCGCTCAACTCATCGGGATTCATTGGCTTTTTTCTCGATAGCAGGAACATTAGAAGAAGTAAGGCAAGGGAAACAATTATTTTGCTGAATTACATAATGATCAGGAGTATGTCTTCTTTCCGGTCCAATATCATCAACAGCATGACTTGCAAAAATTTCTCCTGTTAAAAACAAAGTTAACTCACCTCAAGAACTATCCGATTTCAACATACAAAAACTATTGCTTTTCATTTGACTAGAGTGCATATGTTGATCGGAAGTGAGTTCGAGCAATACTACAAAGTGTAGCTTTGATCAAAATCGCAGTGGCCCATCAAGGTTCTGGGTTTACCATATTTGACCACAATTCTTCGCAACATCAAGGATGGCTCGTGATATGAAATATACTATAAACCCATACCATACCATGAATCTAAACTAATTAAACTATATAAATCATTAAAATATGATACAATCATACAACTAGTCTACAGTCATGCAAGTAATAAAACTACATAAAATTCACCATAAAAAACAAGAAAACGGGAAATTCAAAAGCTACGATATAAACTCGTCAATGACACTAACACTAACGTAGGTTTCACTACATAGACTCCACTCCACTACTATCAACCACAAACTCTTTTTCTCAAGCTACGGCAATGAAACAAGATCGCAGTCATTTTAAATAATTAACAACTTATTACATGTTAATTATCATAGATGATAACTTTGTACATATAGATTCACAAGCTGGACTTAGAAAGAACATATGAATATACATTATCATTATATAGTTAGCACTAAACTTGAATAGCAACATAATTAAGAAAACTATGCTTTTATTTATTTTATCTTATCAAGTCTTAGTAGTCAAAGTGGATGAAAAGTCAGAGTTGGCTGGTTTCATCCACTCTTGGTGGATTTTACTATCATTCATGCATAGCAACTAAAACAAAGTCAAAGAGTTTGATTTTTTCATCTGGTCCTTCATTCATAGTTCATCAACATTTGAACTAAAAAAAAAATTAAAAGAATTACACTTTTTAGATTTTGTATGTTTTTGTTGGTGCACAAAGAATAAAGATGATGACAAAGAGAATAACGGCGCAAAAGGTTAATGAAAGAGAATAAAGTTGTTGTTAATAAATGATAGCTACTAGAAGGCTATTTATACAAAAGAAATTCTTGCCACGTAGGCCCTAACAGACTAAACTTAGTGAACAAGTTTAAGGTACAAACAGTACAACTACACCAAGCACTTCAAAGTTAGAAGACAAGAAGATGCTCTACACCAAGCTGTTTGACTCTGATTATTCAAACGTTGTATCTACAAACATCAGATCAGAAGCAAGTACAAGATGACAGGCTACTCTGACTGACAAAAGGAACGTTAGAAGCTACAAAAGGCAAAGTCAGTAAAAGCAGCAAAAGCAAGGCTCGAGGTAGTTGACAAAAGTATGAAACATTAAATGCAGAGTTGTACTTTACACGCAACGCATTAAATGCTCCCAATGGTCATCTTCTCAAACGCCTATAAATATGAAGTTCTGATCAGAAGAAAAAAGAACAACTCTTGCAAAAATAAAGAAACGCTCACTACGCCAAATTTAGGCTGTAGCAGCGTAGCTACTAAAGCGCTTTTAGCAAAAGCGCTCTCGTAGGGCTCGCTAAAAACAAAATTAATAAACAAGGTAAAATGATGCAAAAAAAGCGCTCTGGTAGGGGGGGTTATGAGAGCGCTTTCAAAAAGCGCTCTGGTAGGGGGGTATGAGAGCGCTTTTAAAAAGCGCTCTGGTAGGGGGTTATGAAAGCGCTTTTAAAAGCGCTCTTATAGGGTGGGTGCTACGAAAGCGCTTTTGGGATAAAAGCGCTCTGGTAGGGGGTGTTATTAAAGCGCTTTTGAAAAGCGCTCTGGTAGCCCATTTAAAAAATTATATATTTTACAAACACACGCGTTTTGTTTCAGATCCAAAACACGCGAACCTTCTTCTTCCTTTCGTTGCTCCGCCGTCCTCACTCCCTCTCCAACCTTCAACCGACTCCGCCGCCGCCTTCCTCACTCCATCGCCACCATTCAACCGTCTCTTCTCTGTTCAGGTTAGGGTTTTGTGCCGGAAATTTTCCTTTTTTTCATTGTTTGCTTTCAAAAATACAAAATTTTATTTAGGGTTATAGTTAATATTATTGGGGCTTTTTTAATTTATCAGTGATTTAGGTTTTATCAGTGTGATTTAGAGTATTGAAGACAAAGTTTGTTAGGTTTTTATCAGTGATTTAGAGTATTAAAGACATGTATCAAGTAAGTAGAAGATGTTATTGATAATGAGACCTACAAGAGATATCTGTTTCATCAACTTTTACATGATTCAAGATTTTCTATATGTAGTTAGTAATAATCACGTTTTTCTATTGTAGGTTGAGCTTCAAACAGTGGATGGACTGGTAAAGGATAGAACACAATGTGCCCCTGCCGATTATGTTCCACAGAATATGAATCAAGTAATTGTACCCCGAAGTCTTCTGTGGCAGGATCCTTCGGGGTACAGTTACTTGATTCATATTCTGTGACACAATACAACTTGGATAGAAATGAGGCGATGCAGGTTAAGTCCAACAAAACCTTCAAATTTCTAGTCCAACAATCCCTTCTCATTATTGCAACATTTATTGATTGAGTAAACATACACCCCTAGCTTACACCAACACCGTAATTTTCTACATACAAGGTATACAATTCATTTTTTATTAATTTATTCTATCTTAATTTTTGTGCACAAGTATCTATCTGTGTTAAAATATACGGTGTAATATACAAGTGTAGGAAAATAAGTGTAGATATAGCATAGCTCAAAGATGAAGGAAAACGCTGAAGGGTAAGTAGTAGTAACTAGTTGTCATGTATTATTTGTCATAGAAATTAATATTCAACTTTTATTTGTGTCTAATTTTTCCTGTCAATTGGTTGTGAACTTTACATTAATTGTTGTTGCAGAGAAACTTCTTATATTGCTAAGAGATAGTAGAAAGCTCACAAGGATACTGGGCTCTTTTGATCAATTTGGTAACAACTTCTCAAATTCTGTAATTGTTTGACATGCTGTTGGTTGAGTTTCTAATAGTGTTCCTATCAATAACATGTAGCTAATGTTGTTCTTGAGGGTGTCTGTGACAGGATTATTGTTAGTGATCTATATTTCTTTATCCCTCTGGGCTATATGACGTGGCTGTGTTAAATTTAAGGTAAACTTTATGTACAAAATTTGTTGAACTAATTTACAATAAATGATATTCCATTCCATGTATTCAAGTTAGATATATAAAGTCCTAAATATTAATAAATTAATTTGTATTTATTGATATATTTAATTTGATTATTCTTTTTACACGACATATATATATATATATACTCGTTCTACTCTTTACCTTCTTATTTTAGAGCCTTTATATAATAATAATCTTATTTTGATTATATTATTTTTATTTTGCAGATTGTGAAGATTTTCAGTCATTTGAAGATGTTCAGACTTTGCAGGACTAGGACCGATTTAGTTGATTTAGTTGTTTAGGGATGATTTTCTTATTGTTATAATGTCATGTGAATTGGTTTAGTTGTTTTCATGTTAGAAATATGTGAATCGGTGTATATATATTTTGGATTAATTACAATGGTATAATTATAATGCATGTTTAGTATATAATCGAAATCGCTTCTTTGTTGAAATAATGAGATTACTGAAATAATGGGATTACGATTGTAAATTATAGGTTTATGGGATAACAATGGTAAATTACAGGTTCATGAAAGAATGCTTCCATAAATGCAGGTTTAGAAATTATAAAAATAATAGGTTTATAAAAAAAAAGCATAAAAATAAAATAAAAAACGCAACCTATGAAAGCGCTTTTGGAAAAGCGCTCTTATAGGGGGGGCTATCAGAGCGCTTTTTCCATAAAAAGCGCTCTAATAGGGGGGGATACCAGAGCGCTTTTTCCAGAAAAGCGCTCTTATAGGGGGGGTCTACCAGAGCGCTTTTAGAAGCGCTTTTGTTACCTACGCCAGCGGTGGCTTTCACAGCGCTTTAAAGCGCTTTTAAAGCCCAAAATAAGCGCTTTCGTAGGCCTTCCGTGTTGTAGTGGCTGCTGAATTCATTACTCACGAACTTCATCTTCAACCTCACAACTATTGTAATATTTAGTGAGTGTTAAGCTTAGAACTTAAGAGAAATATCACAGTTGTGATTATAGATTTCTAAGAAGCAATTCATACTCTTGTAAACATTTATTTTACATTGATTGTAAAAGGTTCCTAGAGTGATCAGTGAGATCAGTAGACTCTAGAAGACTTAGAGGTTATCTAAGTGGTGTATTCCTAGAGTGATCAAGTTGTGATCAGTATACTCTAGAAGACTTAGAAGGTATCTAAGTGGAAAACCATTGTAATCAAGATTGATTAGTGGATTAAATCCTTAGTTGAGGTAAATCACTCTAAGGGGGTGCACTGGAGTAGTTTCGTTAACAACGAACCAGTATAAAAATAATCGTGTTCATTGTTTTTATCTTAAGAGTTTTTAAAATCACACTTATTCAAACCCCCCCCCCCTTTCTAAGTGTTTTTCTATCCTTCACTTTGTTGTTTTTATGTGTTTCTGTTTCAACGTTTTATGTTGTGTAATTGTGGATGTATATCCGGTTCTCCAGCTTTAAAGAGCTTTATGAGAACCACTTGGTGGCGGAAGCGGAGTCCGAGGACGCGGGTTGTTGAGTATCATAGTGGTTGCGCTATGTGGTGTTGGCTCATGTTCTTGATAGGCACTGCACTATTTGTGGACAAAAATGTAACCTACGTCGACATGACTTATCTCCAGTATTTTATTGATCTGACTACACTTCACGAGTGGAACTAGGGGGCCGCCATTCTGGTATACCTATACTAGAAGCTGAATGAAGCCTCCACCTGGAAGACCATGCAGTTGATTGGCTCTTGCACACTCCTTACGATACGTTTCTTTTTAATTATTTAACATTTAATTATGGTTCATATTTTTTTTTAACATATTTTCGTATTTGTGTTTCAGGGTTGGATCATCTCATAATTCCACCTCATCCACGGAATCGACATTGATCTTGTGTACGATGACGCCATGCCCAGGGCCGCAATATACATCCTCTAGAGCGGGAATAACAAGGTGGGTCCATATCGCGTGTACCTCGACCGTACTGTTCATGATGGCATTCATTGGACGCCATTCACTAATTACGGTAATGTTGTCTCATTCAACCACGTCACATTATATTCTGGATGGTTGGCATGTGGGACCAACACCATGGTGAGGTATCTGTCAGAGTGGTGCATGAGGTAGTTTGGACGTGTGTAGATGATACTGAGGTCTCTGCTTGAGGCTGCTCCCGACACTATTACCCGAGTGGGCCTCACTGCTATATTTGAGGATCGGGCGCATCATCTGGTGCCCAAGGAGTATCGGCGTTTGGTGGCCACCCAGAGTTGGCACTGTGTGGATGATTATGTGACATGGTTTTATTGGGTGTCACATCCTTTGATGACACCCGATGCTCCCGGAGATCCACCTAGGCCAGCACATGAGGAGGTCTTGGAGAACCAGTTGACCGATAATGACCATGCCACTGATCTCCTGTCGATATGCCAGCAGATACTGATGCTTGGTCAGGATGCATTGGACATATGTATCATTGAGCAGGGTGGTCCAGAGGTAGTTGCCATTGTGGAGAGGATGATCAGTGACGCGGCCGGTGCGACTGCGTATAGGAGGGAGAGGAGGTCCCAGGGAGTTAGGATTAGGCATACTCAGTAGTAGTTTCCTATTTATGTTTTATTCATGACATTTTGGGTTGTAATATTTTTACATTTTTGACTTAATTGAACAATTACCATTTTTGGGTTGTAATATAGCCGTAGTTATTATAGTTTACGTGTTATCTGATTCTATTTTGCAATTTTGTCAATTAATGTATAATATGGGATTAATCATTCTTTTGTAAAGAAAAGGTAAAACTCAGAGCATATATCGAAGATGCATCTCCGAAACTGGTCAAAGGGTGTTTCGGATATGCATCTCCGAAATAAAAGGGTATTTTGTGATTTTTAGCAGGGGTCCTCACCCATTGGATTCTATAAAAAAAATTGTCTAGAAAATTACTATTGGATTTAGTATTTGGACTGGAATATGTATTCGCCCAACTGCAAATGAAATTCAAAATTAACCGGCACAGTTACTTGAACCCGTTTTAACTGGAATCCAAAAAAATTGAAAGTTTAAATGGTCGGAATTGAGCCAATATATGTCACTCGAGGATTGTGCCGAATTGAAGTTTTGGGCCCAAACCGACTCGAACCCAAGTCCGCCCCTAATACATACCATGTATTTTGCCATATTTAGTTATACACAATTGGAATATAACATTGATGTGTAAAAGAAAAGAAAAATCAGAATTAAATTAGAACATAGAAATTTAGTTATGTGAAAAGGTGTATAGTGTACAAATTCGAAGGATTCTAAGAAATAAAAATGGAAAAAAGAACTACTATCCTTATTTGTATTATCCAAAATTGTTTAGAAATATTCAAAATAGCATAAAAATAAAAATGGAAAATAGCAAATAGCAATATCCTTATACGTAGAAATACTTTATAACAATGGTTTAATTCGCTGTATATGAATAAACAAGATTAAATTTTAAATGCATGCAATTGCCTTCTCATTCTCATATCTATATATATATCCCATTCTCATAGTTTAGAATTATATCTTTTGCCACTCATTTTCGTTGTTCTTCTTTGCGAGAAATTTCTCTGTGTGTCCTTTTATCTATCACAATATGAACACTATCAAC
Source organism: Vicia villosa (assembly GCF_029867415.1). Lineage (NCBI taxonomy): Eukaryota > Viridiplantae > Streptophyta > Magnoliopsida > Fabales > Fabaceae > Vicia > Vicia villosa. The sequence goes on from NC_081185.1 coordinate 156,798,149, forward strand.
AACAACACCAATTTAATTGTGATGGACGAGTCTAGAAACAGAGATTTTGAAGATGCCGATTTAAGTTTTGCCTTCAACGATTCTAATTTTTCAGATAGAATCATTCAACTTAAAATCATGAAGGATGATATTGAAGTTTTCCCCAATATCAAGAATGGTTCCACAAGTGCTGATCCTACTAGCCTCGACGAAAGAAGAAGGGAGGACTTACTGAAAGAAAATGGTATACACTAATATTTTTCTCAAAACTCTTCTTTTAAAAAATTCAAAAGTGTCTGAATATATAATTTTAGTTGTGTTCATTTCTTATGTCTGGGTTAAATATATTTTTATTCAATTCATCATTTAGAGTTGGTACCATGCTTTGAACCAGGTGTTATTGTGATTTAATCGGTGTACGAGTTGAAATTTAAAACTCATATCAAATGAACCATATTAAGGTCTACGTACACAAACTGAAAAGGAATTTTTTTTTCTATGTTAAATGAAAGGAATCACACTTAAATGTGTTTTTCTAAAGGTGCTGAATTGTTTAGGGTTACTAAGGCACAAAATTTTCAACAATACTCTACTGAATTTAATGGTGGGTATACAGGGGTCATAAAAATGGTATGTTGATTAATACTCAATTTTAAGGGGTCTGTTCATTGATTTTCGAATTTTGCTATGAGCAATTTTTTATTATGAGTTAAATCTAAATATATTTCAATAGTAAATCCTTGTGATTGAGTTAAATATTATATTTTTTTCATCATTATGATAGGAGACTGAGCAACAATAAAAACTTGATTTTGTGCATAGGTTATATTTTTTTGCATCTTCATAACATATGTTCTCTTCTGTTTTTGGTAGCAGATTTATTATCGGACAAATCTGATGTAGATGATGGTGTGCTGCGTGAGTCTCAGGAGGATGCAAATGTTGAAGTGCCCGCAATTGGTACTTAGATAACTTACAAAAATCTTACAGTTGGTTTGACAATGTTTATCAAAATTTTAATTTTCTTACATTAATTGTGATGTATGATAATCTTCTTGATACATGGAGCACAATCTAGAAGTAATTGTGAATTGTGTCAGTACATTGATTGAATTGCTTATGTAGCAACAAGGTCTTAAGCCTAAAAACATGTTTCTTTTGCTTGCAAAGCTAAACACATCGTTTCAATGAATGTTAAGTTTTCAGTTCTACTCACTGGTTAGAGTTGGGTTATTATTTATATAGGTGATGAGGTTGCCAATGCTGGTGTGACTGCAAATTTTCATATGGACTACTCTGCAGTCGTTAAAGAGAAGACATTGTATGTCAGCTCCTCCATCCTAGCCGAGAAGAGCTCGTTCTTCTACAAGGTAGACGTCTCTTCTTTATTTGTTAGATTTGAATATTTTTGGAAAATATTGTTTGCTTAATTATATGTATTATTTTGCAGCTATTTTCTAATAGGATGAAGGAGTCCAAGCAGGCGCACATCACCGTAAGAATCACTGCATCTGGTATAAACATATTTAAAAAGCTTTTTAGATTATTTTCTTATTCAGATATGTTTTTTCCAATAGTTTGGTTTCTAATGTTGATATATTTTTCATGTTTTAGAGGAAGCTCCATTCATGGAGCTTTTAAAATTTATGTACAATGATTCTCTATACGTGACCTCACCACCTAGATTGATGGATATCTTGATGGCGGCGGACAAGTTTGGGGTGGCGTCCTGCATGAGATATTGCATCCGAATATTGCTAAACATCCCCATTACACTAGAGGCTGCGTTGCTTTACCTAGATCTTCCTCATAGTGTCCTAATGACTGAAGTTGTTTGGCCATTGGCTATAGCAGCAAAAAAGTATCTGGTTGCTCGTTACAAGGATGTCATAAAGTATGTTTTTTAATTTATCTTAGTTTAAATAGTTTTTTTAAAATATGTTACAGATGATTTTTGGGAAATGGTTGATATATTTATAATTGTGTACTAAATCATCGCTGATTTTTTTAACAATAAATTTTATTATTGAACAGACATCAGGAGGAGTTGATGAGATTGCCACTTGCTGGGATCATGGCATTACTATCCAGCGATGAGCTGCAGGTCGCATCTGAGGATGTACTATATGACTTTGTGCTGATGTGGGCTCAAACCCAATACCCTAGTCTGGAAGAGAGGAGAGAAATTCTAAGAGAAAAGCTTATCCCCTTCATCCGCTTCCCATACATGACGTTCCGCAGGCTGAAGATGATCCGCAGTTGCAATGACTTTGAAGATGAAGTCACTTCTAAGCTAGTATTAGATGCCTTATATTTCAAGGTTGAGGGGCCACAGCAGAACCAAATGCTAGCGGCGGAATCGGCTTCCACTAGTCGTTTCTTCATTGAGCGGTCATACAAGTACCACCCTATTAAAGTTGTGGAATTTGAACATCCACAACAACAATGTGTGGTATATTTAGACCTAAGGCGGGAGGAGTGCTCCAACTTGTTCCCCTCTGGCCAAGTCTGTTCACGACCCTTCCATTTAGGCGGTCATGGGTTTTTCTTGTCAGCGCATTGCAATATGGACCCGCAGAGCTCCTACCATTGCTTCGGCTTGTGCTTTGGCATGTATGAGAATGACTCTGCGAACTTTAGTGTTGACTATGAATTTGATGTTCGATCGAGGCCAACCTTAGATTATATTTGCAAATTTAAAGGAAACTTTATATTTACCGGGGGAAGAGAAGCAGTCGGTTTCAAGAATTTTTTTTCCGCACCATGGACATCTTTCATGGCGGAGGACAACCTCTACTTTATTAATGATGTTCTCTATCTTAAAGTAGAGATAATAGTGAGAAACTTGCAAGATTAGTCTTATAAATTTGCAGTTATGATATTTTGTAGCACTTTTTTCTATTTCCCTTCAACCCTCTGAAATAAGTGATTTTTGTTAATTTTTGTTCTATCAAGTAAATTTTATTCAGAGTTTAGTGTGATTCTTTTTTTTTTCGTGACTAAAAACGACATTCATTCTTTCAAATTGAGAGAATACATCGAATAATACAAATTCTAAATCGCTATAAACTGAAAAGGATGATTTTACAAAAAAACACACAACACTCACGTTAATAGAATATAACAGAAAAATGCCTACAAATTTGACAAATCCTAGACATATGACAAAATTGAATTGCTCAGAATATCCTTCGAGTCTACACCAATGACGACGTCAAAATTATTGATTGAATATGCACCAAATCGAAACTAATTTGTCAATCTGAACCGAGCAAACACTGCACTAAGATGGAAAAACAAAATAACATTGCAATATGACGTCAACCAACACAATGTCACACTAAGACGATGAAATCACGAAGAAAAAAATATTTGAAATCACTTATTTGAATAAAAAAGAAATAAAAAAGAATTTAGAGGGGTATTTTATATCAAAAATTGACCCTAAAATCACCCCTCTTTAATGGATGAAAATAAGAGAAAACGAGGGTTGAAGAAAGAAGGGAAGAGGTTTGTGAATGATGATGTATAGTTAAGAAAATAGACAATTTAGCATGATTCTTTAAAATATCGCAAAAGTTACTTTTGAAGACATGGGTTAGAGAGTCATGATCAACAAGCAAAACAAATGTCTTCAATTATAAGTTTTATTGTTGACTTATGTTTGCATTTACTAATTTTTGTTAGGTTCTTAAGATCTTTCTTTGCTTTTTTCAATTAATTAAGGTTAAGAATTAAGATGATGAAAATGATAAGATAATTTTTTTTCTTTTAGCTTCTAGTTAGTTGCTAATAATGGGTGATCTATATTCTAATAACTTACTAATGATAAAATTTATTAGTTAAAAAATAATAATAGAAATTTTATGATTTGATCCCTCGAAAGATATTCTAAATTTTTAGCATGAGATAATCTATCTTCTAGCCAGTTACTAATAGTTTTTTATCTGCTCTCTAATTAGTTTTTGATAATAAATATTATTAACTTTAAAATGTGTGTAATCTTAAGTAGAAATTTTATAGTTGGATCTCTTTTAAAATTTTAATATTTAAAAATAGATTTTGTTCTAAATTTTTTACAAGCCATACCATAAAACATAAATGTTATTTACTATTTTATGGTTGAGTAATTGTGGAAACCCTTTCCGCAGCTTACCACTTTTCTTCTCCCAAAATCCAATTTTCAAGTTTCAACATGTACATAAGTTTTTTGGTGGTGCCATGAGGTCCTTCCTCCACACCACCCTTTTACCCTTGAAGATGTTCAATCATCATTGTCGATAGCTTTGATGTAGTCTTTGAGGGGTTCTCTCATAACGGCGTTGTCGCGTGTGGTTGTTGGTTTCTTCTCTTTATCTCCTTGAGACTTATATTTTGGTTGTTCTTGCTTCCCTTTGCTCCATCGATTTGGTTCCAACAGCGGTTGGTATCGCTGGCAAATGAACGCTACAACCAGATCGGAAATCAGTTGGGTCAACTTCGAATTGTGTTTATGTTTCATTAGTGGGATTTTTTCGGCTGAGTTCTCACCAGATTATGGTTCTCTAGAGGCAGATATTTTCGCTGAAGGATTATTGTGTGCTACAATTTCTTCCATGCTGAAGTATGGAGGTTTTTAACATCTCCTACCTTTTCTCTGGTGAATATTTTAACCGAAAATGATTTTGCCATGGTCGCATGTTTTGTGTTTCTACTGCAGAGTTAATATTCTGAGCTTTTGATTCTCAAATTGTCTCCATATATGTTGAGATATGCAAATTTCAAGATTTAAGAATGGTCTCCTCTACACTGGTGCTAACTCTAAATGAGTATCAGTCATCGTGATTGTTGTCAGTTTGATTTATATTCGTATCATTCTATGTTTTTTATGTTAGATTGTTTGGCTTGAAAGAGACTTATTCTTTCATGCTGTTTTTTTTCTAGAAGTTGTTGGTTTGTGAATTAATATGTGTTTGATGTTGGTTCATTCGCCGTGTTAAAAAGTGGAGGCTCACACACGACTCTATTTTTTTCTATTTGTTCTCGTGCCTCTACACAGGCTCAACAACCTTATTGACTCCTCAACAATCTTCAATCTTATAGGCTTTATTGTTTTCCAACAACACTGACCCACCATCTTGATCACATATATCTTCAAACAAATATTTGTTTGGATTCACGTGCTAAGTGCACCTTGAATCCATAATCCACTCCTTATTCGAGTCGCTGCTTGAAACCACAAGAACATCAGATAAGTCAAAATCATCTTGAACATTGGCTGCATTTCCATTATCCTTTCCTCCCTAATCTTTCAGGCGTTCAGGGCATACCTTTCTTGTATGACCCTTATTCTTACAGTGATAACATCGAATACCAAGAAAATTACCACCATAAGACTTTTTCTTACTTTTACCATTCTTATTGTAAAACTTACCATCCTCCTTCAAGAACCTTAACGGAAAAATCTTCACCTATAGACGATGGTTTATGCTCATTTCGTTTGTTCAAATACTTAGAGTACAAGACTGATTGAACTTCTTCAAAGGACAATGACTCCCTTCCATACAATAGAGTTTATTTGAAATGAGCATGTGATGTGGGCAAAGCACACAACAACAAAGGTAGTTGTGTTATTGTGTTTATTGAACAACTCTTTTGGAAGAATTCTCTTTCATACGAGTTTTATAAGATGTCTTGTTGTATTGAACTAGACAAAGAGATGGATTGGAGAAAATTGTAGGTGAAATTATTCTTAAGCACTGTGGTCAAAGCTTTTACATCTATTAAACTGATTTAGTTCCTCGACAATTAAGAAACAAATGGTATACTTGCACCGAGTTTTTTTCAGGTCTTTCACCATCTCATGCATATTTATAAAAGGAAGTAATCGTGCAATTTTCTTTTACTAATATATGTCACATATCTATAGCCTTTACTTTTTTGGATTCATTACTACCTGGTATATATTATAAAGAATATGTGACAAATATTAGGTTTTCCTTTTTTGGGAATTTATTAGTGCACCCTATGCATTACTAGTACACCATGTGAAAATACAATAATGCCCCTGGATTCCAATGATGCATCTTCGGACGCACCCAAAAACATAAAACCAAAGTTGAATATGAAACACGCCTCAGGTTTGTGGTTATGTTGCATCTAGAAATGCATCTCTGTAAATAATACGAATTTGTATTTTTGTATTATACTAAAGAAGAAAAGTAGAAAAACAAAAAGGTGTAGGTTGACAAAATAAAAATTCCATTGATAGCATAGAAAAAGCATTGCATAGGTGATGTTAGCATAAATTAAACATTACATTTCAACATCCAACACTACAAGAAAATCACGTTTTAGCTGCAAGCTTTTAGCGTCGGCCACGACTCCGACGTTGATAGTGTTGATAATACGCCACACGAAGCCGACGCTAACGCATGAAGTCATTTGTTTAATATTTTTTTAAAATCATTAAAAGTAGTGTCGGTTGAGGCCAACGCTAATTTCGAATCTCCACATTTTATTCATTTGCATTTATTTTTTGTTACTTTAAGTAATTATTATTTTTTAAATAGCGAAGGCTCTAACCGATGCTAATCTTGGTGTAGAATTTTTTTTGTTTCCCTCTCAAATTTCGTTTGCCTCTTTTTTTGATGTCTTAAGTGATTATATTTTTACTTGCTTTTGAACTCAGATTTGTAGATAACAACATTTGAATTTCAGAGTCAACAGCTTGGTGCAGAGCATCTTCTTGTCTTCTGACTTTGAAGAGCTTTGAGCGTGATACCATCAGAACTTCACTGCTTCTACTTCTGAATTCATGTTCTTCTGATGCTTCATAGTTCATGTTCTGATTCTGCTTCACCATCTTCTGAGGTCTTTCTAGAGCATGTTCTGTTGTAGCCATCCAGAACCTTCTGAGTTAGTGCTTCTGAGCGTTGATTCGTGCATACTCTTTATGTATTTCCAGAAATGGAAAATGCAAAGGATTAGAGTACCACATTATCTTATACAAAATTCATATATAATGTTATCATCAAAACATAGAATATTGATGAGAACAAATCTTGTTCTAACAGAAGTCAAGATCTACAAATTTGTCCATCTAAGGATTTTTCCATAAATGAAAGGATTTTAAGTTATGGAACCATGAAGTTGATGACTTTTTCTCCAACACTTAGAAAATTTACAAAATGGTTTTAAACCTTAAAAGTAAGTGACTTTGAGGCCACTTTTCAACATGATCCTTTGAGACTTTGAGAAAACACCAAATATGAAAGTTATAAAGGATGTTTAGGGCTTTCCAAAAAGTACAAGAAATCTTCCATAGCATTTGTGTGCTAAAAGATTAGAAGAGATGAAGTTGGGGTTCCAATCTTGAAGTTTAAGCCATTTGAGTTATTGATCAAGTGATTAAGCCTTTGTTCACAAGATCATTCCACTTATGGCATAAAGATGGCACTTCTATTCTTGTAAATTGACTTTAATCGCAACCACTTTGATCTTGAGCCCATAAATTGTTGCTTCTGACTTTGAATCATCACGAAACCAACAAGAAATACCCAAAAGATTAGAAGAGTCTCCCTAATTTCTTGATTAAAGCTTGCCAAAGTCCATGGGAGCTATAACTTTCACTTTGCTTTACCGTGAAGCAAACCAAGTCAACTTGAGCTTGGGAACTTCAAATGATCTGATTTCTTCACTCACAAACCATAAATCTTGCCTATAAACAGAGGCATTTTTTCTAAAATAAAACACACAGAAAACCTCCAATTCACTCTCCCACTTGAAAGCTTAAAAATTCCAACTTGCACATGCGAATTTTGATTTCCAAACAACTTCTGTGTCAAACAACCAACCAAACACCATCCATACACTTCATAGTAATTGTCCAAACCTAGACTTTGCATCTGTAGCACCTTGAACACCATCCTCTATTTTCAACTTTTTTCATTTGCAAGTGGGTTCGGGTATAGCAACTCAGGCCATCTCAAAGTGAAATGAGCATTCAGTTAGTATCTCCCAGGTCCCAAGAAGCTATTCAAATCATCAACACTCATCTGGAAGTGCTCCAAAATAGCTTTCGATCTGCACTGCAAGAGGCAATTTCTTCAAACTCTAACTCTATCATTTGTGCATAAATTTTGGAAAACTCGATTATATTCTGCTGGTTACAATGTGAGGATCAAAAGCCACTAATTGGTTACCATTTATGTTACATGTATGTCATTTAATTTGAAATTGAAAAATTAGGGTTCATACGAGTTTCAATGATTCTTGAGCTACAGGTTAAATAAATTTATGATTGATACATATTTGGGATCGTGATAAAAAAAATGGAATAAGTTTCATATTTACATCACTGCATTTGGTTGAGAAATGAAGAAACACGATTTTGAAATTTTTTAGTTGTTTAAAGGTTGAAGATGAAGTGAAAAATATGGTTTTTGAACTTTGTTTCACATATAATAAAATGGAAGTGCATACTCTAATGGATGTATCACCACCCTAGTGGTAGAAACGCGCGATTTAAGTCTCTTGCCTCCAAGGGTGTGGGTTCGTATCCCACCTTTTGCTATTTTGTACATTTTTCTAATTTTTAACCTGTTTTATTATATAATTGTTTGGAAGCGCCTTTTGATCAACATAAACACTTGGCCTGATGGCTAAAGTTTTAAGTTGTGATATTGAGGGCGGGGGTTCAAGACTTCCTAGAGCCAAAACATTTTTTTATACTTATTTTCATTCATTTTCTTCACAACTATGGATACTTATTTACCTTAGCAAATCAACTTATTTTCACTTGATTTTTTGTACAATCTTTATTCATCTGAGATATTTTGTGAATATATTTTAAAAAACCCAAAAATATTATTTATTTAACCAATATTAAATAAAATCAAAAATAATGTTTTATGCCTTTTAAAAGGCCTTTAAATCAAACCTTTTCCAAATAATTTTCTCACTAAAATGTCTTGATTAAAATTTTATGATCCCTTTAGGATAGGAATTATCTTCCTTTGACACATATACTGTGATCCTATAGTTTTTTCACTTAGGATTTATTCTACTTTTAAAAATGATTAGGTTAGTGTACACATACCAAAACTCTAATCTTTTATCCTTTAATATTCTCCTTGATCTTATATGCAATGCCATGTTGATATTAACTAGCTTGTTGCTATGAACTCTTGTTATTTATCTATTTGTACATATGCTTGTTGTCTTATACCTTTGTGTTTTTAGACTTTGGTTATGTCTTTATCTTTGTATATATCATTGTTGGACAAACCCCACATCCATGATACATGCATCCATAATCACATCATATTCATACATACATAAAATGATCTTAAGGTATGTCATCTCTTTTATTCATAACACCTTTTATACTTGAGTTTATACTTGAGTTTATACATTGATATCTTTGTTTATAGTCACTTTGATTGTATCCATGATACACATGCTATGATTCACACACCACTTGAGATACTCATCATATATTCTTACTTGAGATGTTTAATTTCTCATCGATGCTAAAAATCCAAAGGAATGAAAATGGTATTGACTAAAATTGACAAGGTACTCACTCGCTTTTCCTATCTCTTTTACTTTGTGCTTAGTATTGTTAAAGCTTAGCACTTTTCCCTTGTTTTAAAAATGGTTTTGTATTGTTAAAGCTGAACCTTTTTAAACTCAACCATTGGTTTTGTATTTTTAAAGCTCAACCACCACTCTTTTAAACTACCATTTGCTTTGTATTGTTAAAGCTTGACACCTTTTTAAAACTAGTTAAGTATTGTTAAAGCTTAACATTTCAAAAACTCCGTTGAGTATTGTTAAAGCTCAACACCCAAAAAATATTTTGCCACTTGGCTCTTTTACTTTCCTTTTAAGGGGAACTACAAATGCTCGGATTTCCTTATTACACTTAAGGGGTATCTAGGCACAAGATGCGATGTCTTGTCGAACACACTTGTAATAAATCTTCTTTTCTCATCATCTCACTCTATTTAAACAAAACGCAAAAACAGTTTATAAATGAGAATAATAACAATATATTTTCAAAGAGGTTCTTGTAGAGTACTACAGATGTAAGGGGTGTTAATATATTCCCCTTGCATAACCAACCCCCGAACCCAAGATCTCTATCTTTTTATTAGTTTTATTTTGAAAACTTCTTTAAGTTTTATTTCACTCTTTTTCCATTTTCCTTTGGAAACAATAAAGCGCGGTGACGACTTTCACTAAAAATACGAGCTGAGTCAATCAAATGGCTTTGGTATTAATTTTTCACCGCTACAATTACAAAAAAAAAAAATATATATATTTTTTTTGTTGATTTGGTGACGCCTAATGTGAACCGTTATTTAAATGGTTCATTGTGAACCATGACTTAGAGACATTAGATCTTTCATAATATCATATTTTAAGGTGTATCTCTCCATCCAATATTTTTCTTTTTATATTTATATTTTCTTTTATCTTCTCCTCTCTATATACTAGGGGTGGACAAAAATCTACCATCTGTTAATAATTGGCCGACCCATGCTACCCGATTGCTTTCAATCGGGTCAACTTCGAGTTCACGAGTCAAACGGTTTGGCCATTCGGTTTTAAGTGGGTACCAGTGGTTTGGTTCGGATGAAAATGTTGGGCCCGTCGGGTATCGAACCCGACCGAGTCCAATAAATATACGTCTATATTATTGATATTACTCCTATTCCTTCTATCACTCTCTCATATGTATTCATTCTCACTCTCTCAATAGATTAAAAAAACCCTAATTTTTTTTCTCTCACTCTTATTCCTTCTTCTCTTCTCTGCCGCCGTGTCAATCGTCATTCATCCGTCCTTGTTTCACCTTTATCTCCTTCTCTTATCATCACCGCACCACATGTTTACCTTCATAGTCTTCTCATACTCATGTTACCTTCGTAAATTGTTTATTTTCAGATGTTGAAGTGATTTAGAGCTACGAGTGGTATTTATACCACTCTGATGAAAAGAAATCTTACAATGGTTTTTTTGTTGATTTTTAATATTTTTAAGGGTTGTTATTTAGGGTTTAGTTAACTGTATCTCTAAAAGTGTTATAGAGTTAGAGGTTTTTTTATCTGTATTATTTGTGTCTTAAAAACGTTGATTCAACATTTGGGTTTTGTGAACTTTAAAATAAATTTAGATCTATTTTAATTTTAGCTTTGTTTTGATTTTCAAGTTCAACTTAGTGATAGAGTGAAGGGTGATTCTTCTTTTAAGGTAATGTTTGTTAAGGTTTTGACTTTAACATTTGGGGTTTGTGAGCTTTAAGATAAATTTAGATATGTTTTGGTTGTATTTTGATTTCTTGTTTTTTCTTCAGACATGTGACTCTCAATATTCTGTCTGAGAAGATTATTTCTATTCTTTACTCCTTGATCTATTTTATTCTTCATTTTCTCTTTCATTTCTTTGATGTCTTTCATTTTACTATTGCTAGGTTGTAGATTCTTGCTTCTATCTTCATGATACTTGTTATTGGTATTAATGTTGTTGTCATACTTTTGGATTTTGCGGTGGTTATCACTTTTTTGTTTATAGTTGAGTTGAAATCTTGTGTTGAATGGTTTTCATTCCTAAAAGTGTTGAAATCTTGTGTTTATAGTTGAGTGATAGATCAACGGATGCCATTGTTGCTGAGTGAAAGATCTGTTGGAACAACAATTTGGGGGATGGTCGAGTCGGGAGCATTGTTAATTTCTGGGACATTCCTTTGAGCAACACACGACATGAAGGATAGAAAAACACTTAGAAAGGGGGGGGATTGAATAAGTGTGACTTTAAATCTTGGACGATAAAAATAAATTGCACAATTATTTTTATCCTGGTTCGCTGTTAACGAAGCTACTCCAGTCCACCCCCGCAGAGATGATTTACCTCAACTGAGGATTTAATCCACTAATCGCACGGATTACAATGGTTTTCCACTTAGTCCGCAACTAAGTCTTCCAGAGTCTTCTGATCACACACTGATCACTCCAGGAACAACTGCTTAGACAACTTCTAAGACTTTTCTAGAGTCTACTGATCAACCTGATCACTCTAGTTACAAACTGCTCAGCCAACTGCTAAGACTTCCTAGAGTATACTGATCACACGATCACTCTAGTTCCTTACAACTTAATGTAATCTATTCAAGAGTTTACAAATGCTTCTTAAAAGCTATAATCACAACTGTGATATTTCTCTTAATCGTTTAAGCTTAATCTCACTAATATATTACAACAGCAATGTAGTGAGTTGATGAAGATGAAGATTCTGAGTTTTGATTTGAACAGAGTTTCAGCAAGTTAATTTGAATTGTTTTGGTGCGAAAATCGTTAACCTTGCTTCTCATCAGAACTTCATATTTATAGGCGTTGAGAAGATGATCGTTGGATGCATTTAATGCTTTGCATGTTCCGTACAGCATCGCATTTAATGTTATACGCTTTTGTCAACTACCTCGAGCCTTGTTCACGCTGTGTCTACTGACGTAGCCTTTAGTAGCTTTTAACGTTCCTTTTGTCAGTCAGCGTAGCTTGCCACCTGTACTTCCTTCTGATCTGATGTTTGTGAATACAACGTTTGAATATCATCAGAGTCAAAACAGCTTGGTGCATAGCATCTTCTGATCTTCTGATCTTGAAGTGCTTCTGTTGCGTGATACCATCTTCTGATCTTCAGTGCTTCTGATCTCATGTTCTTCTGATGCTTCCATAGACCCATGTTCTGATTCTGCTTCGACCATCTTCTGATGTCTTGCCAGACCATGTTCTGATGTTGCATGCTGAACCATTTGAGACACAACTTCTGAGCGCTGAATTATGCGTACTCTTTATATATATTTCCTGAAAGGGAAATTGCATTGGATTAGAGTACCATATTATCTTAAGCAAAATTCATATTATTGTTATCATCAAAACTAAGATAATTGATAAGAACAAATCTTGTTCTAACAATCTCCCCCTTTTTGATGATGACAAAAACATATATAAATGATATGAATTTGCGATCAGAAAGAGTAGACGGCAAAAGACAAATTACACAGCTATAGCATAAGCATATGAATATGTCTCCCCCTGAGATTAACAATCTCCCCCTGAGATAAATAATCTCCCCCTGAAATAAATACTCGAAGAACTTTAATAAAAGACTTCCCTGATTATTTCGGTAGAGACGATCATATAAGCTTCTGCCTTCAGAGAATTCATAGCTTCTGACTTCTGCTTCCATTGGACAGCTTCAGAACTTGAATTTCTTTAGATCCTTAGAACACTCACAGCTTCTGATTCCTGCTTCCATCGTGGACAGCTTCAGAACTTGAATTTCTTTGATCTTCAGAACATTCACAGCTTCTGACTTCTGCTTCCATTCAGGACAGCTTCAGAACTTGAGTTTTCTGGATCTTTTAGAACATTCACATCTTCTGATTTCTGCTTCCCTCGGATAGCTTCAGAACTTTGAATGTCTACCAACATCACTTCATGCTAGATTTGTATCAGAACATTGTTGAATGTACCAGAGCATCATCAGAGCATCTCTACATCCTGAAATGTTACAGAACAAAAACTAAACGACAAAAGTCAGCATGAACGAGTTAGAACATAAAATGTATGTTTGAACACATTATATGTATCAGAGCCATATAGGCTGAAATAATGTATCAGAGCAAATAATGTATCAGAGCCATAACATTATATGTATCAGAGCAAATAGAATTTTGTCAGAACAGGATAGACAATGATATTCAAATTCTATTATCAGTGCTTCTGATTCATTCTTCTTTCTTGCTTCTGATCTCTGAAGCTTGACAGCACTCAGCTTGCTTCAGTTTCCAAGAGCTTATTCCTTTTACAGAATAACGCTTCTTATGGTTTTGCTTCTAGTGTTTGCTTCTGAAGATTCACTTCACTTCTCTGTACCTGCAAAACACTTAAACCATATAGAACTTGCAGTTCTTGTTAGTGAATGTGTGGGAGCCTCTTTACCCAGCAACTGATAGATTTAATCAAATCATTTATCATTTATCTTCTCCCCCTTTTTGTCATAACATCAAAAAGAATATTTAAAAAGATTCAGATGCATAAAACGACAAAAGAAAACATTTACTGGAATGTAAAACACAAAGAAACTTTTCATTCATAATCAAAAGATATTACAAAAGGTTCCTATGTTTAACAAGATGAGAAACATTCCTAGCAAATACAAAGTAGAATTTCCAAAGAGGAAATTACTACAAAAATTAAAAACAGAACCCTAGCTAGACACGCTCTGTGTCAACCCATCAAGAATCCCGGAGGACTTCTTGTCTTCCAGACTGAAACCTCCACTGTAGGAGAGATCCCAGAACCAAGGAGGAAGTGAGGGACAGTTCACAGACAGAGAGCTAATGTTGCAAACGGGGCTTTCCCTCAACATAGACGTTGAGCCTATCTTCCCACAACTCAAGAAAGTCTTCTGTCTTTGGATGAAAGTTGATAACAACATCAAAGAAGGATCTGACTTGAGAGGTATTAGAAGAGCCATCCCGAGATGCACAGAGATCTGTCGCCTTTGAGTCATGGAGCTACAACAGGCTTAGGGTGAACGCTAGGTTTTGAGAGAAGAAGTGAAAAAACGAGAGAGAGAGAGAGAGAGAGAAGAAAAAAAAAAACTTTAAGAGGAAAACAAAGAGATAGGAAACCAAAAACCATTTTGAAGAGTATTTAAAAGAAAATGAAATGAAACGAATGATGACTAGCATTTAATGTTACGTGACGTGAGGAGAGATAATAAAGACAAATGAGGTGACTAGCACAGTTACCTATGGTCGGCGTCCCTTCAACTGCACGCGCGCTTATCCATGAATAGTAACAACAGGTTTACCATCCCGAGATAAAACGTAACAGCTGTTTTGCTTTAAAAGAGGTTCTGAATCAACTTAGACAATGAAACGTTAGTAATAACCGAATCATAATTTCTAAAAGAATTCAATCAGAACTTCTGATTAAAAGAAATGTTCCACATTCATTTCAGAAGATACTCATACATGAGAACTTCTCATCTTCTCATTCTGGGCATAAATCCATACTGATGTTCTTCAGAATGAACTTAAACCTATCTTCAGCCAGGGGTTTTGTAAAGATATCAGCCCATTGATGGTCTGTATCAACAAAGTTTAAAGATATAACACCCTTCTGAACATAGTCCCTTATGAAATGATGTTTTATCTCAATATGTTTAGCTTTTGAATGAAGAATAGGATTCTTAGATAAACATATAGCAGAAGTATTATCACAGAATATAGGAATGTTACTCTCAAATATCTGATAATCTTCATACTGACTCTTCATCCAGAGCATCTGTGTACTACAACCAGCAGCTGCGACATATTCTGCTTCTGTTGTTGATAGAGCAATAGTTGCTTGCTTCTTGCTGTACCAGGAGATCAAATGACTTCCAAGAAATTGGCAACTTCCTGAAGTACTTTTTCTTTCAATTCTGTCTCCAGCATAATCAGCATCGCAGAATCCTACTAAGTTGTATTCTTTAGATTTTCTGTAAACTAAGCCAACATTAGTAGTACCTTTCAGATACCTTAGAATTCTCTTAACAGCAGTTAAATGAGATTCTCTAGGATCTGATTGGAATCTAGCACACAAACAAACACTGAACAGAATGTCAGGTCTAGAAGCAGTCAGATATAGGAGAGATCCAATCATACCTCTGTATAACTTCTGATCTACCTTCTTACTTACCTCATCCTTACCTAGGATGCATGTTGGATGCATAGGAGTTTTGGCTTCTTTGCAGTCTAGAAGATTAAACTTCTTCAGAAGTTCCTTCACATACTTGGTTTGGTGAACATACGTTCCTTCTGATGTTTGATTTATTTGTATTCCCAGGAAGTACTTGAGTTCTCCCATCATGCTCATTTCAAACTCAGCCTGCATAGACTTAGCAAACTCCTTTCCAAGTGTAGCATTAGATGTTCCAAAAATAATATCATCCACATATATTTGACAAATTAAAATATCCCTTTTAAAGGTTTTACAAAAGAGAGTAGTGTCCACTTTTCCTCTAGTGAAACCATTATCCAGAAGGAAAGAACTTAAGCGTTCATACCAAGCTCTGGGAGCCTGTTTCAATCCATACAATGATTTCTTAAGTTTAAAAACATGATTAGGAGACATTGAGTCTTCAAAACCAGGAGGTTGATGGACATAAACTTCTTCATCTATGTAACCATTTAAGAAGGCACTCTTAACATCCATTTGATAGAGAGTGATGTTATGTTGAGTGGCAAAAGAAATTAATAAACGAATAGATTCTAACCTGGCCACTGGTGCAAAGGTTTCTGTATAATCAATCCCTTCTTGCTGACTATAACCCTGAGCCACCAGTCTGGCTTTGTTCCTTACCACTTCACCTTTCTCACTGAGCTTGTTTCTGAAGACCCATTTTGTACCAATTATATTGAATCCATCTGGTCTAGGAACAAGATCCCAAACATCATTCCTTGTAAACTGATTTAGTTCTTCTTGCATAGCAATTATCCAGTCTGGATCTTCTAGAGCATGATCAACAGAAGTTGGCTCGATCAAAGATACAAGACCTAATTGACAGTCTGCACTGTTCTTAAGGAATGCTCTTGTTCTGATTGGATCATCCTTCTTTCCAAGAATGACATCTTCTGAATGACCAGAGATGAGTCTAGATGATCTTCTGACAGATGGTTCTTCGGATATGCTTAGATCCTCCAGAGAAGCTGATACTTGATCTTCAGATTCTTTGCTTCTGAGAAGCTCTGCTTCTGATGCGTTGCTTCTTGGCTCAACAACTTCTGATATGTCAATATCACAATCTGCAAAATTATCAAACTGCTTTGGTTTTTCAGAACCAAGCTTATCATCAAACCTGATATTGATTGATTCTTCTACAACCAATGTTTCAGTATTGTATACTCTGTAGCCTTTTGAGCGTTCAGAATATCCAAGAAGGAAACATTTTTGTGCTTTGGAATCAAACTTACCAAGATGATCTTTAGTGTTCAGAATAAAGCATACACATCCAAAAGGATGGAAATATGAAATGTTGGGCTTTCTATTCTTCCACAATTCATAGGGAGTCTTATTCAGAATAGGTCTGATAGAGATTCTATTCTGAATATAGCATGCAGTGTTTATTGCTTCTGCCCAGAAATGCTTAGCCATATTGGTTTCATTGATCATGGTTCTGGCCATTTCTTGTAGAGTCCTATTCTTTCGTTCTACAACTCCATTTTGCTGAGGAGTTCTAGGACAAGAGAAATCATGGGCAATACCATTTTCTTTGAAGAATTCTTCAAAGGATTTGTTCTCAAATTCACCACCATGATCACTTCTGACCTTTATGATTTTACACTCTTTTTCAGATTGAATCTGAATGCAGAAATCAAAGAACACTGAATGAGTCTCATCCTTTTGTTTCAAGAATTTTACCCATGTCCAGCGGCTATAATCATCTACGATGACTAATCCATATTTCTTTCCTCTGACAGATGCTGTTTTGACTGGTCCAAACAGATCAATGTGCAAGAGTTCTAATGGCCTTGAGGTAGAAACAACATTCTTAGACTTGAATGCAGGTTTGGAGAACTTGCCCTTCTGACATGCTTCACAAAGAGCATCTGATTTGAATTTCAGATTAGGGAGTCCTCTGACAAGATTCAGTTTGTTAATCTGAGAAATCTTTGTCAAACTAGCATGACCTAATCTTCTGTGCCAGACCCACTGCTCTTCAGAAACAGACATAAGACAAGTCACCTTCTGACTCATAAGATCTTGCAGATCTGTCTTATAAATGTTGTTCTTCCTCTTGCCTGTAAATAGGATTGAGCCATCCTTCTGATTTACAGCCTTGCAAGACTTTTGATTGAAGATTATATCATAACCATTGTCACTTAATTGACTGATAGATAAGAGGTTATGAGTTAATCCTTCTACAAGAAGTACATTAGAAATGGAAGGAGAGTTACCAGACTTTATAGTTCCAGAGCCAATTATCTTGCCCTTCTGATCTCCTCCGAATTTGACTTCTCCTCCTGACTTAAGCACCAGGTCTTGGAACATAGACCTTCTTCCTGTCATGTGTCGTGAGCATCCAGAGTCCAGGTACCATGACATGTTGTGCTTTGTCCTTCTTGCAGCCAAGGATATCTGCAATAGGAATAATCTTATCCTTAGGTACCCACATTTTCTTGGGTCCTTTCTTGTTAGATTTTCTCAAGTTCTGATTGAACTTGGGTTTGACATTATAAGCAATAGGAGGAACAGCATGATAATTTTTAATATGAGTTTCATGATATTTCCTAGGTTGTGTCACATGCTTCTTGGTGTGTGTTATGTGAAAACTTTGTGCATGTGAAGTGTGCCTAATATCATGAGAGTGGCCATACTTGAACTGATCATACAATGGCTTGTATGTGAGTTTCATTTCATCAACAGGTTCAAGTTTGTATGGGGTTTCTCCCTCATAACCAATGCCAACTCTTTTGTTTCCAGATACGGCATATATCATAGAAGCTAGCTGACTTCTGCCAATACTTCTAGATAAGAACTTCCTGAAACTTAAATCATATTCTTTCATAATATGGTTTAGACTAGGAGTGGATTTTTCTGAATTAGAAGGAGATCCAACATCATTGGATAATTTTAAAAGTTTATCTTTCAATTCAGAATTTTCCAATTCAAGCCTCTTTGTTTCAAATTCAAATAGCTTTTTCAGCTTTTTGTATTTAATACAAATCTGAGACTTGGATTCCAGAAGTTCAGTTAATCCGGAAACTAACTCATCTCTAGTAAGTTCAGAAAATACCTCTTCAGAATCTGATTCTGATGTAGATTCTGATCCGTCATCTTCTGTCGCCATCAGCGCACAGTTGGCCTGCTCATCTTCTGAATCATCTTCTGACTCATCCCAGGTTGCCATAAGACCTTTCTTCTTATGAAACTTTTTCTTGGGACTTTCCTTCTGAAGATTTGGACATTCATTCTTGTAGTGTCCAGGCTCATTGCATTCATAGCACATGACCTTCTTCTTGTCAAATCTTCTTTCATCAGAAGATTCTCCACGTTCAAATTTCCTTGAACATCTGAAGCCTCTGAACTTCCTTTGCTTGGTCTTCCAGAGTTGATTTAGCCTTCTGGAGATCATGGACAGTTCATCTTCTTCTTCAGATTCTGATTCTTCAGGATCTTCTTCTTTGGCCTGAAAAGCGTTAGTGCATTTCTTGATATTAGATTTTAATGCAATAGATTTACCTTTCTTTTGAGGCTCATTTGCATCCAGCTCTATTTCATGACTTCTCAAGGCGCTGATAAGCTCTTCCAGAGAAACTTCATTCAGATTCTTTGCAATCTTGAATGCAGTCACCATAGGACCCCATCTTCTGGGTAAGCTTCTGATGATCTTCTTTACGTGATCAGCCTTGGTGTATCCCTTGTCAAGAACTCTCAATCCAGCAGTAAGAGTTTGAAATCTTGAAAACATCTTTTCAATGTCTTCATCATCCTCCATCTTGAAGGCTTCATACTTCTGGATTAAAGCTAGAGCTTTAGTCTCCTTGACTTGAGCATTTCCCTCATGAGTCATTTTCAAGGACTCATATATGTCATAGGCCGTTTCCCTGTTAGATATCTTCTCATACTCAGCATGAGAGATAGCATTCAGCAAAACAGTTCTGCATTTATGATGATTCCTGAAAAGCTTCTTTTGATCATCATTCATTTCTTGCCTTGACAGCTTTGCGCCACTGGCATTTACTGGATGTTTGTAACCATCCATCAGAAGATCCCATAGATCACCATCTAAACCCAGAAAGTAACTTTCCAGTTTATCTTTCCAGTATTCAAAGTTTTCACCATCAAATACCGGCGGTCTAGTATAACCATTGTTACCGTTGTATTGCTCAGCAGAGCCAGATGTAGATGCAGGTGTAGGTGTAGTCTTTTCACTTTCATCAACCATCTTTTACTGAAGCGTTTTTCTCTTCCTGAATCTTTTCTAAACACGGTTAAGTGCTTGCACCTTAGAACCGGCGCTCTGATGCCAATTGAAGGATAGAAAAACACTTAGAAAGGGGGGGGATTGAATAAGTGTGACTTTAAATCTTGGACGATAAAAATAAATTGCACAATTATTTTTATCCTGGTTCGCTGTTAACGAAGCTACTCCAGTCCACCCCCGCAGAGATGATTTACCTCAACTGAGGATTTAATCCACTAATCGCACGGATTACAATGGTTTTCCACTTAGTCCGCAACTAAGTCTTCCAGAGTCTTCTGATCACACACTGATCACTCCAGGAACAACTACTTAGACAACTTCTAAGACTTTTCTAGAGTCTACTGATCAACCTGATCACTCTAGTTACAAACTGCTCAGCCAACTGCTAAGACTTCCTAGAGTATACTGATCACACGATCACTCTAGTTCCTTACAACTTAATGTAATCTATTCAAGAGTTTACAAATGCTTCTTAAAAGCTATAATCACAACTGTGATATTTCTCTTAATCGTTTAAGCTTAATCTCACTAATATATTACAACAGCAATGTAGTGAGTTGATGAAGATGAAGATTCTGAGTTTTGATTTGAACAGAGTTTCAGCAAGTTAATTTGAATTGTTTTGGTGCGAAAATCGTTAACCTTGCTTCTCATCAGAACTTCATATTTATAGGCGTTGATGTAATTGCAAAAGCATCTCAAGCATAGTTTGTTTTGATGAAGACAATATGGACATCAAGCTTTCATAAAGGATGTGCAAAAAGAATCTCAAGTCTTAAGCAAAGAACACACAATTTCAAAGTCTTGAAGAAATAATAAAGATTCAAGAATCAAGCAATAAATGGCAAAGGTATAAACAATACTCACTTTGACATATAATTGTTCACAAAATATACTCTCATGCATATCATAATCATGAACAAGTCTCATATATCAAAGAGTTCATTTAAAACCTTTTTCATAGTTAAAATTTAAAATAAAGGTTTTAGGAACCGGGTTGTCCCTATGGGGGAACCGGTTCCCAGCATTCTCAAATTTCAGCAATCTGTGGTTTACTATGGGGAACCGGGTTGTCCCTATGCAGGAACCGGTTCCCACGTTCAAAATTCAAATTTTCTGCTGTAACGTTCAGCAGGAACCGGGTTGTCCCAGGCAGGAACCGGTTCCTACTGAACCAGTGTGTTTTTCCATTGCATTTTACACTCAAACGAAATTGTCTTTATATCTTTTAAACATTGCATTGTTTCATGGAATAATAACCTTTTGAAGAGGTGTTTTACACACTATATATTACACATCTTTCATATTCAAAAATCACCTTCTTCATTAACAATTCATAAACCATATTCTTCATCTTTCAATATTCTCAAGTGTTCATAAATTCTCATTTTCAAGTGAAACTTTCCATACACATTTTCATTGAGAAATCTATTCAAAGTTTCATGCATACATTGTGAACATTTATATTCATTGTTAGAATTGTTTATTTGAAGAAGAAGATCAATCCAAGATTGATAGTGCTATACAAATTTCATCTAAATCTCTTGTATAAATTCAAAAGTATTATCTCCTTACTATCCAGGATTGTTGGAAGTAAGTGTTGTGTTTGAAGAGGATTGTTCTTCACTCACATTAGTATTGATTTGATCTTAAAGGTGTTAAGAACCTTTGATCACCCTATAGGTTAGATAGTAGGCATAGGCTTGTACAATAATTCTAACTATAGTGAAATCTCTTTCGTGTTTGAAAGGGGACTGGAGTACTCTCGGATTGTGAGGGGAACCAGTATATATCGTTGCGTTCTTTACTTTTCCGCACTTTATTGCATTCATCACCATTACCAAAGAAAAGAAAAGAACCTTAAAAAAAACCTTCAAACACTTAACCAAAAATTATTAGAAGTATTCTCATAAAACCGATTAAATTTTTGAAAACCTAATTCACCCCCCCTCTTAGGCGCACTCTTATACTTACATTTGGCATCAGAGCAAGTTATAGGTAACTTGTTCCTAAAGATCCAGAATGGCTTCCGCAAATCAAAGACCGGTTTTCAAAGATGGTGGTTCTAACAACAAGCCTCCATTGTTTTGTGGTGAATATTTTGACTTTTGGAAAATCCAAATGAAGGCTCATCTAGAAGCACAAGGAGAAGAAGTTTGGGAGGCTGTCCTACAAGGTCCTCATGTTCCTACAACGGTCGTTAATGGTGTTGGATCGGAGAAACCTAAAGCGTCGTGGGATGATAATGATAGAAAAAGGGTTCTTGCTGACAAAAAAGCGATCAGTCTCCTTCATGGTGCTCTTAGTATGGATGAATTCTTCCGAATATCAACATGTACAACATCAAAGGAAATTTGGGATACTCTTGTAGAAACTCATGAAGGTACCGCTGAAGTTAAAAGATCAAGGTTGAATACTTTAAGTCAAGAGTACGAACTGTTTAGAATGAAGCCCGGAGAAACTATTCTCGATTTGCAAAAACGATTCGTACATTTGACAAATCACTTGAAGGCACTTGGTAAGACTCTCACTACCGAAGAACTTAATCTTAAAGTGCTCAGATCCTTAACTAGAGAATGGCAACCGAAAGTAACAGCGATATCCGAGAAAAAGAATCTATCTAGAATGACTTCCGCAACATTGTTCGGTAAACTTCAAGAATATGAGACGGAACTTGGAAGATTAGAAAAGCATGAAAACTTAGAGAAGAAATCCAAAGGCATTGCATTAAAGGTAGATTCAAAGGAAAGCAAAATGAAAGATACATCGGATGAAGATGAAAACTTCATGCTTCTTGTAAAAAGGTTAGGCAAATTTTTTGGTAATAAAAATAATATTGATAATGCTAACTTTGTCAAAAGGAAGAAATTCTCAAAGCATAAAGATAAAGAAGCATCCACTTCATCACAAGAAGTAACATACTATGAATGTGGGAAACAAGGACACATAAAGCCGGAATGTCCAAAACTTTCTAAGAAGAATGGTTTCAAAGGCAAGAATGAATTCAAAAAGAAAAGGGCCTACATAGCATGGGAAGATAATGAAGTAAGTTCTTCATCGGACTCCGATAGTGACGAAAGTGCAAATCTAGCACTGATGGCATCACACCACTCCGATGATGAAGAAGGCGAGGTTAGTTACGATGATTCTCTTTTTAATAATGGTGCACAAGGTGCAATAAATGAATTGTTAAATGAGTGTAAAATTCTCTATAAAACTATCTCATCTCAAAAGAAGATAATATCATCTTTAGAAGAGAAAGTTAAGATAATTGAAGAAGAACATAAAAATGACAAAGAAAAAATGATTAGTGTTCAAGAAGATAATGTTGCATGCAAGAATTGTGAATCACTTTCCTTCCAAATTGTCCAATTAAAACGTGTTTTAGAAAGATATGAAAAAGGGCAAATTGGATTGGAAAATGTTCTTAGCACACAAAGATACTCCAATGATAAGAGCGGACTTGGTTTCTCTAAATTTGATAAACCAACATCCAACAAGACTATCTTTGTCAAAGCTAGTAACCAACCAATTCAAGAGAAAGTGATTAAGCCTAAAGTAATGCAACATTATCCTAAAAGGAAGAACTTTATTAAGAAGAAATCTTATCCTCCTAGATATAGAAGTAACTTCGAACCTACTTGTTTTTATTGTGGTATTATTGGTCACACACCCAATGCTTGTTATGTAAGGAACTTTAGTGTTCCTAGTGGACATTATGTATGGGTGAAGAAAGGAACTAACTATGATGGACCCAAAGCCATTTGGGTACCTAACAAAACTTAATTTGTTTTGTAGGTATGCTTGAAGACCACTTCAAACCTATGGTATCTAGATAGTGGTTGTTCAAAGCATATGACGGGTGACTTAAACCAATTTTCAGATCTAAAGTTAAAGGCCAAGGGTTTTGTCACTTATGGAGACAACAATAAGGGAAGAATTCTTGGCAAAGGCAAAGTTGGTGCACCACCTTTCACATCCATTGAAGATGTTCTTTATGTTGAAGGACTAAAGCATAATCTTCTAAGCATTAGCCAACTTTGTGACAAAGGCTTCAAGATCAAATTCACTAAGGAAGAATGTTTGATCATCGATGAAGTCACCAATGAGGTAAAACTCAAAGGTACAAGAATTAATAACATTTTTATGATTTCTTTAAATGATTTATCTTTGAAAGTAAAATGTCTTTTGGTAAACAATAATGAATCATGGTTATGGCATAAGAGAGCAGCCCATATTCATATGGATCATTTAAATAAGTTAACCAAACATGATCTTGTCATTGGCTTACCTAAGATAAAGTTTGTCAAAGATAAACTATGTGATGCTTGTCAAAAAGGAAAGCAAACCAAATCATCTTTCAAACCAAAGAATGTGGTGACTACAACAAGACCACTTCAATTGTTACATATGGATTTATTTGGTCCATCAAGGACAAGAAGCTTCGGAGGTAATGTATACGCTTTAGTTATTGTTGATGATTATTCTAGATATTCTTGGACCTTGTTTCTTGTGCAGAAAAGTGATGCTTTTAGAGCCTTTAAGAAGTATGCAAAACAAATCCAAAATGAGAAATCATTAAAGATTGTATCCATAAGAAGTGATCATGGTGGAGAGTTTCAAAATGCATCATTTGAAGAATTTTGTGAAGAACATGGTATCTCTCATAATTTTTCAGCACCAAGAACTCCACAACAAAATGGAGTAGTTGAAAGGAAAAATAGGTTTCTAGTGGAACTTGCAAGAACAATGCTTAGTGATGCAAATCTTCCTAAATATTTTTGGGCGGATGCGGTTAGTACGGCATGTTATGTTGGAAATCGAGTAATCATTAGACCTATCTTAAAGAAGACTCCATATGAACTCTTCAAAGGAAGAAAGCCAAACATTGCTCACTTTCACATTTTTGGATGCAAGTGCTTTGTTCTCAACAATGACAAAGACAATCTTGGTAAGTTTGATGAGAAATCCGATGAAGGTATATTTCTTGGTTATTCTCTTTCTAGTAAAGCATATAGAATTTATAATAAAAGAACTTTAACTATTGAAGAATCCATGCATGTATCTTTTGATGAGACTAACACTTCCAAAGAGGAAGAAGTTGTTTGTGATGATGATGATCCTTTAGATTTACCCCCGGAAGAACCTTCAAATAATACAATTGTAAAGGCACCGGAAGAACTTTCAAATGATATAATTGAGAAGGCACCGGAAGTACAACAAGAAAGTGTTCAACAAGAAAGTGTACAACAAGAATCAAACACCAATGATCTACCAAAAGAATGGAGAACTCATAGAGATCATCCTATTGATAAAGTTATTGGTGATATTAGTCAAGGAGTTGCAACAAGATTAAATCTCAAAGATGCTTGCTTACACATGGCTTTTGTTTCTCAAATTGAACCTTCAAAAGTTGATGAAGCCTTAGGAGACGATCAATGGATAAATGCAATGCAAGAAGAATTAAATCAATTCGAAAGAAATCAAGTTTGGGAACTTGTTCCTAGACCAAGTAATAAACATATCATAGGTACTCGATGGGTGTTTAAGAACAAACTTGATGAGAATGGTATAATTGTTCGAAACAAAGCAAGATTGGTGGCCCAAGGTTACAATCAAGAAGAAGGAATCGACTTTGAAGAAACATTTGCTCCGGTTGCAAGGTTAGAAGCTATCCGTCTTTTACTTGCTTATGCATGTTCATTAAATTTTCAGCTTTATCAAATGGACGTCAAGAGCGCATTCTTAAATGGCTACATCAATGAAGAAGTCTATGTCAAACAACCCCCGGGATTTGAAGACTTCAAAAATCCTTCACATGTCTTTAAGTTGAGAAAGGCTCTTTATGGATTAAAGCAAGCACCTAGAGCATGGTATGATAGACTTAGCAATTTTTTGTGTGAAAAGGGTTTCGAAAAGGGTAAGGTTGATAAAACTTTGTTCATTAAGAAAATCAAGAGTAACACTTTATTGGTTCAAGTCTATGTTGATGATATCATTTTTGGATCGACTAACAAAGAAATGTGTGAGGAATTCTCATTGATGATGCAAGGAGAATTCGAGATGTCTATGATGGGAAAGATGAATTACTTTCTTGGACTACAAATTAAGCAACTCAAAGATGGAATCTTTATCAATCAATCCAAATATTGTAAAGAACTATTGAAGAAGTTTGATATGGATAATTGCAAAGCAATGAATACTCCAATGGGCTCCGGTACATATGTTGATCAAGATGAATCCGGTACTCCAATTGATATTACCAAGTATCGAGGTATGATTGGTTCTTTATTGTATTTGACGGCAAGCCGTCCTGACATAATGTTTAGTGTTTGTCTTTGTGCTCGCTTTCAAGCAAATCCAAAGGAATCACATCTTATGGCGGTTAAAAGGATCATGAAGTATCTCAAAGGAACAACCAACGTTGGCTTATGGTATCCTAAAGGTAGTGTTTGCAATTTAATTGGTTATTCTGACGCGGATTATGCAGGATGTAAAACTGATCGTAAAAGCACAAGTGGCACTTGTCACATTCTTGGAAATGCATTAGTATCATGGGCTTGTAAAAAGCAAGCATGTGTTGCTCTTAGTACGGCCGAAGCAGAATACATAGCAGCGGGTAGTTGTTGTGCACAAATTCTTTGGCTTAAGCAACAACTTCGTGACTACGGACTTGATCTCGGATGCATTCCTCTTCGATGCGACAATACAAGTGCTATAAATATTACAAAGAATCCGGTCATGCATTCAAGAACCAAACACATAGACATTCGACATCATTTTCTTCGCGATCATGTGCTTAAAGGAGATGTTGAAGTCACTTTTGTAGATACTCATAATCAACTTGCGGATATCTTCACCAAGCCTCTCCCAAAAGAATCTTTTTACAAAATTCGACGAGAGCTTGGAATTTTAGACGAAGGTGATGTTTAAAATATGTTCATACATCAAAGGTACATGTTTCTAACATTTTATGTGATAAAAAATGCTTTATAAATGTTCATTTATTATGTCTTGATAATTTTATATGGTATATATGCTTTATATTTCATAAAATAAAAGTTTTTGGAAATTTTCACTCCAGGAACCGGTTCCCATGTAGGGACGAACCGGTTCCCCATACTAATTTCCAGAGGCGTGTTTTCTTTGTGTCTCAGGAACCGGTTCCCATGTAGGGACGAACCGGTTCCCACGTACTTGTTCCAGATTTTTTTTCTCTTTGTGGCTGTACGTGAATAGTTGTTTTATATATATTTTCTTATTTTATTTTACTTCTTATTTTTATTTAATTCACATTATATCATTTACACCACACATTCACTCACATTTATCTTCATTCAACATTCATCTTCATCTTCTTCAACCTTCCACCTCCATAGTCAAACCCCAATCAAAGCTCCATTATCTCTCCATAACTCTCCAAATTTAATTACCCACTACCTCTAAACACTATATAATCCTCCACTCTTTCACAAAATTCACTCAAATCCTTCTCCACTCACCAAATCCTAAAATCCCAAACCCTAACTTTCACCTCCTTTCAACAATGGCACCCAAAGTTTCAAGAAGTGCAAAGGGAAAGAACAAAATGGGAGAGACAAGTGAAGATCCTCAAGAGATTCAACCAACGGTCAAGAGTCGGAGACTCACATTCAACATCCGGAGTCGAAAACTCCTTGCGGCAAAATACGGTAAACTACCCGATTTCCCTAATCACAGCTTCAATTTTCCGGGTAGACTAGCTAATGCAGGGGTAGCTAATTTTGTGCTTGACCATGGTGATTATTATCCGGATTTGGTTAGAGAGTTTTACCACAATCTTAGGATAGTAACCGATGAATTTGATGATTTTACATTATTGTCAAAAGTTTCAAATAAGGAAATATGCTTAGATGTTGAGGAATTTGGAAGAGTATTAGGAATTCCATCTCAAGGCTTAGTGCTCCTTCAAGGTAACATACCGGAGGATTGGCAACCCTATAGTAAGATTGATGTTTTTGTGGATATGTGCCGACCAACTCAACGCGAGTCAGTTCGCCAACAGCTTGCTATCAAGTTTAACATGTTCGGTTCAAGCTTATCGGTGAGTGATAGGATGCTCCATCTTATCATTGCTTATGTTTTATTTCCAAAGAATTCTAACCATTCCAGGGTCAATGAGTTCGAGTTGATGGTTTTGCTTGCTCTAAGGCGGGGCATTGAAGTCAATTGGGCGCTTTCAATTATGCGCCACATGCAGCTTATGGCTTCCCTTAAAGGAGGCTTACCTTATGCAAGGGCCATCTCTCATATTGTTCGGAATGCTGGTGTTCTCCTCCAACGAGAACCAAAGAAAAATATGGATGAACAAGAGTGTGCCATCACCACCGCTACTGCTCTTAAAAATACAGGAATAGTTACGGATCGTGAAGGTCGATTCGTTTACAAAGTTGATTTTGAGCCAGCCGTGCCACAAGATCCTCAACGTCCCGAAGGTGGATACACAATGGATATGATGTTTGCCAAGCTTTGTTCTATTCAAACATCCATTGATAACAACAAGAGGGAGAATAACTATGAGCATAACCTTATAAGAAGACAAATGCGGGAAATTCAAAGGACTCAAAGGCGTATCTTAGCTCATTATGAGGGAGAGGAAGGAAGTGATGAAGAAGAAGATGAACATGATGATGATGATGATGATGAAGAACACATGGATGAAAGTGATTAATTTATTTCCTTTAATTTCTTTGTAATGTTTTCTTTCTATTATTCGTATTTTACTTATGCTTTCTAGACAATGTTCCATTCATGTTCGTGATGTTTAGGATTATTATTGTTTTATGTTGTAACCGTAAAAAACTCCGTTTCGTATTGTTTCTAGTATTTCATTTGTGTGTTAACCTTTTTGGTACTTTACATTGTGTGTGTTATATTTCACATATTTTTTCTCGCTTTTTCCCCATCCTTTTTGATAATAACAAAGGGGGAGAAGGATATGCTTGTATTGTTGTTGTTTTGTTTCAAAGAAAGTGCAGGCCATTGTTAAAATTATCAAATGAAACTCATCACCATAAATCAAGGAATCATGGATTTAGGGGGAGTCTCTAACATAGGGGGAGCCTTGCATTGATTCAAACACTTTTTCAAAAGCACAAAACAACTCTCTTCAAAAACGTTTTCAAGTCTTGGTTGTCATCATCAAAAAGGGGGAGAATGTAATTGCAAAAGCATCTCAAGCATAGTTTGTTTTGATGAAGACAATATGGACATCAAGCTTTCATAAAGGATGTGCAAAAAGAATCTCAAGTCTTAAGCAAAGAACACACAATTTCAAAGTCTTGAAGAAATAATAAAGATTCAAGAATCAAGCAATAAATGGCAAAGGTATAAACAATACTCACTTTGACATATAATTGTTCACAAAATATACTCTCATGCATATCATAATCATGAACAAGTCTCATATATCAAAGAGTTCATTTAAAACCTTTTTCATAGTTAAAATTTAAAATAAAGGTTTTAGGAACCGGGTTGTCCCTATGGGGGAACCGGTTCCCAGCATTCTCAAATTTCAGCAATCTGTGGTTTACTATGGGGAACCGGGTTGTCCCTATGCAGGAACCGGTTCCCACGTTCAAAATTCAAATTTTCTGCTGTAACGTTCAGCAGGAACCGGGTTGTCCCAGGCAGGAACCGGTTCCTACTGAACCAGTGTGTTTTTCCATTGCATTTTACACTCAAACGAAATTGTCTTTATATCTTTTAAACATTGCATTGTTTCATGGAATAATAACCTTTTGAAGAGGTGTTTTACACACTATATATTACACATCTTTCATATTCAAAAATCACCTTCTTCATTAACAATTCATAAACCATATTCTTCATCTTTCAATATTCTCAAGTGTTCATAAATTCTCATTTTCAAGTGAAACTTTCCATACACATTTTCATTGAGAAATCTATTCAAAGTTTCATGCATACATTGTGAACATTTATATTCATTGTTAGAATTGTTTATTTGAAGAAGAAGATCAATCCAAGATTGATAGTGCTATACAAATTTCATCTAAATCTCTTGTATAAATTCAAAAGTATTATCTCCTTACTATCCAGGATTGTTGGAAGTAAGTGTTGTGTTTGAAGAGGATTGTTCTTCACTCACATTAGTATTGATTTGATCTTAAAGGTGTTAAGAACCTTTGATCACCCTATAGGTTAGATAGTAGGCATAGGCTTGTACAATAATTCTAACTATAGTGAAATCTCTTTCGTGTTTGAAAGGGGACTGGAGTACTCTCGGATTGTGAGGGGAACCAGTATATATCGTTGCGTTCTTTACTTTTCCGCACTTTATTGCATTCATCACCATTACCAAAGAAAAGAAAAGAACCTTAAAAAAAACCTTCAAACACTTAACCAAAAATTATTAGAAGTATTCTCATAAAACCGATTAAATTTTTGAAAACCTAATTCACCCCCCCTCTTAGGCGCACTCTTATACTTACAGTTGAGAAGATGACCGTTGGATGCATTTAATGCTTTGCGTGTTCCGTACAGCATCGCATTTAATGTTATACGCTTTTGTCAACTACCTCGAGCCTTGTTCACGCTGTGTCTACTGACGTAGCCTTTAGTAGCTTTTAACGTTCCTTTTGTCAGTCAGCGTAGCTTGCCACCTGTACTTCCTTCTGATCTGATGTTTGTGAATACAACGTTTGAATATCATCAGAGTCAAAACAGCTTGGTGCATAGCATCTTCTGATCTTCTGATCTTGAAGTGCTTCTGTTGCGTGATACCATCTTCTGATCTTCAGTGCTTCTGATCTCATGTTCTTCTGATGCTTCCATAGACCCATGTTCTGATTCTGCTTCGACCATCTTCTGATGTCTTGCCAGACCATGTTCTGATTCTGCTTCGACCATCTTCTGATGTCTTGCCAGACCATGTTCTGATGTTGCATGCTGAACCATTTGAGACACAACTTCTGAGCGCTGAATTATGCGTACTCTTTATATATATTTCCTGAAAGGGAAATTGCATTGGATTAGAGTACCATATTATCTTAAGCAAAATTCATATTATTGTTATCATCAAAACTAAGATAATTGATAAGAACAAATCTTGTTCTAACACGACATTCCTTTGAGCAACACACCTTTGTGTGAGAGACACCACTTCTCCACCTAAAACCTTAAGGTGATAGGTGAGTGGGTTCTCCCACTTATATATGCTCAAGTCACCACATGCATTTCCAATGTGGGATTATTATCCACACTCACACTTGCATTATTCTCAACAAGATCAAGGGATTTATCCCTCATGGGTTAGATCAACTATATAAATTTTGGAATTTTAAAATATGTTTACATGACCCTAATTTATGAGTAAGTATATAACTACTATAAAATGGTTATGTTTGTTGCAGATTTTCAAGTTAGAGGTGATGCAGAGATCTTGAGGTATCAGAATCAGCTTCAGAGACAGGTCTTTATTCATCCTTAGACTGCATAGTTTTGTCATTTTCAATTGAGTTACTGAAACAAAGTTGTATCTTTGTTTACAAAAGGTTCATGTTCACCATTTTTTACTACTGAAGAGACACTAAACAGTATTGTAGAAATAAGAAACTTGTATGAAAAACTTGAAACAGTCGCATAGATGCAAATCTTAGATGAAGATTTAACTAAATGAATACACATTTTATGATCTTGTGAGTGATAAAAGTTAAGTGTCTTGCATATTTTCAAGATTGTTATTTCATTTTGTTCAAATTTTTGTCTTTAGATTAAGACACAATCTCTCTTAATTTATCATTAATATTGATCATTATTCATTATTGATTTCTCTTTTTTTGTTAACTATTATCTCTTGTTTAAAATTTTTATGCCATATATTGCTTGCATGAATGAGTTGGAGAAAATATGGACATAACACATTTATCTCTCCATATGACTCATTATATATTTGAATGTTTGCTATAATTTATAATAATATTATAGAATTTGTAACAAATATGACTTGTACAATAACTTTGTGTTGGATGATGGACAATTGATTTCTATTATGTTTATCTAAAATGATTCAAAATAGTCCTATGTACAAATAATTAGTACATTTTTCATCCAAATAATTAATAGGTTTATTTATAAAACATCAACATCAATTAATTTTTCATTTTTAAAATTAAAATATAATTTATAGAGTTGTAATTGGGCTTGAAATTTGAGTGGCCCAACTATTAACTTCTTAAGACAATTTCTTTATCTACCTCCTTGCCTTTTTGGCAATCCCTGACAAAATTCCATAAATGTCCCTATAATTCGGAGATGTATCTCCGAAGACGTAAAAAACGGTTATTTCTGAGATGCATCTCCGAAATCATTTTTTATGAAAAAAAAAGGTGTTTTCGGAGACGCATCTCCGAAAACACCAAAAAAAATTGATTCGGAAATACATCTTTAAAAACACCCGCGTTTTTCTATTAATTCAAAGCAGCCTCTTCCTCTTTTTATTCTACCCAAAACACAAAATTTTCAACACAATACCCATTTCTTCCAACTACTACACAAACGAAATTTGTTCTACAACTCATTCTAACTATTGACAAGCATTCAAAGTCTCATTCAACATCAACTCCAATCATCAACAAGTTGTAAGCTCTCTTATTTTGATTTCTAGGTTGTTTATGTTGTTAGGGCACTTATAAATTAGCAAAATGTTATAGGGTTAAGTCATTGTATTTCAATGAGTGTGTTTAGATAGGAAAAAATGGATTTTGAATCATTTAGGGCAAGAACTGGGTTTCTGCAGAAATGGTGTCTCGCAAGTGTTTTCGAAAGTGCATTTCCGAAATCACATCTGACCAGTTTCGGAAATGCACTTCCGAAATGTAGTCTCAATTGTTTTTTTCTAAATTGTCTCAACGTCTTACCAGTTTTAATTTTTTCAAGAAAATGTCGTGAAACCAAGCACGCCTTAGACAGGTAGAGAGACTCAGACGAAATCGGCTCGACGCGAGAAGGCTGCACAGCTAGCAGTAACACGCGGACAAGGTCAAGTACGAGTACCCGTCCAAATGGATGAGGCGCCTGCAGGTTCCTCATCTGGATCGAGGAGTCGGTTGGCTCGGGCGTCTTATTCCTGTGAGGATGAGGTACGTGAGGATGAGGATGACGTGGGAGTTGAGGAGGAGATACCCGATGTTCACCCTGAGCCCGGCGAGGATGATGCGGAGGAGGAGGCCATTGAGTGGATGGTGGACTATCTGGGTGTGGAGCCAAATATGACGGATTATGAGTGCAGAGCTGTTTACGGTGATTTCCAGTAAACAACCGCTAGTCTTCCAAACTATAATAAATATGATTTGGTTACTCGCAGGATCGACTAGATTGATCCTAGGACATAGTCAAATAGGTTGTTATTCATGATAGTTTGAATTATGTCTATGATTGGTGTGTCTCGAAATAAGAAATACTTAATCAAAGAAATAAAGATTAGCAATCACCTTGTTATACACGTAAATATAACGTCAGCGAAAGGTAAGTTAAAGATAAAACATAAGACAAAACTGTAAAAGTGCAAGAGTCTTAAAGTGGAGAAAAGTTAAATGCTTCGAAGATAAATGACATGAAAATAAAGAGTGCAGGAATGTAAATGACAGAAAGTAAATGAAACGTAGTAATATCGAAAGATACTTGAATAAAAGAAAATACACATGTATTTAAAATGGTGTTGGTGTCATACGTACATTTCTGAACTCTTTCTCTTAACACTTGAGCACTTGAGCAATATGTGAGTGATTTATACAAAATGAACACACGGAATCCTAACATTAAAACCCTTATTTATACTAGTTTCGACCCTAACGGTCCTACACTAATCTAATGCCACGTTGCCCATAGAAAATCCAGGGATGCCATCTGTCTTCGTGTGGTTACATAAACTACTTCGAAATTCAAATCATCCTGCCTGAATCTTCCTTCGAGCGTGGCAACATAATTGTAATCGAGAATGCCACGAAAACATGCTAAGCTTCAATACTTCGCATATTTCGCAAAAACTTCTAAGTCCCAAAGATCATTCTTTTCGAATTTAGCTTCAGCGCTCACTGTCTTTAGTTCCGACTTAAATATCATTCTCGAAGCATGGCCATCAGTAGCCATTTTTATCTTCAAAGATGATCATCAGTAACCATCCTCTTTTAAATTCCAACTCTTCGAAGAACATTCTTCTCGAACAAAATCTTCAGCTAACAAATTGCCCCCACTAAATGTCTGTTTCGAAAAACAAGAGAAATAGGTGTTTCTTGCTGTAACAAGATTTCGTTTTAGAGTTCCAAGATCACTGACTGACGTCATAATTATTTATGGCTCTGTTTCCAAAACTTCTTGTCACTTTCAAAAGATGTCTACTCATAACTTACATTCCCACGTTCTGGTCTTACTTCCTGATCATTACTC
This sequence comes from Vicia villosa, assembly GCF_029867415.1. Classification (NCBI taxonomy): domain Eukaryota; kingdom Viridiplantae; phylum Streptophyta; class Magnoliopsida; order Fabales; family Fabaceae; genus Vicia; species Vicia villosa. Next base: position 156,832,598 of record NC_081185.1, read on the forward strand.
CTATATACTAGGAGTAAAGCTAATAACTATTCGACCGCTGTTGGATGAAATCAACGCCTGCCGCGTGTCTCTTGGCTTTTACCCAAAAGATCTGAAAGGGTTTCCGTTAAACCTTTAAATACCAGAACTCTCATCTTCATATAACTTTTACCTCTATTTCCTTATTCCTCCACAGAAAAGAACATTTCTGGTTATATTCAAACCCATTCCCAAAATCAAACTCACTCATGGCGTCTTCCTCAAACGTTCTTCAACCAGCTTTGAAACTTCAACAATCTACAAAGATGGGAGATCAAGAATACATACCAAACCCAAATACTGCAGAAGTGCGCGCCGTTTACGCTTCTCAGGTAATCATCCCCTTTGAACTTTCTGGAAAAACTCATGCCTTCATGGGTCCTTTACCAGGAGAAACTAACTCTTCTCTGAATAAATTATTTCCTGCTTATTATAAAACTAGGCCTTTAGTTAGTAAGAACAAAATAGATGAAGATGGCCGTCCTATTTTAGCAGATCCTGATGGTGCAGAAGATACTTCGACCGTAACCCCTTCAGCCCTAGAGAAAATTAGGTTAAACTATGTAACCAATTTTGTGAAAGTTTTTAGGTCAATTCCCTTAGCAAAAGACCCTGAACTGTACTATGCCTGGCTAGCAAGAGTAGAGAAACACAAGGCTTCTTTTTGGAAACAACTGGGCATTTATGATTTAATCCAACTGTCCAAGACTTGTTTAGAATACAACCAAACCATATTAGTTGCGTCAGTTCATTTCTGGGATGCTTCCCATAACACTTTCCATCTTCCATGCGGAATGATCACCCCCACGCTTTTCGATATAGATGCTATTACGGGGCTTCGACCAACCAGAGAAACCTTCGACCCCAACGTCATGGATACTGATACTATTAATTTCAACGAAGCAACTGTTACCTACACTGCGTTCATTCAAAAGTATCATGACGAAAACAATGAAGTAGTCTCAGACGAAGAGCATATTGCTTTCTTAGCCTTATGGCTCTCGAGATGTGTCTTCTGTTCTAGGTCCATACAAGTAGCAAAAAGGCATCTTTGTATGGCCAATCAACTCCATGCTGGAACAAAACTAAACCTGAGCCAGTTAATTCTAGGGTTTCTCTATGAGAACCTAGGTGAAGCGACAGACCTTGTAAAGAATTACAAAGCAGGTTCCTTGCTTTTCGCTGGTCCTTTCTGGCTGCTACAACTGTGGCTCAATGCTACTTTCGAGGCTCAACTCCCATTTCGAGGTGTTGTGAACGAAGAAGATCCAAATATTAAAAATTGAACCGTAGAAGGAACCAGGTTGGCTTTGCTAACCCCAAAAGAAGAGGCTGGGAAACTTCGCGAACATTTTTTAGCATATGTCATGATGTTTGCTCAGTGTTATCAATTCAGCCCTTCGATGGCTCCATTCGTAAACAGGACAGTGGGTCCTGAATAGTTCACTCGAAAGTTTCCAACAACATCTCAAGATCAAGAGACTGAATCCATGATTATTTGGGAAGCTTTCCTTACCCCAAGGTTATTCTATCACCGTCTTTGCCCCTCCAAAAGCCAATGTGTTCTCCTCTGCTACCAACCAAATCTGATATCAAGGCAATTTGGATTGGTTCAAGTAAAACCCAAATGTTTGTATGAGAAAAGGAACCATATGTGTTTACACACTTTACATCTGACTGAAGAAGAATGTGAGTCAAAAATTGCCAGATATGCTGGTGTGGCCAATCTTTCACCTATTCCTTTCGAACCCGCCTTTTACTCCACTCCGGATTTCCAAAAATGGTGGACGGACTATTACACCATGCAAATCTTCGACACTGAGAGTCTTACTCGCGAACTAACTGAAGCTTTTGCTGATGTGCAGGAAAAATTTCACAAAGGTACTTCAACTAATATTAAAGAAATACAAGCCTTTCAATAATTCTTTGAAACCATTTACAGGCCTGATGATCTTAGTCGGACCCTTCGTAAAGTTGCAGTCATTTTGCGCGAAAAGTTTTCTGCTAAACTGGATAAGTTGAAACTGCCCTCGTATTTTCGACCAGAACTACGTTATGAAGTGGCTTTCAAACTTAATCCTCCAAAATTCCCTCCACTGCCAAGCGCTGATTTTGGTTTGTCTTTAAGCCCTCCTTTCCCAGACTGGTTCGTGTGTGGGAACGCTTTTAAAATTCTTCAGGAAAGCACTAAAAAACGCGCTGAACGAGTGGTCCCGACTAAGCATACCCTGGATACTTTCAAAGGACATCTCCGTATAGATCTTTAACATGTTCGTATCTTGACTCCAATACCTGAAGGTTTGGGTTTAGAGAAATTTTCTTCTAACGTTTCTTTTTTCGCTGAAATACTGATTCCAGTTTCAACTACAGCTGTTGCTCGAAAGAAAAAGATCAAACAAAACCCTGCGTAGAAAGCTTCTGAAGTTTCGCAGAGCAACAAGCCCAGTGGGAGTGACTCTATCACTACTGACAAGAAACCCACGGTATACACATACTTTATATTTTATTTGTATGTCCCATGAATCGTACTCACTTCACCCAATTTACATTTTCAGAGCTCGAAGCCTCTGCCACATTCGAAACGAAAAGCTTCTCAAGTAGTCGTTTCAGATGATGACGACAAATCTCCACCTCGAACCAGACAAGCCCAAAAGAAAAGGCAGAAGGCCGTCACTCCTTCAGGAAAAGAAAAGGGATATGGGTCTTCGAAACTTACTTCACCGTGTGAAAAGGTATTTCTGAAGAATCACCTTTAAAAGGTGGTAGTAACGTTTTCGTTGTAGAGAGCCATAACTCGAGCCCAGATAACATTCTAACCAAGGTATTTGGATTTCCCAACCTAATCATCTCTATAAATTTTAACTTAAAATAATTAAGTTAACGTTTTACCTTATGATTGTAGGATGATGTTGGCATAGCCACTTCTGACCTCAAGGCCTTCACCCTCACTATTGACCTTGATAACCTCCAAGGTAAATGCATATTTTTTCCTACAGCGAAGAGATTTCTTGCAACCTTCCCACCATAATATGTTCTAATCACTTCATGCAGGTAAATCTCATGTGCTTTCACCAGTGGTCGAAGACACTCAGCCTCTTGCAACTATCATCCCTAGTACAGCAGTCGAAGAAAGCCATTCAACTGATGATTCTCCACCTACCCACAAGAGTGAAAAAGCATATCAACAATGTTCAGGTAGCAACAATGCAGTTGGTCATCCAACTGGTAGTGAGGATACTTTATCTGAACAAGATGCTATGGAAGAAACCTCCAAGCTAGCCACAGTAGTTCCTCATGAAACTATAACCTTTGGAACCATAGTTTCTCCTGAAACTACTTCGACACCTGCCCCAGCAAAGCCTACTCCTTCAGAATTGGAGCAACTTAAGTGAACTGACCCTCTCAGCTTCCTCAAGGCTCGAAACTTCTCCAGTTGTTCAGACAGAATCTGGTGATAAAGAGGATACTTCCAGCCTTCTTTATCAGATAAAGGAAAAGTTCTTCGAAACCAACCTTGTTGAAATTCTCAGCAAGGATCCCACCAAAGGTCATAGCTTGAATCAACTCCTGAAAAAGGTGGATCTACTTCTGGTTACAAAAGAAGTCTCATAGGTGATTGTTTTGCTGGGTTCTCTGATCGAACAGCTTCAGTTAAACATTCTTCGACATCGCAATGTTGATGAAAAACTTACTACAAAGGTGGCTTCTCATAGTTCATCTTGGAAAGCCGCTACTGATGCGTCGAAGAAAGGTGATGCTCTCAAGCTTAAACGCTCAGAGAAACAAAAAGAGTGTGACGAATGTGAGCAGAATATCCAATCTTGGAAGCAGGAAATTGTTAAGCTTGAGGAAAAGATAAAAGAGGCTGAATCTCGTAAGGCAATAATTTAACAGTCCAGTGAGCAGGAATTGACTGAAGTTGCGCGTTTAGGAATCCAGCATTTCGAAGCTGCACAAAAACTAGTGCCCGAAATTGAAGAACTGAAGAAACAACGGGCTTTGATTGAACTCCGCATGTCTTCCTGGGAGGTTCAGTATTTGAAGCTAAAAGACACTCTTCCTAGAGACTTTAATTAGTCATTTCGAACTTTGTAATCCCTTTTGTAATGCACCTTGATTTTGTCTTGTAATCGAATTCCACCAGGAACATATATATGTGCAACTTTTTATTTGCCAATTTACACACTCTACTCCATTTTTCAATGATCATGATTAACACTCTAGCAACTCTTTAAATCTTGCCAAAATATACTTTATTGTCACAATAATCTTAATAAATGAAAGCACGTGACCTGACTATCCTTCACACTCCTTTTAGTCTAGACTTGACGTTTCCATTCCCTTAGCCGTAACCATCATTAAGTGATGATGTCACTTTCTTCAAAACGTCTCTTTTAAGACGTGCGTGCACCAGTTTCTCATGATTACATCTCGACTTCCCAGGGCGGGAAACGGCGGAAGCCATAACTCCTCTTTGGAATACCAAACGCAGTCTAATCAATCATTAAAATTAAACTGTTCCTCTATTGCCCCAGGTCTATATAAAGGATTAACATTACACTTCTTCCTTCATACTTGTTTCAAACTTTTGCTCAAGACTTTGTTTCTCTTCCTCCGTTTTCTCAAAACACGGAGTCTAAAAGATAAAACCTTTTCAACCTTTTTCTTCTCCACATGGCGCAACCTCTTACCTACAATAACATCAGACCTTGCATAAAAAAGGAGTTCAAACTCTCTGAAGAAGAGTTTGATGAAAACTTCATAAGCATCAGTGCTCTCTTTGCCAATCAAGAACTCGATTTCTATTATGAAATCCTATAGGGACCTGTTTATCCCAACATGCTAGCAGATTTCTGGATGTTTGCGTCTCTACGCATAGATCCAGAGGGCAGAACTACTATAGTCTCTGAGGTTCGATGTGCCCAAATCATAATCACTCCTTCCACCATCTCTAACTTGATGAGATGTAACAACTCTGGTGAAACCTTTGATGACAATAGCTTCAACATGACGACTCATCTTCTGTTGAGGACTCTCATGGACAACGATCCTTACAGCGCCAAAGTCATCAGGGTTTGGCATCAACTGCTCGTGGGTAACTTTCAACCACGAAACCATGACCAAAACAGCAACATGGTGGAGGAATTGGAATTTATCCTCTGTGCCCTTCGTGGGAAGAAAATCAACTTCCCCTTAATGATTTTCAAAAGGCTTGTCGAAGTCGTTTCCATGGCTGCTGCCCGTCAAGGGGTTGTAACCTGTCTTCCATATGGAAGGCTCTTGTCTTACATATTCCTTAAAAAGGGAATAGTGAGAAGGATGCGCAACTCCGGATCCATGAACATGTTCGAGGCAGAGAGCTTGCCCCTGTTGCCCCTAGAAGGCTTATACCAAAGGATCAACTAGGAGGTGGTTTAGTTTAGGTTTTTATTTGCGAACTTTTTTTTGTAACCTTCCATGTTTTGGAAACCAACCCTCCTGTAATGAATGTATTTTCTTAATATTAATGGAAGATGTTTTGAAGTTTCTTTGTCTTCTTCTTTTTATTTGCCATACATGTTTGCTTGAACACAAAGCCATTTTGGTGTTAGTTCAACCATTTTGGCTTACGTAGTATACTTCAATACCTACGTTTTTGCAATCTTTACTTCATGCATGCTTGGTTTGTACCTCTTCAGATACTTCCCGTTTACTCTTAAAATCCTGCGATCTTCTGCTAACTCTTCTATCTCGTAAGCGTTATTCGAGAATACATTCAAAATTCGAAAGGGTCCCTCCCAGTGTGGAGACCATTTACCAAGTGCTTGATTCTTTCGATCTATAGGTAATATAACTTTCCAAACTAAGTCATTATTGATAAAAGTTTTACCTTTCACCTTTTTGTTATATACTCTAGACACTCTTTTTTTTTGTCTTTTTATCATCTCCAATGCTCGAAGTCTGTATCCGAACTGACTGCAAATATATCTCAACTAGGAGTACTGCATCATGCCCAAATGTCAATTGGAAAGGCGTAGTGTTTGTAGCTTCTTTTGGAGACGTTCGACAAGCCCAAAGCGCTTGGTCTAAGGTTTTGTGCCAACTCTTAGGCTTTTTTCCCACATGTTTCTTTATGAGACCGATTATTATTTTGTTTGCTGCTTCGGCTTGTCCATTTGCCTGAGCATAGTAAGGTGTAGAAGTGAATACTTGAAACCCATTTCTTTGGCGAAGTCTTGCATTTTCCGCCCAGTGAACACTGATCCTTGATCTGTGGTTATACTTTCTGGGATTCCAAATCTGTATATGATGTGTTTTTGAATAAACTCAATCACAACCTCTTGGTCCACATTCGCCAGAGGTATCGCTTCGACCCATTTTGTGAAGTAGTTTATTCCTACTAGTATGTATCTTTGACCCTTAGAGGATTTAGGGTGAATTTCTCCAATTAAGTCTAGTGCCTAACCTCTAAAAGTCCATGGTTTTATTATTGGACTTAACTCATTTGCTGGAGCGTGTTGAATACCTGTATGTTCTTGACATTCTTGACACCCTTTTTCAAATTCTATGCAGTCTTTTAACATAGAAGGTCAATACATTCCATATTGAAACAGAAGCCATTTCATTTTGTGCCCCACTTGGTGTGCACCACACGCTCCACTGTGTACATTTGAGAGAGCCAAATATGCTTATGCTTCACCCAGACATTTCAACAAGACTCCTTCAGGAGTTTTCTTGAACAATTCGTTCTCCATCAGGAAATATGACAAGGCTCTATACTTCACCTTGCTATCCGTGTCTGTCGAAGGATCTTTTAGATAGTTCACAATTGGACTCCTCCAATCTGTGTCTGCTAAGGAGTTTATATTTAACACTTCGAATTCTTCTTTGCTGGCAAAGCCTAATTGTGAATTCTCCAGATCACTTGGGGAAAGTTTGGTAGTCATTGCTTTTCCTCTTACTTCGACCAGTTCTTCTAATTTTTCTTTCGATACCTTGTATCCTGAGGCTAACTGTGCCAGATCATTTGCTTCTTGATTCTTTGTCCTCGAAACGTGATTTAACTCCACATATTCAAATTTTTTAAGCAGCCTATTTGCTATGACAAAGTACATGATCAAGTTTTCTTTGATGCATTTGTACTCCTTTGTTAGTTGCTTAATCACTAGTTCGGAGTCTCCTTTAATTTCGACTCTGGTTGCCCCCAATTCTAACAAAGCTTCAAGTCCAGCAATCAGTGCTTCATATTCAGCTTCGTTGTTGGAGCATAAGGGACCTTCAATCTTGTACTTGAGCTTTGTTGGAATTCCATCAGGAGAAATTATCAGCATTCCAACACCAGTTCCCTCTCTATGAGTCGAACCATCGAAGTATAGTTTCCAAGGTTTCAAATCTGCATATTGTTGAGGGTTCTCAACCACTGCATGGTCAACAATGAAATCTGATACAATCTGACCTTTCATTGCCTTAAGAGGTTGAAATATCAGTGAGTACTCAGTAAGGGCTAAAGCCCATTTGCCAATTCGACTATGCAATATTGGCTTTGATAGCATATGTTTGATAACATCACAATGAGACGAAACATAAACATCAACTGGCTTTATATAATACTTAAGTTTGATACAAGAGAAATATAAACAAAGGCAGAGTTTTTCTATTGCGCTATACCTAGTCTCTGCATCATTGAGTACTCTACTTAAATAATAAATGGCTCTTTCGATGCCATTTTCATCTTCTTGTGCTAACATACTTCCTATTGTATTATCTGAAGCCGAAATATACAGGCGCATGTGCTTCTTCCCATTTGGGGGAGACAAGATTGGTGGATGGATCAAGTATTGCTTGATTTTATCAAAAGCCTCTTGATGTTCAGCACGCCATTCGAACTTTCCTTCTCTGAGACGAAGTAAAGGGGAGAAAGCTTGCGTGCGTCCACTCAAATTAGAGATGAACCTTCTTAAGAAGCTTATCTTCCCCAACAAGGACTGCAATTCTTTCTTCGTGGATGGAGGCTTAGTTTCCATGATAGCCTTCGTTTTATTCTAGTTAATTTCTATTCCCTTTTTATGAACTACAAAGCCTAGGAAATCTCCAGCCTGCACAAAGAAAGCACATTTAAGGGGATTCATCTTTAAGCCATGTTTTCTCAATCTTTCGAATGATTGGCTTAGATGATCGAGATGATCGTAATCTGAGACAGATTTCACAACGATGTCATCTATGTATACTTGCATGAATGTTTCTATAAAATCATGAAATATAGAGTTCATTGCTCTCTGATAGGTTGCCCCAGCATTCTTTAAACCGAAAGGCATTACGACCCACTCATAGGTGCCTATTGCCCCTTGGCAACGAAAAGCTGTTTTAGACACATCTTCTTCTGCAATGAAAATATGATTATATCCAGAATACCCATCCAACATACTTAGGTATTCAAAGCCTGCGGCTGAATCTACTAACATTTCTGCCACAGGCATGGGATATTCTTCCTTAGGAGTTGCTGCATTCAGATCATGAAAATCTATGCATACTCTTAATGAACCATTCTTTTTAATAACTGGTACAATATTAGCAATCCATTCGACATACCTTGTGCTTCTGATGAACTTACATCGTAGGAGTCTTTCGACCTCTGCTTTGATCTTCGAATGAATTTCTGGTGCGAACCTTCTAGGAGTTTGCTTGATGGGCTTTTTTCCTTCCTTTATTGGCAACTTTAATTCAACCAAAACGCGCCTTAAACCAGGAATTTCATCGTAATCCCATGCAAAGCAATCTTTGTTCTTCTTCAACAGCGCGACAACTTTTGACTTCAGTGTTGGCGCCAGTTTTGCACTGATGTATGTTACCCTCTTCTGATCTCCATCTCCGAGATTCACCTCTTCGAGTGGATCTTGGGCTAACATTTTGATATTTGCTCCCATTGGGTCTTTCTCGAAACCCAAAGGCTCTTCGTCGTAGATTGCATCCAATCTTTGACTTATCTCTTCTCCTGAAATCTCTTCGACTCGAACTGGATCTTCAGGTAGTTGAGGAATCATATGTATCCCCAAATCTGGTGTTTCTTCCTTTTTTAGACCTTCATTAACCAACATGTTTGATAATTCGGCTTCGAGAGCCGTCTTTCTTTTATTCTCGGCTACATAAGCCAAAATCTTTTCGAAAAATGATGACTCAGACATCATCAACGTCGTCATGCCAGCCTATTGGCCGTATTGTTGGATAATGCTCCATTGGTGCGGTATCTTCTGGGCCATCCATTATTTCCCTATTCCATTGGAAACCATTTGTGTGCAAAGACAAGTAATACAATGCATTCTTGTTTGGGGTGTATATATCTTCCGCGACATGGCAAGGTCCTATGTTTGCCAAGTTCCTATCGAAGTTAGTCTTATTAACCTGGTTAACTTCAGCCATGTAGTAACTTTGATCTCCCTCAATCTCTACTATGCCATCTTCTCTCCAAATGGTTAACCTTTGATGCATTGTCGAAGGCACAGCAGCAACCCCATGGATCCATTCCCTTCCGAGCAAAAGATTATAATTTGCTTTCGCCGGTATGACCATAAACATAGTTGGCCTTGTGAATGAACCCACCGTTAGATTTACTTGGACAACTCCCAAGGTTTGCCCTATTTTGCCTTCGTAGTTCGACAAAACCATGGTATGTGGCCTTATATCAGTATCAAACATACCAATTCTTTTCAGCATGTATTGGGGCATTAGGTTCACCGCTGCCCCTCCATCTACAAGGACATTATTAATTCCAACATTTTCAATCTTAGCCCTTATGTAGAGTGGCTTCAAATGGTTTCGCATACCTTCATCAGGCCTTTCGAAGAAGGCATTCTGCTCCTCAAATGCACCATTGTTCAGCACATAGTAACACACAGGACTGTGTTTTGCCATCTCTTCAACGTCAGCCTCTTCACAATCTTCTACTTCAGTTTCTTGATTAAACTCGTGAGGGAGTACAGATACAACATTGCAGTTGAGGTTTATAGGTGATACTCCATCAGAGTCAAAATCATTTGTCATTCTATCATCTTTTTTCCAAAGGCTGGAATGCATCTTCTCCTCTTCTTTCTCATTTTCAGAATCGAACAACTTGCACTCCTTTGGAGGTTTGCTTGTCCTTGCCCTCTGCATTGGGATTTGATTGCTACTTGTCTCTCCAACCTCCCTTAGTTTGAATTCCCTTTGGGCTTTCTTCTTCCTTTGATGCCTTTTCCATTAGGATCTAGACATAGAATTTTTCACTTTGTAGTTTTCCAACCTGTACATCTCTCGATTGGAAGTCTGGAATTGCTTCCTATATGCCATTGCAGTTTTTCCTTCTGGCACCAGCTTGCATCCATCTATCCCTGGGTATGTCTGCAGGAACCTTGAATGTGACCCTTCGAGCTCTAGGGTGAGGGCTGTCAGGCCTTCTCGATGGGGTTCGGTCGTCGAACCCAAACAAGTTAGGACGAAGTCCCTGAGTCTCTTGGCCCATATAAAGATACACCCTTTCGAATGATCCTGCTAGCAGTTCGTCATAGACTGCACCACATCTAGAGCACAGTGCAACTTCATAATTGTCGTTGTGACACCTGACCAAGAAACCAACCAAGCTTTCTTCAGACCTTGGGTACACTTTCAACAGCAAGTTTCCTCCTCTCCAAGGTAGCTCTAATCTTTCTCGCAAAGCCCTCTCGAAAATGTCCTGGACCCTCCGATTTGTCATAATTGAACATCTTGGGCACATCACCCTTTTTCCACCATTCTTTATATGACAATTCCAAAGATAATCTTTCAAACTGTTTCCTCTTGGCGGAATCTCAATGTTTGCTTTCTCCCATATCAACCATTTTTCTAGTTCTTCGATTTCAGATAAAGGACGTCTAACATTGACCATGTTAACAACAGCTGGAGGAACTTCAGAAATTTGTATCTGCTGAAGCTTCACCGTGAAGTCTTCAGTGGCCTCACTTGTTTTTCCTTTCAGATCTTCAGTCATTTCAGCATCGAAGGATCCTTCAACATCAGCATTGAGGATCGGATTGGCACTTAGGCTTTCAGTAGCCTTCTTTCCATCTGAAATTGTCTTTGATCCAGCCATATGAATTTCAGATACTTCCACCATGTTGACATCAAGTGGTTCACACAAGTTAGTGTCAGCCACGTTCAAAGGATCGGCGTCAACCTTCATAGGGTTCTTGCTTTTGTCAGCGAATTTCAAACGTCCATCCTTGATAGCATTCTGGATTAGATCCCTGAAAAGAAAACATTGTGAGGTTTTGTGGCCTAGAAAACCATGATATTTACAAAAAACCTCTCTTCTTCCGTTGTTCTAACAGAGGAATTTTAGAATTAGGAGGCACTATCATTTGGCCATCTTTCACTAGTAAATCGAATATCTCGTCACACTTAGTGACATCAAACGTATAAGTTTTCTTAGGAAACCTATCACTTTTATCGTTATCTACTGGATTTCTTCCATTAGAAGGGGTGAGTAATTTGCAAGCATAGGGTGGCGCTTCTTTTAACTTAACAAGGTCTATTTCGACCTCTTCCATGTCGTATGAGTCTTCGAAAGGTTCGCCATCAACTCCGTCTGCTTCGATGTATGCTACTCTTTCCTTCTTATAACTCTTACTTGCTCTGGCCTTTTCTGCCTTTAACCGTTCGACTTGTCGAACCCTATCTGCCAATTAGGCCATATCTCTCAGGTATTGAGTATCCAGTTTCTTTCGAATTGAATAATCTAGGCCACCTGCAGCCATTTCAACTAATTCATGCTCTGGGAGAGTCGTGAAGCATCTTGATTTCAGCAAACGGAACCTGTTTAAGTAATCATCAATAGACTCCGTGAATTTCCTCTTGATGCTAGCCAATTCTTTCAAACTTATCTTGGTTTGACCCATGTAAAATTGTTCATGGAATAATCTCTCCAAGTAGGCCCATGCATCTATGGAATTTGGAGGTAAGGTAGTAAACCAGACAAATGCATTTTTTGTCAGCGAACTAGGGAAGTATTTAATCCTTAAATCCTCATTTCCCGCTAAATCTCCAGCTTCTGTCAGATATCTGGCAATATGTTCCACCGTTGATTCATTAGTGTCCCCTGAAAACTTAGTAAATTTTGGCACTTTGGTGCCCCTTGGCAACTCTGTCTGCATGATATAATCCGCTATGGGAGATGTATAATTTGGACGTCGAAGTCCAGTACTGAGGCCATTATTGGCCATAACTCTCTCTATCATGGCAGTTAGGTTATTCTCTGTGGCTAGGTTTTCTCTCCTGACTCTCTGAACTACTTCGTCTGGGTGTTCGTCCCTACCTACTACCCTTAATCTGGGTCTTTCCTCCTCAAACTCTTGTTGAACGGGGATAGTTCTTTGATTCGAAACCTCTAAATCTATTACCCGATTCCTTTCGACCGTTGTTGTTCTCTGTGGAGGAATTACGCTAGCAGTGGTTGTACCAGACGGAGGAATCACGCCAGTAGTGGTTGCACCAGGCGGAGGCACCGCATTTTGGATACGTTCTAGAATGGGGTCTCCTTCTCGATAAGAGGATTGGTTATTTCTCCGCTTGGGTTGTGGAATACCCATGAATTCTGCCATTCGATTCATTTGGGAAGATATTTTTTGAAAAGTTTCGACATTCTCTCGACTAGCATTAGAAATATTAATTGCTAGTGGATTTAAGATTGACGATAATTCTCTGGCCAGGTTCCCTAACATATCGTGATTACTTGCGTCCATCTCTTGTCACAATGCTGCTTGATTGCTTGTGGTAAAATTGGGTATTTGAGCAGAGAAGCCAGTGTTTTGTGCACTTCGACCTACTGAACCAACATTTGGCGAAAACGGTGTCGGATTCGTGGTATATGTGGGTACTGCCCCCCATGTACCTGTCATGTATGGATTTGGCATGCCATATTGACTGTTTGTTCTCCATTCGAACGCGGATGATCCTGGGGTAAATAACTGATTTCCAGCATTTGTCGAGGCAAATTGCATTCCGCTAGCACTTGAAGATAGGGGCGCGGTAGTCGATATTGAAACTGGATTAGTCCTTGTCGTTGATGCATTATTTTCAGGTATAGCCTGGGAACTATCCATGGGTCTTGATCCAGTCGGACCCGGTATCTCTTGCGCTCCTTGAGTAGAAGTCGAAACATGCGTGGAATTTTCTGCTCCAGTTCCTGACCCTTGTGGGGGATCCTGATCTCCCCCTGTACTGCCGTAACGACCATTTTCTTACTGTACCTTCTTTTGGGAATCGGTTATGCACTGTTTGTTAATTTACCGTTCTTAAGGTTCATACAAGGTCTTGATATTTTCTAGACAAAACAAAACAATCGATTAATAACAATCTGCTTGACACTGTCCCACTGGGCGTGCCAATTTGTTTACGGTGATTTCCAGTAAACAACCGCTAGTCTTCCAAACTATAATAAATATGATTTGGTTACTCGCAGGATCGACCAGATTGATCCTAGGACATAGTCAAATAGGTTGTTATTCATGATAGTTCGAATTATGTCTATGATTGGTGTGTCTCGAAATAAGAAATACTTAATCAAAGAAATAAAGATTAGCAATCACCTTGTTATACACGTAAATATAACGTCAGCGAAAGGTAAGTTAAAGATAAAACATAAGACAAAACTGTAAAAGTGCAAGAGTCTTAAAGTGTAGAAAATTTAAATGCTTCGAAGATAAATGACATGAAAATAAAGAGTTCAGGAATGTAAATGACAGAAAGTAAATGAAACGTAGTAATATCGAAAGATACTTGAATAAAAGAAAATACACATGTATTTAAAATGGTGTTGGTGTCATACGTACATTTCTCAGCGAACTCTCTCTCTTAACACTTGATACTTGAGCAATATGTGAGTGATTTGTACAAAATGAACACGCGGAATCCTAACATTAAGACCCTTATTTATACTAGTTTCGACCCTAACGGTCCTACACTAATCTAATGCCACGTTGCCCATAGAAAATCCAGGGATGCCATCTGTCTTCGTGCGGTTACATAAACTACTTCGAAATTCAAATCATCCCGCCTGAATCTTCCTTCAACGCGTGGCAACATAATTGTAATCGAGAATGCCACGAAAACATGCTAAGCTTTAGTATTTCGCATATTTCGCAAAAACGTCTAAGTCCCAAAGACCATTCTTTTCGAATTTAGCTTCAGCGCTCACTGTCTTTAGTTCCAACTTAAATATCATTCTCGAAGCATGGCCATCGGTAGCCATTTTTATCTTCAAAGATGATCATCAGTAACCATCCTCTTTTAAATTCCAACTTTTCGAAGAACATTCTTCTCGAACGAAATCTTCAACTAACAAGAGCGAGGAGTGAGATGCATATCCGGTTCTCCAGCTTGAAGAGCTTTATGAGAACCACTTGGTGGCGAAAGCGGAGTCCGAGGAGGCGGGTGACAGGCTTTTTGTTGAGTATCATAGTGGTTGCGCTATGCAGTGTTGGTTCATGTTCTTGATAGGCACTACACTCTTTGTGGAAAAAAGTGTAACCTACGTCGACATGACTTATCTCAAGTATTTTATTAATCTGACTACAGTTCACGAGTGGGACTGGGGGGCCACCATTCTGGTATACCTATACCAGAAGCTGAATGAAGCCTCCAACTAGAGGACCAGACAGTTGATGGCTCTTGCACACTCCTTACGGTACGTTTCTTTTTAATTATTTCACATTTAATTATGGTTCATATTTTTTTAACATATTTTCGTATTTGTGTTTCAGGATTGGATCATCTCATTATTACACCTCACCCACAGAATTGACATTGATCTTGTGTAAGATGACGCCATGCCCAGGGTCGTACGATACGTCCTCTAGAGGGGGAATAACAAGGTGGGTCCATATCGCGTGTACCTCGACCGTACTGTGCATGATGACATTCATTGGACGCCCTTCACTGATTACCGTAATGCTGTCCCATTCGACCGCGTCACATTATATTCTGGATGGTTGGCATGTGGGACCAACACTATGGTCAGGTATCTGCCGGAGTGGTGCATGAGGCAGTTTGGACGTGTGTAGATGATACTGAGGTCTCTGCTTGAGGCTGCTCCCAACACTGTTACCCGAGTGGGCCTCACTGCTATATTTGAGGATTGGTGTTGAAGCACGCATAGCGGCAAGCAACAAAAAAAATATTTGGAAATATTGATCCAGGAATTATCGTCTACAGAGATGGAGAGATGCCATTTGATAGTTTCTATGGTTTCGAGCTCAAGATTGAATGAGCAAAAATTAAACAAAGATATAGACAGTAAAAGAATAAACACATTCTTAGAAGAGAAATAACTTATCAGGAATGTAAATATATTCACTCTTCACAAAAATACACTTACCAACCCGTTATACTCAACCTACGATACTCATCTATGTCATCACGTATCTCTCACATAAGCGTCCATCTCTAGAGCACAAGCAAGATCATCTCACAACTAAGGTTATCTCTAACGCGGAGTCGCGAGAACATCCGTATTCTCGCGTCGGCGATCTCTCGCGCACCGCTCAAACACGAAAGCATTAAGTACAGATACCCACAGTGAATGCTAGCTCAAAATCTATCTCTAGAGTTCAGAACCAATAGATTATCATCCTAGATAAGGATTCGAGAAGTTTATCTCTAAAGCAACCCAAATCCCCAGCATAGAGCAAAAATCCAGAACAACATCAACACAGATTTGTAAAGCAAGTTAAACATAACATTATAATCGGTAAATATACATAAGATTCAAGTAAATATACAAAAAAAAACCCAACCAAAGAGAAATACACAAAGAATGAGAGAAATGAACCGAAAATCTCCTGGTTTGTCACCTCCGTTCGACGCTCAATCCACCCCGATCATCCCAATGTAACCTCCGAAGTTGTTTTCTAAGCTAATCTACCCTAAGAATGAACGTTTGATGATTTGGGAACAATTACCCCAAAACATAACCTAAAAATTGTGTTTTTGGCCCCTTTTAACGAGCTGCTGTCTTAGCAAGTCCGCTTAGCGGAGGGATCCCGCTTAGCGGCTGACAGCAAAAGTGAATTTTTTTTCGCCATAACTTGAGAACCGTAACTCCGAATTGCGCCCGGTTCGAAGCATTGAAAAGCTTATTCAATGCTCTATATAATAATGAATGAATAGAGACTAAATTGATGATTTTGATCATCCTTATTTTGAGTCTTTGGAAGTCCGCTTGATGGTGGCTAGGCGGGCTTGCACCAAAACTGCGAAATTGAAGTCGTGCCTTTGACACTTTATTCCTCAAGGCTCCAATAAGCATGAATACCTATAAAAACAAAGGAAAATCTATCAAATGGTATAAAAGTATATGAAAATACAACTATTCACAAAGTATACGTATTTATACACAAAACGGGGAATTATTCAAACGGTATTAACAAAAGTATCGATAAGTGCCACTATTTACATACTCAAAAATCGACATTTTGGCACTTATCAATTGGGCGCATCATTTGGTGCCCAAGGAGTATCGGTGTTTGGTGGCCACCCAGAGCTGGCACTGTGTGGATGGTTATGTGACATGGTTTTATCGGGTGTCACATCCTTTGATGACACTCGATGCTCCCGGAGATCCACCTAGGCCAGCACATGAGAAGATTTTGGAGAACCAGCAGGCTGATGATGACCATGCCACTGATCTCCTGTCGATATGTCAGCGGATACAGATGCTTGGTCAGGATGCATTGGACAGATGTATCATTGAGCTGGGTGGTCCAGAGGAAGTTGCCATTGTGGAGAGGATGATCAGTGACGCGGCTGGTGCGACGGTGTATATGAGGTAGAAGAGGTCCCAGGGAGTTAGGATTAGGCATACTCAGTAGTAGTTGCCTATTTATGTTTTATTCATGACATTTTGGGTTGTAATATTTTACATTTTTGACTTAACTGAACAACTACTATTTATTAATATAGCCGTATTTATTATAGTTTACGTGTTATCTGAATCTATTTTGCAATTTTGTCAATTAATGTAAAATATGGGATTAATCATTGTTTTGTAAAGAAAAAGTAAAACTCAGAGCATATTTCGGAGATGCATCTCCGAAACTGGTCAAAGGGTGTTTTCGGATATGCATCTCCGAAATAAAAGGGTATTTTGTGATTTTTAGCAGGGGTTCTCACTCCATGGGAGTCTATAAAAAAATTGTCCTTCTTAATAAGAATTAAAAAAAAAGTAGAAAAATACTATTGGATTTAGTATTTGGACTGGAATATGTATTTGCCCAACTGCAAATGAAATTCGAAATTAATCGATACAGTTACCCAAACCCGTTTCAACCACAATTCAAAAAAACTGAAAGTTTAATTGGTCGGAATTGAGCCAATATATGTCACTTGAGGATTGGGCCGAATTGAAGTTTTGGGCCCAAACCGACTCGAACCAAGTCCACCCCTACTACATACCATGTATCTTGCCATATTTAGTTATACACAATTAGAATATTACAACCAAAAATGTAGAAATTTAGAATATAGAAATTTAGTTATGTGAATTGGTGTATAGTGTACAAATTCGAAAGATTCTAAGAAATAAAAATGGAAAAAAGAACTACTATCCTTATTTGTATTATCCAAAATTGTTTAGAAATATTCAAAATAGCATAAAAATAAAAATGGAAAATAGCAAATAGCAAATATCCTTATACGTAGAAATACTTTATAACAATGGTTTAATTTATGAATAAACAAGATTAAATTTTAAATGCATGCAATTGCCTTCTCATTCTCATGAATAAACAAGATTTAATTCGCTGTATATGAATAAACAAGATTAATTTTTTTTTTTTATGGTTACAACAAGATTAAATTTTAAATGCATGCAATTGCCTTCTCATTCTCATATCTATATATATCCCATTCTCATAGTTTAGAATTATATCTTTCCCCAGTCATTTTCTTTGTTCTTCTTTGCACGAAATTTCTCTGTGTGTCCTTTTATCAATCACAATATGAACACTATCAACAACAACACCAATTTAATTGTGATGGACGGGTCTAGTAACAGAGATTTTGAAGATGCCGATTTAAGTTTTGCCTTCAACGATTCTAATTTTTCAGATAGAATCATTCAACTTAAAATTATGAAGGATGATATTGAAGTTTTCCCCAATATCAAGAATGGCTCCACAACTGCCGGTCGTACTAGCCACGACGAAAGAAGAAGGGAGGACTTACAGAAAGAAAATGGTATACGCTAATATTTTTCTCAAAACCCTTCTTTTAAAAAAAATTAAAAGTGTCTGATTATATAATTTGAGTGGTGTCCATTTCTTATGTCTTGTTTAAATATATTTTTATTCATTTCATTATTTAGAGTTGGTACCATGCTTTGAACCAGGTGTTTTTCTAAAGGTGCTGAATTGTTTAGGGTTACTAAGGCACAAAATTTTTTCAACAATACTATACTGAACTTAATTGTTTAGGGTTATATTTGTTTTCATCTTCATAACATATGTTCTCTTATGTTTTTTGAAGCAGATTTATTATCAGACAAACCTGATGTAGATGATGGTGTGCTGCGTGAACCTCTGGAGGATAGAGAGGTGGATGCAAATGTTGAAGTGCCTGCAACTGGTACTTAGATAACTTACAAAAACCATAATATTTTTTCAGTTTTATGATTTTTTTATTTATTTTAAGAAATACCACAGTTCAAGTCATGAAGGCAACATCTTGCAGTTGGTTTGACAATGTTTATCAGAATTTGATTTTTTTTACATTAATTGTGATGTATGATAATCTTCTTGATACATGGAGCACAATCTGGAACTAATTGTGAATCATGTCGTTACATTGATTGAATTGTTTGTGTAGCAATATGATCTTAAGCTTAAAAACGTGTTTCTTTTGCTTGCAAGCTAAACATACCGTTTCAATGAATGTTAAGTTTTCAGTTATTTTCCTATGGACTACTCTGCAGTCGTTAAGGAGAAGACATTGTATGTCAACTCCTCCATCCTAGCCGAGAAGAGCTCATTCTTCTACAAGGTAGAAGTCTCTTCTTTATTTGTTAGATTTGAATATTTTTGGAAAATATTGTTTGCTTAACTATGTGTATTATTTTGCAGTTATTTTCTAATGGGATGAAGGAGTCCAAGATGGCGCACATCACCGTAAGAATCACTGCATCTGGTATAAACATATATAAAAACCTTTTTAGATTATTTTCTTAATCAATTTTTTTCCAATAGTTTGGTTTCTAATGTTGATTTATTTTTCATGTTTTAGAGGAAGCTCCATTCATGGAGCTTTTAAAATTTATGTACAACAATTCTCTATACGTGACCTCACCACCTAGATTGCTGGATATCTTGATGGCGGCGGACAAGTTCGGGGTGGCGTCCTGCATGATATACTGCATTCGAGTATTGCTAAACATACCCATGACACCAGAGTTTGCGTCGCTTTACCTAGATCTTCCTTATAGTGTCCTAATGACTGAATTTGTTTGGCCATTGGTTGTAGCAGCAAAAAAGTATCTTGTTGCACGTTACAAGGATGTCACAAAGTATGTTTTTAAATTCATCTTAGTTTAAATAATTTTTATGATATATGTTATAGATGATTTTTGGGACATGGTTGATATATTTATAGTCGTGTACTAAATCACTGCTGATTTTTTTAATGATAATAAGTTTTATTATTGTACAGACATCAAGAGGAGTTGATGAGATTGCCACTTGCTGGGATCATGGCATTATTATCCAGCGATGAGCTGCAGGTCGCATCTGAGGATGTACTGTATGAATTTGTGTTAATGTGGGCTCGAACCCAATACCCTAGTCTGGAAGAGAGGAGAGAAATTCTAAGAGCAAAGCTTATCCCCTTCATCCGCTTTCCATACATGACCTTCCGCAAGCTAAAGATGGTCCAGAGTTGTAACGAATTTGAAAATGAAGTCACTTCTAAGCTAGTACTTGATGCCATGTATTTCAAGGCTGAGGCACCACAGCAGAAACGAATACTAGCGGCGGAATCGGCTTCCACTACTCGTTTCTTCATTGAGCGGTCATACAAGTACCGCCCTATTAAAGTGGTTGAATTTGAACATCCACAACAACAATGTGTGGTATACTTAGACCTGAGGAGGGAGGAGTGTGCCAACTTGTTCCCCTCTGGACAAGTCTGTTCACGACCCTTCCATTTAGGTGGTCATGTGTTTTTCTTGTCAGCGCATTGCAATATGGACCCGCAGAGCTCCTACCATTGCTTCGGCTTGTGCTTTGGCATGTATGAGAATGATTCTACGAACTGCGGTGTTGACTATGAATTTGAAGTTCGATCGAGGCCAACCTTAGAATATATTTGCAAATTTAAAGGAAACTTTATATTTACCGGGGGAAGAGAAGCAGTCGGTTTCAAGAATTTTTTTTCTACGCCATGGACATCGTTCATGGCAGAGGACAACCTCTACTTTATTGACGATGTTCTCCATCTTAAAGTAGATCTAACAGTGAGAAACTAGCTGGATTTTAATAGTCTTATAAATTTGCTGTTCTTATATTCTGTAGCACTTTTTCTTATTTCCCCTCAACCCTATGAAATAAGTGATTTTTGTTATTGTTTGTTCTATCAATTGAATTTTATTCAGAGTTTAGTGTGATTCTATTTTTTTTACTAAAACGATATTCATTCACTCAAATTGAGAGAATACATCGAATAATACAAATTCCAAATTGATATAAACTGAAAAGGATGATTTTACAAACAAACACACAACACTCATGTTAATATCATATAACGAAAAAATGCCTACAAATTTGACAAATCTTAGAAATATGACAAAATTGATTTGCTCGGAATATCCATGTCTTCGAGTCTACACCATTGATGACGTCAAAATTATTAATTGAATATGCACCAAATTGAAATTAATTTGTCAATCTGAACCGAGCAAACACCGTACTAAGACGGGAAAACAAAATAATGTTGCAATAAGACGTCAGCCAACACAATGTCACGCTAAGACGATGAAATCACAAAGAAAAATATATTTGAAATCACTTATTTGAATAAAAAAAGAAATAAAAAAGAATTTAGAGGGGTATTTTATGTCAAAAATTGACCCTAAAATCACCCCTCTTTAATGGATGAAAATAAGAGAAAACGAGGGTTGAAGAAAGAAGGGAAGAGTCTTGTGAATGATGATGTATAGTTAAGAAAATAGACAATTTAGCGAGATTCTTTAAAATATCGCAAAAGTTACTTTTGATGACCTGGGTTAGAGAATCATGATCAACAAGCAAAACAAATGTCTTTAATTATAAGTTTTATTATTGACTTGTGTTTTGCATTTACTAAATTTTGTTAGGTTTTCAAGACTTTTTTTCTTCTATTTCTTTATTAATTAAGATTGGGATGATGAAAATGATAGACAACAAATGTCTAATTATATATTTTATTATTGACTTATGTTTGCATTTACTAATTGTTAGGTTTTTAAGATTTTTCTTTGCTTTTTTCAACTAATTAAGGTTGGGGTGATGAAAATGACAAGAAAATTTTTTTTCTTTGAGCTTCTAATTAGTTGCTAATAATGGATGATCTATGTTCTAATAACTTACTAATAATAAAATTTATTAGTTAAAAAATAATAATAGAAAGTTTATGATTGGGTCCTTTGAAAGATATTCTAAATTTTTAGCATGAGATGATTTATCTTCTAACCAGTTGCTAATAATTATTTATCTGCTCTCTATTTAATTTCTGATAATAAATATTTTTAACTTTAAAATGTGTGTAATCTTTAGTAGAAATTTTATAGTAGCTGTCATACCCCAAAATTTACCCAATATAATCTGCATCTGTCCATTTATAAAAGGGCGTTAAAAATTAGGAGCCATAGGGTTTAATATACCTATTATTAAACTCGCTCTCCTATAAAACTCCCATATGAATTGGTGTAAAATAAGTAGAGTGTGAACAGCAAATATTCAAGGTCCAATTCGTTTTGGCCTATTTTTTCCTCGTCATTTACTCATCTTTATTATCATTTTGCATTTCCACTAAATAATATTATTATTAATCACTACTTGGATTATCATTGGTAGGATTATTATATAATGTTGTTTCTAAATAAATAAGAGTTAAATTATATTTAATATCACTATTAAGATTAATCATTTTTATTAGGGTTTTTTTTGTTGATTTTAATATTATTAGTGGGGTTAATGGGTGTCATTTATATCATCAATTAGCATTGCTATTGGGTTATTAGAAGAATATTTAGTTAATTAGTTTTTTTTTTACTGATTAATTAATTAACTAAGCTAAACCATTTAATTGAGACTATTTGGGTTTGTTTTCGTTTTGGGCCGCAAAACAATGGAAAAAAAGAAAATAATCTATGGGCCCATCATGTTGGTTTGCGAATGGACCAGGGAGTGGACCGGGTCAAACCGACCCGGCCACTATTCACCATCTTCCTCACCCAATTTGCAGCGCCACTGCAACACCACAAACCCTAGCCGCGAGATCAAACGCCCAGGCCCAAAGATTGGAATCAAATCTTCAAGAAACTCAATCAAATCCAAACAACAAAATCAAATTTTGAATTAAATCTAATATTAACAAAACAGATTCAATCACAATTGTAACAGAAATCAAATCTTATTGAATTCGTGAACAAATCAAATCTCAGGGTAAGTTTTTACAACGAATCAAGATCAAAACCTAATTGAATCTAACTATTCCTAATTTAATCTAACCTACAACTAATATAAAAACCTACAAGAAATTAGATGGGGGGGATCGGAGGACTTAAAACCCTTGGCCGCCGCAAATCGAACCTTGGATCTTCATCCTGGGTATACCTTCGAACCTGCAATTACACAGAAAAGAAGAGGAGATCGAAGGTCACTCCTTTGATTCTTCGTACCTGCAAAGAAGCGGAGGAGATCAGAAAAAACGCTTCAGAAACCTAGACGGAGATTGAAAACGAAGAGGTAATCCGATTGCACTTAGCTTGAGTTTTGATATGATTTCTTGTTGGATTATTTTTTCTGGATATTGTTGGTTTAGGATTCGTATAGTTAGGGTTCATGCAATAGGGTTGGGGGTTCTTGATTTCTGTGGAAGTTTGGGGTGGAGATGATGAAGATCGTATAAATCTTCATCGGAAAACTGGGTCTCGCGGTGGCTTTAGGGTGTTCGGCGGTGGTTCACGGTGAGGTTGTTGTTTTTTCTGAGTTTGTGTCAAGGATGGAAGAGAGAAAAGCAAGGGAGGAAAGAGAACGAGATTGGAAGAGTGGAAGGAATCTGGGGTTTTTTTGGGTTTAACTCCTTACCGGCATTGGATCGACGCCAAGTGGCTTCACGATAGCCACTTGGCAGGCAATGAGACTATGATCTCATGCCATCCTCTTAGTATGCGCTCCAAAACATTCAACATGCAGACCGTTAGATAGTTTTGAATCTTGATCAGGAACCATCTCATCCAGATCGATGGACCCTAATCTGAACGCACAATGTAAGCCATGCACCCTCCACACACCCAATCAAACGGACTAACACTCTGTTGGGCCTAAGCCCTTACTGTTCACACACCCCTGAATTACTAACTCTTAATGAAATACACCCTCTGCGCTATAAAAGATAATTAATTAATACAAACTAAATTAATTTTTTTTATTTGACAACTTTGATAATTGTTTAATTTTTAATAATTCAATACAATTTTCTCCCCAAACCGACTAAACCCATTAGTCGCATTAGGCGAGAAATAATTTGGATCAATTTAATTAATTTAATAAATTCTTATTAATTCTCTCCTCGACCCGACTGAAGCTATCAGTCGCTTTAGACGAGAGATAAAAATACACAAATTAAAACACTTTCAATTTGCTGCCTGCGATGATCAATCTATCGATCTGAGTAATCAGCAATACCTTTAATCCGTTAGCTATACTGACCAAACCTATTGGTCACCGCATCTAACGGTGCCAAATCAAATCAGGGTTGCACGCCCAAACAAACATTCAAAACACACTAAACCACGACACTTCGGATTTTTATCCTAGGCAATTCGAATACATTCAAATCAAATTCAATTCAAAGGCGTACAATCCTGTGCCCGAACTACGTTGACTCTGATCCTCCATAAGGAGGTACGTAGGCACTTGGTAACAAGGCGAGTCTCCCCCCTTAAAATCTCAATTCATTCTTAAATTGTAGTTTTACCCTTTTCAATTCGTTAGCTATAAACCTCATCTTTACAATGTTAGCCTTTAGGAAAGGGTTGAGGGTGCCTAATACCTTCCCTCAACCTGATTATAATAACTTACCCCAATCTCTAAACTGCGTAGGGTTTCCTATTCGCCCTTCAGAATAGGTGGCGACTCTAAATCATTAATTTTTAGGGCAGGTTGCTACAGTTGGATCTCTTTTAAAATTGTAATATTTAAAAATAGATTTTGTTTTAAATTTTTTACGAGTTATACCATAAAACATAAATGTTATTTTACTATTTTATGGTTGAGTAATTATGGAAACCCTCTCCGCCGCTCACCACTTTTCTTCTCCCAAAATCCAATTTTCCAGTTTCAACATGTACCTAAGTTTTTTGGTGGTGCAACGAGGTCCTTCCTCCACACCACCCTCTTACCCTTGAAGATGTTCAATCATCATTGTTAATAGCTTTGATGTAGTCTTTGTTGGTTTCTTCTTTTTCTCTCCTTGAGACCTATATTTTTGTTGCTTCTTAGTTCCCTTTGCTCCAGTGATTTGGTTCTGACGGTGGTTGGTATCGTTGGCAAATGAATGCTACAGGTAGATCAGAAATCAATTGGGTCAACTTTGGGTTGTGTTTATGTTTCATCAGTGGGTTTTTTTCAGCTGAGTTCTCACCAGATTATGGTTCTCTGGAGGCAGAGATTTTCGTTGAAGGATTGTTGTGTGCTACAATTTCTTTCATGATGAAGTATGGAGGTTTTTTTACAGCTCCTTCCTTTTCTCTGGTGAGACTTTTAAACAAAAAGGTTTTTCCATAGTCGCATGTTTTGTGTTTCTACTACGGAGTTGATATTTCGAGCTTTTGATTCTCAAATTGTCTCCACATCTATTGAGATATGCAGATTTCAAGATTTAAGAATGGTCTCCTCTATGCTTTAGCTAACTCAAAATAAGTATCAGTCATCGTGATTGTTGTCAACTTATACATTATAATAGAAAATAACAATCAAATGCAACTCAAATATAATAACAATTATGAAAAGTACATCATAAAAGAAAAATCCATCATGTATTATTCACTCAAACCTACCAACATACAAGATAATATTAGTATAAAACTTACCGACAAACTTAACAAATTCCTAGTCAAGAGAGATGGTTTCAAACCATATTTAGTCGGATTAAAACTGAAATAAATTGCCACACATATAAAATCAAGAGACTAAGTCTAAAGCACTGTGGGAAGAGACCAAAATTATGGGGATTTCACTTTTTACGCATCAACTCATATATCAAATGGAAACATAAAACTCAAACAAATAGGACTTGCCAAGAATTTATAACATGTTCTTGCTAGAGTCTTCCATCGATAAGTTGCCCAAAAAATAAGTTCAAAAGTGTCACTAGAACTTTCTTGAAGTTCTGCATCCTCAATATATGAAATATATAATGGTTAACAAAATATCCTGGAAGGTAAGAGGCGGTCAACGAGGGAGCATATTACATTTGGGATACAATTTGTGAGAGACACACCACTTATTCACCTAAAACCTTAAGGTGATAGGTGTGTGGGTTTTCTCACTTATAAAATGTTCAATATTCCTTTTTCTAACCAATATGAAATTTCTTCCTCACACTTGAATCTCAACATATATAAGTTACATATGAGTTACATCCTTTTTCTAACCAATATGAAATTTATTCCTCACACTTGATTCTCAACATATATAAGTTACATATGAGTTACAGTCACTTTCTAATTTTCATAAATTAAAAACTAATCTTTTAGAATCAATTAGTCGTAGATAAAAGGTAAGAGTATGAGTGTTTTTACTTGTGTGGGAGGTCTAATTGTTAAGTGAAGCTCCTTCTTTTCTTCTCCATTAATTTCTTTCCTCAGTGTGAGCAAAAAGTTGGTAATGAAATAAAAGAATGATCAATGGCTATAAATATTAGGGTATTATTTTTCAGTTTCTTTTTTATACTATAAACTCATACCATACCATAAATCTAAACTAAATAAACTATATAAATCATTAAAATATGATACAACTAATCAACAATCATGCAAGTAATAAAACTACATAAATTCACCATAAAAAGCACTACATACCATCATAGACTCTGTAAAATTCATCATCACATTCAGATTTCAAAGATGAAATAGAAT
The DNA here is from genome assembly GCF_029867415.1 of Vicia villosa. Classification (NCBI taxonomy): domain Eukaryota; kingdom Viridiplantae; phylum Streptophyta; class Magnoliopsida; order Fabales; family Fabaceae; genus Vicia; species Vicia villosa. The sequence goes on from NC_081185.1 coordinate 156,858,987, forward strand.
CAAACCAAGCAGCATCTGAAAAAGAAAAACACATAATTAGTTCACTTCAATATATCTCTGCTAAAATTTCTACTACTATAAAACTAAAACTAGCAAATTCGTTTTATTGTGCCACAATCACTCATATGATACTTTATCTCTCCTACTGTAATGATACATATTCAACAAAAAGGTAGCAATAAACTTGAATTGCAACATAATTAAGAAAAGGTTAAATACCCTTTTTGGTCCCGTAAGTATACCTCGAGTCCGTTTTGGTCCCTCAATTTTAAAAAGTTCCAAACTGATCCTTTAATTGTTCAAAAAGGTACACATTTGTCGTTTCTGTCAAATAGGGTGTAACGGACGTTAAATTTTCCTACGTGGCAGGTGATGAGGAATTGTTTATATGTTATTGTATCGTATGTTTCATTGCTCCCAGATTCATTCATCCATCTTCATCCCCAATTTTCCCAATTTCTAGAGCTTACAGTTTCATACCTAAATCAAAGAGTCAGTTGTCAAGCAAGGTTGGAATTGATCGTGGAAAATGAAGTCTTCTTCCTTAACAAATTCCGGAGAATATACATATGATTCCAATTTGAAGAAATTTGGGATATTCGACAGGATGTTGCGATGGAAACCTAAATGTGGCTGAGACATGGCTACCCTTCGAAGAGCTTCAACTGTCACAGACTATGGGCGATAGTTTTGGGGTTCTAAAAATTATAAGGTAAAATGTATTTAATCTCATTCCATTGTTGTGTTTGTTCTGATTGGGATTTTATTCTGAATGACACAGGGTGCACACAACACGGATGTGGCTACTTTCAATGGTTCTATGATGATGCTGAGGATGAAAAAGATCGGTTTATGAGGAATCAAAAGAGTAAGTTGGAGAAGCTTGAACATGAAATTGAGGCTGCAAAAATAGAGGTGGGGTGTTTAAAGAAGAATATTAGAGAATTATAAAATCAATTGAATAAGAGCATGAATCTGGAAAAAAATTGGAAGATATTGTTTTGTTTTCTTTTATTTGTTGTTGTTGTTGTTAGGATGTTGTAATAGGTTCACTAGTTTAACATAGTTTGGGTTAGATGCTACACATTGGATTTGTGTAGCAAAAGTTTGTAACATATGTATCATTTTCTATTTCAATTAAAGGAGGATTTAAGTGTTTCAATAATGAGTTTCACATTTTAATTATGTTTCCATCTCAAGCTTAATACCAACAGCAATCATAAGGTTCAAAATTCATAATTAACATTGTTGCTTAACACCAACATAAGTTGTCCAAAAAGATATTACATAACACAATTTCTTAATACCAACAGTAGTTATCCAAAAAGATCTTACATCAGATTCAAAATGCAAAATTAAATGGTTCATAACATAAAAAGAAACACAAAATAAACACAAAAGATCCCACAATTTAAGAGTGTTACAATTGTTGAAAGTATTTTGGGTAAATATTTTCTAATATATCGTATCCACAGAGACTGAGTAATATTAATGTCGTTTTATAGTTAATTTATAATGAGTTATGAAAAGTAGTGATTTTGATTGTTTGTTCTCAAATTGCATAAAACATAATAAGATTTAAATGAATGAAAGCTTAAAGATTGAATAACAATGGTGAATGAATATGTTGGGTTTTAGGGTTCATCAACCTATTCATATACAATAATCAATTAATTCACATGTGAACATTATCTAAGTTATTATCTTCATTCATCCTCAAAACTGATATTATGTCTAATGATCAATCTAGAACGACCTCTACCGGTATGATATTCGATCTCTCAGAATAACTATAAAGATAAAGGGAATGAATAACGATGATTTATGAAAACTTCTTCAAAACCTCATCTCTGAGTATTAATCAACAAGTCAATGTAAAAACCTAGGGCGAAAGTATAAACCCTATCTCTCGATTGATAGTTCAACAATGATATAAAATAAAGGCAAGGTTTTTCATTTATAATAAAGCTTAAACAATTGTTCACCGGAATTAATCAAAGTAATTGTATCTTCATAGATTAACTACTACCTTAAACTCAACACAATGGGGTTTAGCTCTCCATAGCCATGAAGAACACACAAGATTTCATGGAAGGATTCATCTTCATCAAGGGAATGTCTTCAATTGATGTTGAATTCCCCGTCGGAAGTTGTCTTCTGCTCTGGAATAGGATTGCTCTCTGAATTTCACTCACCAAGGATCTCTTTCTTGTGAGGATTAGGGCTTCTATTTATAGCTCATTTTCTTTATAACGCACTCACCGCGGCGCGACACGGGCTGGCGCGGCGCGAACCTCAGTCAGAAGGTTCTCACGTGTCTCGCCTATTATTGGCGCGGCTCGCCACTTGCTTTATCCCACTTCTTTGTGATTTCTCTTCTTCAGAGCTTCTACGCCTGCGTGTTCCTTCGTCTTTGCTTCTTTACTTTAATATCTGCACAAATAACACCCAAAGTGACGCAAGATGTTCTACAATTAGCATCGAACCTCGAAAGTTCAATTCTAACTATAAAATCCTTAAAAAGCACAAAATATGTTCACTTTTAGCTCAAAAGATAGTTAATTTTACAAATGAAAATACTACTAATTCACTCCTAACAACAATACAACTAAAGTTTCCAGCTTGGGTGGATCTCTTGGTAGGATTTATCCTTCTTGTTGTTGGGTCAACAGCAGTTTTGGCTGCATTCAATCTGGTTGTTGGACCGGGTGGTATGAAATAGGTAGTTAGCCTTCTGACTGGCAACTTCTTTGATTTTGTAGTCACTTTCTTGGAATTTGGGGTCACTTGCTTAGATGCTTTAGCGGGAACTGATTGGTGTAATACGGTGAGAGAAATGACTTTTTGTTTTGTTATTTCGCAAAACATGTTGCGGTTAGCAAGAGTCGCCACTGACTTTTATTTTATCCAATTTTTAGGAAAGGTATAAAAGAACAGGAAAGACCTTTAATAGAGTTTGAGTTTGGGGGATAGGTTATACAAAGGGAAGTTGTTAGAACTCTTTCTATCCATGGTTATCCATGGACTCTTAATTTCTTAGCTCACTTGTTTTTGTTTGACCTATTTGAAAATGTGGTGTGTGTTTAGAAAAATTGTTTGTAAAAGAGTTTAACTTTATAATGATCCTTGTATGGATGTAAAAGAGAGGGGAAAGAATTTAGAGTTTTGAAAGAAAAAAAAAAGTTAAGTGAAAACAAATTAATTTAATTATTTACTAGCTTAACCTAATTTTAAGTTAATTAACCTAACTAAATTAAAACCTAATTATACTAATTATATGTACAATTATTTATTTAAATTAAAACCTAAAATCTAAATAATTTTTAAGTATTTAACTTATTCACTAGACTATTTAAAATTATGTAGAAAAGGAATTAATTTGAAAAACTAAAAGAACAAAGTTTTTGGTGTTTTTCTATTTTAAAGGGAAAAAAAGTTTAAATCAAAGTTATGAAAAAAAGATTAACTAAATTAGTACATAATCCTAATTCTAATTGGTTAATGGAGATTACTTTAGTGGTTAATTAAAGAAGTTAGAAAATAGAAAAAGCTTAGAAAATAGGAAAAAAGAATGGGGGAGCTAAGTATTAAACCCAGGACCCCAAGGTTGCTAAATTCTCCTCTTGTCAATCCATCTTCACATGTTAGTTGTTATAAGAATGGACACAAATATTTAAATATGAAAAAAATGTGATAATGAGAAAGGTCAAAAAGCAGTCAACGTCCATGCGTTGAATGACCAATCAGAACGCGTCTATTGGCCACGCGTGCAGGGGCGGATCCAGACATTACATACTACTGTGGCTAAATATATATAATGTCTCGATCGAGCTATTAAATCAATGAGAGTCAATCAAAATCGGTTAAACAAAGATTTTGAAAATTTTGCGAATTAAATGTTTTTTTCTCAAACGAAACAACATTGGATTGATAAGGTTATAAAAAAAACACTATGTTGATAATTTTTTAAAATATAAGTAGATTTTGTTTAAAACTTATTTAAAACAAATTTTCTTTTTTAGTATTAAATTTATTAAATAATGTATTTATTTTGTTATGGTTTAAATATACGATACCTTCTGCAATATAAGCGAATTTCGCTTTATCTCTGTAATATTTTTTTTAGATTCCCCTGTAAAATATTTTTTTTAATTCCTCCTAAGAGTACAATTTGAACAATAAATTTGGGGGTAAATAAAAAAAATCATCACAAGGGTAACTTGTGCAATTAGGTACCAAAATACATAGAATTTTAATATTTCAAGAGAGTGATCCAAAAAATATTTTTCGCAAGATAAGCCGAATCTCACCTATATTATAGGGGTATTCTATATTTAACCCTTTTATAATTTAGTTTATGTTTCAAGTATACTTTGCTCAAAATTTATTTTGATTTGTATTTTATACTATTTTATTCTGTGTGATTATTATATTTAGAATGTGTGATGATTATGTTTAGAATTTAAATTTAAAAAATGATTTAATGGATATGCACTGACAGTGTAAAACAGTTTTACACTGTCATCCAATAGAAAACACCCAATTTGTCATGTCGTTAACAAATTTTAAAGATAAAAGTGTGATGGAATTGGATACATGGTTGATTGGTTGACAATGTAAAACTATTTTACACTGTCAGTGCATCACCCCTTTTCTCTTTAAAAAATTAAATGATAAAATATAATATTTTAAAACTTTATATATATATATATATATATATATATATATATATATATATATATATATATATATATATATATATGAAAGAAAAAATGAAAATTTTTGGTGTGGCTATAGCCACAGTATGCCTTGGTGTGGATCCGTCCATGCACGCGTGCGTTATCTTCTTCATTCAAGCCTGCAAAATTAGCTAAGATTCTGCTGCCAACTAGCTGCGAATTAGCTGCCAATATTTCGTAGCAAACGTGTAATTAAAATAAATTTAAACACGTAGCTACAAATTAGATACGATTTCTGGGGATTAGCTACAATAACTTCATAGCAAACCTGCAAATCTCAAAAACTCGAAAAACAATATCAAACGCAAAATTAAAGCACCTAGATCCACTAATTGGAGTGTTACGGATTCATTGGGGGTGTCGTTTTGGTCTGAAACGGCCTGGATCATGAAGAACGGAAGTTTCACGTTCTTATACCCTAGCCATGGCAACACGTGATTCTTGCACTATAGCTTCAATCTAAAGACTCAAATCTTCTCTAATGCACGCTCGGAAAAATAATTATTTTCTTAATTTAGTCATTTGTGATGTTTATTGAAGTTTTCGCTTTTTGGGATGATTTAGTCGGTATTAGTTCGGGATAGAGGATCTATATTTAATCGAAAATTTTAATATTTTTAGTATTAGATATATTAATGAGTTAATATTTAGCGTTTTGGGAATTTTCCGAGTAACTAAGATTTGATCGGAAATATGAGACATTGAGTTATTAGAGGATTTTATTATATGGTTATACTATTTTATTTAATTTTATTTGGTGTGTTAATTAATTAATTGATTGTTAGATAATATAATAATTGATTATATTAATTAATTTGGTGTATATATTTGTGTCTATTTAATTATTGGTGTTATTTAATTTAGTAACTAAAATAGAAATAATATATATAGTATATATTTTATTGGGCTTATTTAGAGATGTTATGAGTAAATAGGGAGTATTATAATTTATTTTTTTCGCCAAACACCTCTTATATGGTACATATATACTTAGGGATGGCAATGGGCAGGGTACTATAGTACTCGTCCGGCCGTTCCCATACTCGCAATTTAAAAAAATCCCCGTACCCGAGTCCAAACCCGCGTGGATATCAATATTCATGTCCGTACCCTATGGGTACCTCAATGCCCATACTCGTATCCGTTTATCCGCATTTATAGTAAAATTAAATCGTTTAATTACAAAATATCATATAATTTAAGTCTTTTTAACAATATTAAAAAAATTATGTATGTTATTGTTGAGTTAAGAAACAAATAAACACTTTTATTAAAATGTATAATGATTTAATAGCGATATATTTTTAAAAAAAATTAGAATCATGTATTTTTATATAATAATATAAATGACATTATAGAAATATGTATTGTGGGTATGGGACGGGTAGAGTAGTAAGGTACCCGTACCCGCATATTTTAATGGGTAATAACTCGTGCCCATACCTATTTTATGGGTATTTACCCTACCCGATATGGGTTTTTTGTGGGTACGCACTGGGGATGGGTCAAATTGCCATCCATATATATACTTTTGGATTTTGTATTATCTCTTAAATGGTTCTTAGTTTTTAATTTTATATTGTAATTTTTTTATTTTCTTATTAATCACATATTTAAACTAATATTATGTTTATGTTACAGATTAAAGACTCAACTTACTCTACTATATCTTTTACCAAAATATTTAGCTATAATGTATTGTAATAATTTTTTATAAATTATTGATAATTGTTTAATGTTTTTAATGGAACCAGTTACAAAAAGATAACATCCACTAAGTTGATTAAATTCAACCGTCCAATATTAGAGGTAGGTTTGTGGTCTTCTTCAGCAATCAAAGATTGAATTAATTAGGATTGGAAATTCCGAATTACTCATGTGTGTCGATCGTACATTTGCTCTCCCAAGATGTAATAGATGTTAACACTTAGAGTTATTTGTGTTTTATTTTTCTCTGAGTTTATGTCCTCATCTATGAATTTGAATGGTTGGTTTTTATGATGTAACTTATGATTTGTAAAATGGTACGGAAAATATTATAGTGTTAATCTTTTTCTTTTTGTAATTGCAACACATATGTATTAAGTCATCGATAGAACTCCTTAAATTATAAGATTTTTATAATATCTTTTAACAATAATCTTTAAGAGAAATGTGTATTTGATTTAGAATTATTTATTTAATTATTGGAGATCTTCAAAAAACAAAAATGATAGTGTGAAAAAAATATACTTTTCATTGAAACTCTCTCAATTATTCAAGCATTATTATTAATAATTTTGGAGGTACCATTTACACTTCACTTGAAACAGAACTTTGGGTCATCCGGAATATAAAAGACATCTTATTTGAAAACACTAAAAAAGTCATCCGGAATATAAAAGACATCTTATTTGAAAACACTAAAGTTATCCACATCCTCCGTGAAGACAACTCAAATTGTATATTTCATGGTAAAAATTGCATCCACTAACAACGATCTCCTGATTCACATCATTTTTATGTTGAGAATTTTTTTACCCACCTCCCTATGGGGGTCACCCCCAGCGAAAACCCCATTTTACCCCCCTTTGGAAATGCATTTCCGAAATATTTTTTTTTCTAAATTTTCCCAGACTTCGAAAGTGCATTTCCGAAAAAATCCCAAAAATTGAGATTTTGACTAATTCGGAGATGCATCTCTGAAACAACAACAAAAATCTAAAAAAATCCCAAAAATTAATTTTAGGATATTAATTCACATATCATAGATTTGATATAATATATGAGTAATGAATAATAATAATTATATATTTTGATATAATTTATGAGTTATGAATAATAGTTATTATATATTTCTATCCTGATTCATATTTTAAAATTTAAAATAATTTTAATTAAATAAATTAAAATAATTTCACTTACAAAATAAGTTATAATTTTTTATTTATATATTTATAATAATTGTTATATATTTATAAAAAATTAAAAAAATGAGTGTTTTAATTTATATATTTATATAATAATTATAATAATTATTATATATTTATATATTTATATAATAATTATAAAAATTAAAAAAATGAGTGTTTTAATTAATAATAATTATTATATATTTATATATTTATATAATAGTTATTATATATTTATATATTTCATTTACAAAATTAATAATTATGATTATATATTTATATATTTCTATTCTGATTCATAATTAAAAATGAGTTATAATTTTTTATTTAGTTTAAAAAAATTAAAAAAAGATTTTGTCTTAATTTTATTTAATGAATAAATTTTATATTTAATTTTATATAATTCAAAATTTACTTATGAAATTACGATTTTTTGATTTATAAAAGTTAGTAAAATAATTTTTAACTTTAAAATTGTTTAGGAAATTTTGATTCACCTTGATTTTATTGATTCACCTTCATTTTATTGATTCAATTTCATTTTATACCTATTAATTCTATTGATTCACCTTGATTTTAATTTTTTAATAATTATTGAATTCTTTCGGAAGTGTATATCCGAAACATTCCAAGACCAATTTGGTCTTGGAATATTTCGGATATGCATCTCCGAAAACACCTTCCTCTCCCAAAAAAAAAGGGTGTTTTCGGAAATTCATCTTCGAAAACTCAAAAAAGGGGGTGTTTTCGGATATGCATCTCCGAAAACACCTTTTTTTCTCGTGTTTTCGGAAGTGCATTTCCGAAAACACATTTTTTCCAATAAAAGTACGTTTTCGGAAATGTATTTCTGAAACAAGGGGTATTTTGGTAAATTCGCCAGAGGTGGCTAAGAAGGTTAGGAGGTGGGTAAAAAAATTCTCTTTATTTTTATAGTTTTTTATCTCTCTTTTTTAAGCATTATAATAAATAAAATAATTAATTTTTATTACACATCATTTGAATAATATTGTGTTTTTATATGACTAATAGGTATGTTTCTATTTTATTTTATACATCAATTGAATCCTTAAATTATATTATTTTTATTTGTATTATTATTTTTTAATTTTAATTTTAATTTTTATTAATATGATAATAATTATTAACTATCCCTAAATTTCCTTTAAAATTAAATAATTATTTACGAAAAATAAAATTGTAAAATAAAATTTTGTTGTAAGTTATAATTGATTTAGTTTTGAGTTACTAAACTATTTAAGAGTTACGTAATGATAAATTATTTGATTTATTATAATATTCAAGTAATATGTACTATAAATAATTAATTTATTTTGTTAAATGGAAGAGAAATATGAGGATTAATTTAAATTTTGTATCATAAAATTATATTTAAGAATATAAATATCACTATTTAATAATAAATTTTAGAATCATCAGTGTCTATAAAATTTGAAAAAAAACTCTTTAATGTTTCATTTTAATATTCATAATTATTTTTCTTTAACTTAATTATTGATGTGAATATAATTAATTTATTGAGATGATTATATAAAGTTTTTCGATTGATTAATGATATACATTGCCCCATAATAAATAATACTAGCTTTCTATATCCTATTAAATAACCAATTCATTAATCAAGTCACAACATATTTCTTCCACTATAATAAATAAATAAATAAATCATGAAAATATGAATCAATATGATAAGATATAATATAATTTTAAATAATTAATTTTTTTAGAGAATATATAATTACAACTTTTTTTGGACTTGACATTGAATAAAACATTCTTAGGTTTTATAAATTATAGATTAAACACTAAATTGAAATTTACATTGACCGACTCTTATATTTATTATGAATTTATTGATTAATCACAAATAATACATTCACATAATTTTATATAACACCTTTTTATAATATTTTATTATTAACATAAATATGACATATCTTTCTAATTTAAAGATATAATTGAGATTTTTTATGTATAATTTATTAACATTTCTCATACTATAAAATTTTATTTTGTATTTAATATAATTTTAAAGTATGTTTAATCATATAATTATAATTAACTATACTTAATCAAATATATTATTCGATTTAAAAAAAATTAGTTAAAAATTATAAACAAACACGTGCAACGCACGGGCCAAAAATCTAGTTAATGGAAAATGTGAGGTTGACATTCTTTAATTCGCGGATGATACATTATTGAGTCTTTGGCTAATATGCATAAGGATTTTCCTTATGCACCATGCATAAGCCTACATAAGCCATTGGATCATGTTTTTTTAATCCAGTATTGAGTATTGAGTATTGAGTAATAACAATTGATGTCTAAAATTTGATCAAAGGGTCCATAATAATCTATGCATGGTGCATAGATTTTTATCTATGCACGGTAACTGCACCCCATTATTAATTGGGGAAGGTAATTGGAAGCATGTATGGGCCTTTAAGACGATTTTGAAGGCATTCCAATTGGTTTCCGGACTCGGTATCAATTATCACAAAAGTAAATTGGTAGGAATCAATGTCACTAACAATCTACTAGAAGCGGCTTCTTCTCTTTTGGCTTGTAAGGTGGAAGGAAAAGTTTTCACTTTTCTAGGCATCCGTGTTGGATCGAATCCTAGGAGGATTTCGACTTGGAATCCGCTTTTGGAGAAACTCAAGAAGCGTCTTTTGAGTTGGAAAAATTATTTTCTCAACTTTGGAGGGAGGATTACTCTCATTAAGTCTATTCTTTGCTCTCTTTCCATTTTCACGATGTCTTTCTTTAGGATGCCGGTGAAGATTTTTAAAGAGAATAATAAGCTCCAAAGTAGATTTTTATGGGGAGGCTCGAAGGAGAGAAGAAAGATCCATTCGGTGGGGTGGAATGAAATTTGCTTACCAATTGAAAAGGGAGGTTTAGGTGTTAAAAAGATTGATGATTTTAATTTTGCTCTCCTTGACAAATGGAGATGGAGGATCCTTCAAGGATCAGACTCAATTTGGTACAATCTCTTGTGTGCTAGGTATGGTGACATTTGTTTGCAAATTACCAATGGTGGAGATTTTGTTCCGAATAGCTCTTCACAATCTATTTGGTGGAAAGATATTTTATCTTTAGGGAAGGAACCATCTAAGGATGCCATAATCAACAATTGCAAATTCAAGGTTAGAAAAGGATTCAATACCTCCTTTTGGCATTCTAAATGGCTTCTTGATTCATCTTTAAAAGATGATTTTCCCTCTCTCTTTGAGGTGTCTCTTCTAAAGAATGTTTCGGTTATTAGTATGGGAGGTCGGAGAGATGGTTTATGGCAATGGGGGAATTTTGGAATCACCGAAACAACTGTCGGCTGCTGCTGCCGGACCCAGCCAATCGGGCGATGTTTCGGCTTCTTTTTTGCAGCAGCTGAATGCGACAATTGCTGCTGCCAGGTGCAGTCAGTCGGGGCGCGATTTTGCTGTTTGGGAGTTAGGTAACAAAGACGGATTTTATGTTAAATCCTGCTATAATTTCTATGCTGGTTTTTGGTATCCTTTTGGTCCAAACAATTTGCACGATGAAGCTTATTTACATAAATTAATTTTTCATAATAATATAAAAAATATATAGTATTAATAGTGTTCAATTATAAATATTATACTAGCAATTTTTCCCTAATAGATTCAAAAATATCTAACAATAAGAATGCAAAACAATTGAAAAAATAAAAAAATATCAATTCTGGACACACTTCGGAAGTTCATTTCCGAAACTGGTGAGGGAGGTGTTTTCGGAAATGAACTTCCGAAACACCTCTGCGAAGCCAACTTCTGTAACTTCCATGGCAGAATCCAAAATCCAATGTTCAAACATGTTATAATGCTTCTAAACAGCCTAAATACTACTAACAACCTACCCATATATCATTTTTGTAATTTCTAACAACCCTAACATGCATTTTAATCATGGATCTAAAGATTAAGAAACTTACAAATTGAAGTGATTGAGAAGCTTTTGAATGTAGTAGAGCAAGTAGAAACAGCCTTTGATGTAGCCTTGGAACTTGGTTTGCAAAAAATCTCTTTGAGGAAGTGTTGATGGTGATTTAGGGTAAATGAATTGGGGGAGGGGTTGTTTTGCTTAATCTGCAAAACGCGGAGTATTTTGGAAATACACTTCCGAAATCCTGTTTTCGAAAATGCATTTCCGAAATAAGACAAATTTTGAAAGAAAAAAAAAACATTTTCGGAGATGCGTCTCCAAAAACAGCATTTTTTTTGCATTTCGGAAATGCATTTCCGAAACAGAGCGCATTTTGGGGTTTTCACCAGGACTCACCAAGACAGGGGGTGGATAAAGAAATTCTCCAAAAATATAACCGGATCTTTGATAGCCACTACAAAATCTCTCGCTTCTGGGTAAAAATTTTGTAAAAAACATTTTATAATAAAAATATTCATTTATATTATGGTGAATTCTAGCATGAACCATCAAGCAAGTCCCTAAATGGTAGAGCATACAAAATATACCATTAGATTAATTCAATGATTCGTATTTAATATAAATTAAAATGAGAACATGGGCACATTTCTACATTGAATCTTTTTCTCACCTTTCTTCTTAATTATGCAGTTGTAATAGTCATGTTAAGAGATGTAAAGCCACTTTATATTTTACACGTGAACCATTCATTATTTTTTGGCTCAATGCAAGCACACAACTGAAAAGTCACATTGAAATTTGGAAAGTCTTTCCACCTACTTTGGAAAAAGAAACGCCTCACTTCTCTAAATTACCCTGCCTCTATTCCAACTTCTTCTCACGGTGAGTGTAAGTTCAGAGAAGAGAATTTCTTCAATCTCTTCCGCGACCCATTTTCTTCAATTCCCCTCTGACCACCCTCTCTCTCAATCAACCACCACCACTTATCAAGCTCCGGCCACAACAAAATCCTTCCTTTCTCTCCTTGTCGCAATAACCAGTCAAAATCCGGCCACCGCCGTTGCCGAATCTATTTCCACCACCACACAAACCTCCATTATCACAATTCATTAAACACAACCATAAACTCAACAAATAAAAAGGAGTGAAAACATAAACCCAACCATTTCAATCAACAATTTCATATTTATTTTTTATTTTCAAGAATTAGGGATATTTACCTTGCAGAGTTTCTTTCCCCTTTGCATTAAATGGCTTTTCCAAAAGGTGTTACTCCTGCGATTCTACTCTCTGAACTCTCTCGGGTACATAAATTTTGTTCATGAAATGCATAAACTAGGGATTTATTGTGGTTTCATTAATCAATTTTGGATTTAGATAAATTGATTTAGCAGTTAAGATAAATTTTCCTGTTGCGTTATGAGTTTAATTAGATTTGTTGTTGTTGATTTTGTTTATGAAGGCATGGAACAACACTGCTAATTTGAGCACAACACTTTTTAACAACAACTTAAATTATGGTTCAAACCTTGAGTCGGGTGGTCGGCGGTAATTGTTAAAAATGGAAAGGTCTTGCCTTTGCTAGAAGCTGGGGAAGGACATGTTTGTTATGTTGTATCAGGATGGTAATTGTTAAAAATGGAAAGGTGTTGCCTTTGCTAGAAGCTGGGGAAGGACATGTTTGTTATGTTGTATCAGGATTATAAGTCTCCGCCATCGTCTCAATGAGCCTTCCCACCAGATGCAGAATCGAGCATGATGAATAATGAGAGGTTTGCATCGTTGACAGCGACATTGAACGATTAGAGTCTTTGATGCATTTGCTATAAATTCAATTTGATTGTTTAGTTTAAATGTTTTGTATGGTTATTAAATGTTAAAATTATTTTTTCTAGACATCTGAACAAATAATTGTATCATAAAGCAAAATATGTTAATTTCAGTTCTGAAACCTATTTTTGTGATGGACCACTTTTGTTTCAGAATATACTCCAAAGCAGTTGTCAGAGAAATATACCAATGTCACATCCCTTCTAAACCTTATAGAGCTGAAAAAAGCAACAATTCAACGACATTGGCTCATTTTTATCCGTTCTTCCATTAAAGGACAATTACAATTTGCGAACATTTTTAGTGTTTATAATTTTTTTGAAGTTTTGAAACTAGATGAGGTTTGAACTAATTTAAATTGTAGTTATTAAACCATTTCAATAATAAATATTCAATTTAGACAAGCTTTTATTTTATGTATCAATATGATCAACATTTTGGTTTGTATCTAAAGCAATTTAGCATTGTGAAATTATAATGTCACTTTTGGTTATCAATTTTAAATGTTGGGTTTATGATGCATGGAGGAAAATTTGTCTTAGATCCATATAGTTAACCATCCACTTCAAAAAAAAAAAAGCTTCTTGATGTGTTGACTTATTGTTATAAGTCATATGAATCAGTGTCGTGTTGGTTGTTCGTGGTGGCTTTTGTTTTTTGTAGTGTATGAGCAAAGTACTTTGTGTGTGTTGGCAAAGTTTATACTTTGAATGAATGAGGATTAGTGAGTTTATAGAATGGGATGTTATTATTTGTGGATTGTTTGTTTCACAGTGTCGGAGCTGTTAGAGTTACAAATATTTGTGCCATCTTCAGAAGTTTCTACGAGGCTCAGAATCCCAAAGGGTGAGTTTTATCAAATTCATTCCTTTTCCCGAACAGGATTAACCACCTTAATCTACAAATATGCTTATACATTAAATTATTAAGTGCTTATACACAGTTTTGTACTATGCATTATCTTTACTTTTTCAAAAGAAATTATGTAATCCTCATTGAAATCATGCCATCCTACCTATGAACCAAATGAAATTTCATCTTAGTCAGCTGGATTTATTGAGAAAAATAGTATTGGAGATAGAGATAATTAAATGATAAGATGAGATGAGGGAGAAAATATAGAGAAGTGGAGCTTTGGAGAGCTTTCATCAATTTTCTGATTTGTATTATATGAAAGATGAATAAATGATTTCAGTGACTGCAATGTTTCGAAAGGTCTAATCTACATCAAGTTATTAAATTAACTGCAACAAAGTTATGTTGCAGTATCCCGCGTACTTCACCCATGAACACAAACAACAACATTGTCGGTTCACTTCCAAATGAGTTTCTCAATGCAAACCGTTAATTTTAAATTTTGGTTTCTCCCAATCCTGATTTATCTCATCATGAATGTCATTTCTTCAAATTTCCAGGTAATTAAATTCAATTTTTGTTGATTACTGATGATATTCTGATGATTTCAATTATATAAATAAGACCAATTTATTCTCCCATTTCACACTTCTTTCAATTCTTTTATCTTTGGTAAATTTACAATTTTGACTTCTCCATTCTGTATTAGGATTTTTCATTGGTTGTAGGAAGACATGACTTTGTTATGGAAATCACTCCTGCAAAGGAAATCATGGGACATTGTTGTTAGAGTTATTCACTTATGGTTTGTACCAGATATGAATTCGATTGAGCAGCTAGCTTAATAGAAAAGTTTGTGCAATAAAGAAAATGATGAGTTTAATTGAAGAGTAGATACAAGAAAAATGGTACCCTATACAATGTTTTTTCTTACTTTTATATATATATATATATATATATATATATATATATATATATATATATATATATATATATATATATATATATATATATATATATATATATATATATATATATATATTGTGTTAATATTGTTACAGTGAAATCCACCTCTCTTGAATGCATTTTTGAAATATATATGTTTGAGTTATATGTCACATTTGTTTTGAAACACAATAGAAAAATAATTAACTAAATGGATTTAATTGCCAAATTTTCCTTTTTCAAACGAATTTTGATATATAGCTCATGAAAAGTAAAGATTCTTCATCTACATTAATACAACAACTGCGTGGTTTCCTCTATGTCTGTGTAAATGCATTTCTAACTAATTGGGAAGTGTTGTTTATTGTAAGTTCAATTCATGTATATACATGCACCAACTTAATTATTCCTATATCTCTGCATCAGTCTTTTATTTCCTT
This sequence comes from Vicia villosa, assembly GCF_029867415.1. Taxonomy (NCBI): domain Eukaryota; kingdom Viridiplantae; phylum Streptophyta; class Magnoliopsida; order Fabales; family Fabaceae; genus Vicia; species Vicia villosa. The sequence continues at coordinate 156,874,617 of NC_081185.1, forward strand.
TATGTCTGCTTAAATGCATTATGCACCAACTTAATTATTCCTATATCTCTGCATCAGTCTTTTATTTCCTTTATGTCTGCTTAAATGCATTGCTAACTAATTGGGAAGTGTTGTTTATTGTAAGTTCAATTTATGTATATACATGCAGCAACTCAATTATTCTTATATCTCTGCATCAGCCTTTTGTTTCCTTTATTTTTGCCTAAATACATTGCTAAGTGAAAAGTGTTGATTATTTTAAGTTCAATTCATATATACACAAGCAACAACTTAATTATTGCTATATTTTTTTAAGCTCATTTACTTTACCAAATCTTCATTCAATGCGTATTTTTGTAGACTAAGGATTCAAGTTTTCTATCTTTCATTATCTATTTATGTTTCATATTTTCGTTTTTTTCCAATACTGAACATGTTTTCATTAATAATGGTGATTACGTTGACACATCCACACTCTCTCCAGATGAGAAAAAAAATTAATTCATAATGAGCAACCATGTTTTTCTGTTTCATATGTGATTATTTATATTGGAGTTAGTCTCTTAATAATTGCAATTGATAGCTTAACTAAGTTGCTACTCCTTTTCAGCTGAGAAATACTAGAGAATCAGTGCAACATGGCCTCACAGGAAGTGCTTTGGAGCGTTACTCAAGATTTCTTTTTACGTGTGAGTCTTATACACTTACATTTTTGAAAGAGTGATTTACTCTTTTGAATTTGAAATAAGTGGTAACTCAGGAATGACATAGGTTACAAGGAACAACTTTGAATATCATGTAATGTAATTTGCTGGAAAATTAGACGTCATATCACTAATACTCCAATATTTTACGTTTTGATTCATTAATTTAAGTTAGGTTATGTGTAGGGGTGCTCAAAACCAAACCAACCCAATAGAAAACCGCAAACCAAATCAAACAAAACCGAAACCGCAAAAAACCGCATTTAGTTCGGATTAGTTTGGGTCATCTTTTAATAAAACCGCACGGTTCGGTTCGGTTTGCGGTTTGTATTTTGTAAACCGAACCAAACCGAATCAAACCGCATTATGTTACAACCTAACTTTTACATAACTCACATCCAACCCAAACTTAAATGTATTATACCTTAGCCTTATGATTAAGAACAATTTTCTCGTCCTTACACATATGATTTTAGTCCCGATCTTTTCAAATCTCTAATAGTATTATCGCGCCTTCTTTGCCACATACATCTTCCCTCTTTTTCTATAATCTCTACTCTCTTATATTCTTTCTTTCTTACCTTATTTTTATGCAAATGTTCCCTATTTCAATTTCATTTTTATCGCACATCTTCTTCTCTAATCTCTCAACTCTTTTGTTTTTTCTTTTTCATCTTCACTAATCTCTCCTCTCTTCTATTTTTTTGTTTCATTTCTAATAATTTTTATATTGTTTTATACTATTATTTTATGTTTATTATTTAACTTTTGTCTAATTTAATTTTTACATATTAAATAGAAAGTTGTTGTCAAAACATGACGAGTTTTGTTGTTATTTGATAGTGTATGAATGTCTAAATACAAAGTTATGTTGTCATCTATATGTATGTATTGTTCAATAAAATATTTGTAAAAAACCGAACCAACCGAACCGAACCAAACCGCATTAGTTTGGTTTGGTTTGGTTCGGATTTTTTTTAAAAGCCAACCGAACCAAACCAAACCGCACGATTTTTTCTCTTGCAATTCGGATGATTTTTTTCGTCAAAACCGCTCAAACCGCACCGCGATCACCCCTAGTTATGTGTACTTTAAGTAACAAAGATATATTTCTCTGTACTAATAATAAAGACATATTATAATCTCACTATAGCTTCATTTGTATACTGCAAGTAGTTATAAATTTATTTTTATATTTTAAGAAATTTTATCCGTGCCACGCACGGGTATAAATACTAGTAACCTATGTAGTACTTAAAAGGTTGAAATTTCCCAAAATCCATGATCTTTTTATCTTTAATAATCACTTTTCCCAAAATGAAAAGAACTGGAAAATCTTATAAAAAAAAAATTGTATTGAATGTTAATGTTACCCTTTTGTTATTGAAATAAGAATGATGTGTGATATATTTTTTATATGTATTGGATTTTTTTAGGGCATATCAGTGAATACAATTTGTCATTAAATTAACCAAAAACATTAATATAAATTAATTTAATGATGAATAATAGTAAATTAAATGAGCTTTAATTTTCGGAATTAGTATCATTCATATTAATTTGCAAAAATGATGCATATTGCTATGGCAAGATCATGGAAAAAAAACTGTTCAAAAAATGCTAGAGGTGGCATTGTGAAAAAAATATGTTTAAAGAAAGTTAGAGGTGACATTGTATGTAGTGATGCACATATTATTTCATTTTAATTTTTAATAAATCTTGACCATTAAAAAGATCAATTGGTAAATTTGACGTGTTACACGAGTGGGGATTTAATTGAACCCTCGGTTTAGAAATCACCTTATATTATATATAAAATCAAAATTATACAAAAACAGACTACAAATTATAAATAAATAAATAAAAAAGTGAGGATATATACTATACATCTTCAATTACAAAGGGTGGCATTTTTTTAAAAGTCACTAGTAAAGGACCTGTGCGCCCGCACGGGTCACGTAAAGTCGGTATAAATATTAAATAAATATAATATGGTTATAGTTAAAGAATTATATTAAAATATATATTAATTAAGTGAAATAATTTCTTCAATGATGATTATCATATCAATATTAATTTAATTTATCAATTTGTAGTTGTTTTCAATGATGATATATATGTTGGATAAAAATTAAAATAATATTAGAGATAATTAATTATTATTGTTGATTACAATTTTAACTCTTAAAAAATATAGTTCTTGATAAAAAGTAAAAAAATAAATAAAATTTGAGATAATGTAGTTATTATGTACTATCATTATCAACAATTTTTATGGGCTCCCACCCCTAGTATGTCTACCCGCCTTTTTTTCCGCAGACGCACATTATCAACAATTTTTATGGGCTCACACCCCTAGTATGTCTACCCGCCTTTTTATGAGCATGATTCAAATTGCAAATTTAAATTATCAAAATAAAAAATTGCAAAAAAAATTATAACATCTATATAAGTCAAGAAACAAAAAATAATGAAATGACATATTATAATTCAATGCAACACATTATGAGATTTAATTTTAAATATATATTTAATTTGATTTACCAAAAAAAAAATTGTACAAAAGATGTATATTATTAATATTAATGTTACTTATCACACATATGTCGTTAATTTCTCATATTTGTGTTAGCTACTCATATCGAATCAAAAATACTAATGTAATGGAATAAAAACAGCAAAAATATTTAATTCAAATTGCATATCCAATAACAAAAATAAATAAGTTATTAAATAAAAAATAACTTATAATTTTATTTATAATCTTGACAGAAAAAAATTTATATACCAACTCTTTCTTTATATTTAATGAAATGAATATAAATTATAATTAATGTCAAATATTTTTTTTATAGATATTAAAGAAATGAATATAAATTAAAATTAATGTCAACTATTTTCAATGGAAAAGATACAATAATGTGTATTGAAAGGTGTTATATGTGTTTAATTTTTAATTTTTAATTCTATACAAAATCTTTTTTGTATGTTTATTTACAATTATTTTATACTGATTCCTCTATTTGAATTTGAATTATGTCAAGGTACTATATATTTGTTGATATTGTATGGAAGGTAGAGAGTTATATGAATTTCACTTTTTATGATTAATTAACCGTAATGATTACTTTTAGATATTAGAATTGATTGGAAAACTTGTAGCATGCAAAAGAAATAATGATTGTTTTTAGATATTGTCAAATATTAAAGACATAAGACATGCTAATATGAGTTGATGATGAAAAACGACAATTGAAGGCATGAAAATCGGATTAAAATATTTGTTTAAACTTGGACATGAAAAACGACAATTGAAGGCATGAAAATCGGATTAATATGTTTTTAGATATCGTTTGTTTTTATTCCCCATATTTCTGTGGTGTATTTTGATTTCTCGTCTTTGTGCGGGTATTTTGTTTTTCTGTTTTTGTGCGGTGTTCATTTGTTTCAGGTTGAAAGATTAGTTTCGATGTAGTGCAGATTCAATCAATGACTTTGGTGCCGTCAACGCTACAGATCCGGAAGCATGAATATTTCGGACATCTCAATATAGTCAATACATTAATATTTGTAGGCATATGCAATTTGCCGTTTTATGCTATTAACATGGATGCTGTGGATTTGTTCGCAGATTCATCCTTTTTGTTTTTGGCGATTTTGAATGTGTATTGCAACGATGTACTCTACCGATTTGAATGAATGAATATCATTTATTTTCTGTCAAAAAAAAACTTGGACATGAAATTAATTTTGGTAGACATCGATTTTCTTATTATGATAGTAGTTATTATAATAGCAGATCAATTATTTCTTAAAAAATATTAATAATTGCAAACGTTAAAAAAGAAGACTAATTATTATCACCTAAAACTACATATTCCCAATGACATTTTCTTCAAACTTCTAATTAAAAAAAGACTATTAAGTATTACCACCTATAACTAAAACCTACTACAACTAAAATCTACCTCTATTGGGTCCTTTACTTTTTCACCATATGGATGAACATATATCAGATAATCTACCTCTATTGGGTCCTTTACTTTTTCACCATATGGATGAACATATATCAGATCAGTATATCAGATCAATCTATTTTTTTGTCTAACAGGTTCAGTTTAATCAATGACAAAGGATTGCGATAAAATAAAATAAAACTACTTAATATTTTATTAAATAAATTAGGATTGGAAAACAAAAAAAAAGTTAATCGTGTGAATTTTTTTAGCCATAAATAACTTTTAGAGATATTATTCTTCTTATATATTAATTTTAAAAATATTATTATTTCTATGATTAATAATTTGGGACTGTTAACTCAACATAATATTTTTATTAGGTTGATTAATGTATAATTGTTATTAATAAGCTCTTAATGTTGATTATTATGAAAATTTAATGAAAAATGAGACTGTTCTCCCATCGAACCATCTCCACATTTTTTTTGTCAATGTCCTTGATGCAGTCAAATTTTTTACTCTTTGTCACTGAAAAAATACATTAATAAATAAAAGGCAAGTAAACCAAACGTAGAGGTTGGTGTGAATCATCAATCTACTATAAATCAAAACAAAAATTTGATGAATGAATAGAGTGTGAATTCAAAAGGTTAATTTTCTGTTTCCAATATGTTAATTTCTTTAACCGAGAAAAACTGTGGGAAGTATAATAGGGTTTGGGAAAAGACTTTAGGTCAAATATGATTAAATATGATTAATATTTAAAGTAATAAATAACATTGTGCGGAAGAAATTAGACAGGACTGTGGTTCAAAAGCGGTGTTTGTAACTCTTCTTTTTTCACGTGCGACCTTTCTGTTAAAAAATAATGCATTTAAGACTTGTTAGCTACAATTAACATTGAGAATCAAAATAATTAAATTGGAAAAATAATTGAAACATAAATATTTGGCACGTAAAGAGTCACATAATAAAAATGGTAATAATTTAATTGGAAGTTTATATATACAGTATGCTTGTCTAATTTATACTACATATTTTATTCGTTATCATTTGGAACTGTAATTAATGATGGTTAAGAAAAATTAAAGATGAATTCTTATTAGCACTAAAATTGTGTTTTTCATGAAAAACAAAGAAAGTATATTTAATGCATTTTATAATTATTTGTGTGTAGTTAATTTTTTATTTAGATTGAAATAAATAAATTGAAAAATCATATTTAATTTATGAATTAAATCAAATCCTAATCCTTTTTTAACTCTTCATTGAACTTCAGTGAATCATATATTTAATTTATTGGTATTTAAGATGGTCCTCCGAACCATAAAGACACTTTATTTTTGGTGAAATTTTTATATGAGAGAATCGTAGTCAAACTCTCCCGTGAAATCTTATCCTTCTTTTGAAATTTTACGTGAGAAAATTGGGATTCAAACTCTCCCGTGAAATCTTATCCTTCCTTTTGAAATTTTACGTGAGAAAATTGCAATCTCCATTTTAAACTCTCCCGTGAAATTCATGTATTCAATTAAATATATTAAAAGTTTTTTTAAAGAATTAAATATGAGGATGTACACTACTTATATATAATATTTTTATACATAGTAAATAAATATATAATAGTTGATATCTTGGCCTTTTGTTTTAAATATAAAAAATAAATAAATTTGTGTCTTTCATAAAAAAAATTGTTTATTCATCAATCATAATTTTCTCATGTTTTTTTAATAAAAACAAATATATGTATCAACTTTTAGAATAAATGTTAACATCTTATCATAAATAAATGCTAACATTTTTTCATGTCAATTTTATTTTTATTTGTATATGTAATAATAATGTATATCATTTTTTATCAGGTATATGATATTTTTATTTAAAAAATTTATAAAAGAAATCATACTTAATTGATCGAAACAATTTTTTATAGAAGCAAATTATTGTTGCCTATAAAATTATAATGTAATGGAATAAAAACAACAAAAATATTTAATTCAAATTGCAAATCCAATAGCAAAAATAAAATATTTATCAAATAAAAATTAAGTTATAATTTTCTTCATAATCTTGTATTATTAGAAGATAAATTATTATTTTTAGACAAACACTTTCCATTTTTAAAGGTTGAAATATATATTGAGACTAATTTACAATAAAATTGAGACTAAATAGGCGAATATTTATTGTATTGGTAATGATTGTGTTTTGGAACCTATTAATTAGGAATTATTATTATATATTAAATATAAATTTAAATTTTAGATGATCCACTCACTATAGAATCTCCATTTTAAATTTCTTCCCTTTGATTTTGATTTTTTTAAAATATATTTCATTAATAATAATAATAATATTAATTGAATGATGGACATACGATATTCACATTCTCATACATGAACATACAATTAAAAATAGTTAATAAATCTACTATAAAATATATAAAGAATAACAATTTTGTGTTTCATAGAAAAATGGTCAATATCAACTCTTTCTTTGTATTCGATATATTTAATGGAATGAATATAAATTAGAATTAATTTCATCAATTTTTTTATGGATATTAAAGGAATGAATATAAATTAGAATTAATCTCAACTATTTTCAAGTTATATGCATTTAATTTTTAATTTTTAATTCTATACAAAATCTTTTTTGTATGTTTATTTAAAACTATTTTATACTGATTCCTCCCTTTAAATTTGAATTATGTCAAGGTATTGTATATTTGCAAATGTTAAAAAAGACAATTAATTATTACTCACCTAAAACTACATATTCTCAATGACATTTTCTTTAAACTCTCTAAATAAAAATGATGTTTAATTATTACTACCTACAACTAAAATCTACCTCTATTGGTCCTTTAGTTTTTCATCATGAATATTTATACAACAATCTATATATGTTAACTTATCTAACGGATTCAGCTTAACTATTATATTATGATAAATTTAAAATTCAATGTATTTTGACTCTTATCTCACTTTATTAAAATCATACATGTATAATATAAATCGTAAAATATAATATTAAAATATTTTGATAAAATACAATTTTAATAATATTAATTATATTTTAATAGTGTTTGTAATGGAACTTAATATATTATTTTTTTAAAAGAATATCACAAATAAATCAAATTGATAGATGGTTAAAGAAATATTACTACATCCCATTAATAGAATAATTATTTTACAGGGACTCATTTCCCATTATCCCATATCCACCCATTATATATTTTTATTATAATTAATATTAAGGTTAGAAAAATATTACTACAATCCTTTCATAAAATCTACGTTTAGAAATTGTAACTACGTTTAAGGGTAATGAAAAAATCCCTTAAAATAATAGAATAATTATACTCAATTATGTAATAAAAAACATCAATGTTGCAATACAATTAAACATATTTAAACCTCTTTATTTATCTTCAATTATATATTCCATCTCATTTATATCAGGTTAGTTAAAATATTAAATATCATTTAATTGATTTAATAATTATTTTATTAGAGTAATTGGAATTTTTATTGAAAGATGTTGGTGTTTAACTTGTAGTAATGAAATATTAATAATCATATTCATAATCACATCATAGAAATCAAAAATAGCCTTCAACTTGCAAAAGATTTAAAAAGCCATCTGCATTAATTCGTATAGGCTCCACCACTATTAACATCCACCACTATTAACAGGCCATTGAAAATCGGCATAATAATGTGAATCTGTGTTGGCTATGCATAGAATCATATATCTGTATTAATTCCTATAGGCTGGAATAATGATGGATAACTTGTAATAAGAACGATCACGCTTTCCTTGCAAAGCAGATTGACATGCACTACAGCAATCACAATGATTCAGAAACATAAAACATCTGTAACATAAAACTGCATATTAGTGTGACTGTATTATTCAAAATTTTGATACCGCAAAACATCTGGTACCACAATAGTAATTATAAATTTTAATAATAGAAAAAATAATAGAGAAGTGGAATATTTTGTGGTGATATCAGATATATTACTGGATCCAAACTCAGCTCACAAAGACTTGAGTAAATTCAACACAACAACAAAATCAAACAAACAAATAAAAGTAAATATGTGAGAAAAAAAGATAACAAAATTCTCACGGTAACAACATCAATCACCAACTTACCAAACAAAATATTTAAGGTATCCAGATATCTATAGGTGAAATCAACAATTTTAAATTTAATGGGAATTAAGTATATTTTCAAAATCAAACACCTTAATTTTAAAATTATCAACATTTGAGTACAACACTGATTTTTCTGTCAACATTTAACAAAAATCAAATTCCTCCAAATTTCTCAGCATAAAGACTTCATTTTCCTTATATTTAAGTCTAAACAAAACAGTAAAAAAAAATCATTTTTCTCTCATTAATTCGTTAAAAATATTTTTTTGATAAAAATATATTAAAAAGACTTATCAATTCAAAAAAGTAGAAAGTAAAATCTGATCGATGAAAAGCAAAAAAAAATTAAAGAAATTACCTTTGGAGGTTTCGAAAGCATTGTTGGTTTGGGAGGAGAAAATGAAAGATTAGGGTTTCAGAAGGTTTGAATAGTTGGGGATTATGTTGTGGGTTTTAATAAGAAATCTTAAAGCAATCAAAATTAAATGAAGAAATTGGAAAGAGTTTGCCATATTTTTGATAAAGGATGAATTTACGGTTCTCATGCTGAATGATGATGCTTTTTAATGGATCAGTCACAATTTAAGAAAAAAATAAGAATGGGAAACAAAATTGAATCGGTTTTGAAGATGACAGTGGAAGAGGGAAAGACGAAAATAACTTTGAGAGGAAGTGAAGATGATTTAATATAGGAGATGAATAGGAGAAGAAGAATGAGAAACGTTTGATATGTTTCCAATGTCTTTTCAGAGTAAAAACAGTGTATTTTCCAATGCTTGAGAAACTAAAAGCGTGTGATGATGGAATATAGCGTGTTCCAATAAAAGGATTTCAAATCATTAGGGCTGCTGCAATTTAATTATGTTTAGATGTGTAATTACTCTCAGGGGTATTCAAAACCATCTTTAATTGATTGTGATTAGGGTAATTAAGGGAATTTGGTGGTAATTGATTTTTATATATTAAAATAGATTAACAACAAAATTGACCCCAAACAAAAAGGTTTAAAAATGAAATTTGAAAAAGAGCTGCAATCTGGATTATGAAGATAGATAATGGACCAATAAAAAGGTGAGATTGATCCACGTGTGAACCACTGAAAATCTGTGTTCGAAAACACATTACAGTGTGGATAACAAGCAAGTTTCTTCTCAAAATTCAATCTCAACAAGAAACAAGAGAGAGAAAGGATAAGAGAAGAAAAAACGAGTGAGAGAGATAATAATGGCAATGGCAGCAAGCACAAGCACAGTGTTAGTTCCTCCTCTTCCTCGCCTACTGACTACCACCACTCGCTGCTCTGCTTTGCCTTATCTCCCTCCTCCTCGCCTCTCCACCACCACCACTCCTTCTTCTTCCCCTTTCCTTAAACAATTTTCAGGTATTCTTTCTCTCTCAATTTCATTGTAGTGTAACTCTTAACAGGTGCTTCAATTCAATCATCAATTGATTTCTTAAAATTGATTTTAGTTATAAGTGACTTAAATGTTAAGTGGTTTAGATTCGTATATGTATGTATAAGAAAATTGAACAATAAATTTGAGTGTAGAGAATTGAAATTATGTTTGGAGTTAAAAGCTACAAACCGAAGTTAGAATCGATAATGGAGAGAGAATCAATTCTACTAAAATACAACCTCTAGAATCAATTTTGATATCTATAAAATTGGAACCAATGTTAACATGTTTGATTAAAACAAAGTATTATATATGTGTAGTTTAAGATGAATCCCTATACTTGAGAATGGAAGTTCAAGTTCTACCTTTTTTTTTCCTACTTTTAGTGTAGGTTTGGTTTGGTTTTACAGTAAGAGCACTTAGAGTTGATTATGGATGTATAGAAATGATTTTGGCATGTTTGGTTGGTTGCTCTTGAGGAGGATTAATTATGCTTTTTAGAATTTATTCTACTTGAAGCTAGAATTTGTAGCTTTTGAGTTTAAATGTGATTTTTAATGCTGAAATTTACTCTTCAATTCACTTTTGTAAGAATTTATTCAAACATAAATCACTTTACATTCAACACACTTTTAACCTGAATCAATTTTACAAAATCAATTCACTTAAAATCAATTTTTTTGGCCGCATAATCAAACACACACTTAATGTTCACTTCAAACCGGTAGTTCCTATGATTCTATTTTGTTTTATCTATTTCTTTTTATTTCTAAGTTATTTTCTTGTTTCCTCCAATTTAGAGTCGCGGAAGTTTTCTCTACATCAGACTAGAGCTTCTTCTTCTGATGATACATCTACTTCTCTCGATACCAATGAGTTGTTTACCGATTTGAAGGAGAAGGCAAGAAGCTTATATAATTTGTCGATTTCCATAATTTTGCTTCATGTTGAGTTTATTTTCTGTCAGAACCATTGACACATTGGAGTCATGTTGATATTGGATACACCTTTAATTGAAGTGTTGGTGCTAACCCTAATGTCTTATACAGTTTTACTAACAAAGTAGAAATTATATCTTCCTGCATTTTTCATTATCAGTGGGATGGTCTTGAAAACAAGTCCACAGTGCTTCTGTATGGTGGTGGTGGTTTAGTTGCTGTTTGGTTATCTTCAATTCTTGTAGGTGCCATCAACTCAGTCCCCTTGGTAAGCCATATCACTCTTGCTTGATTAAATTCTCTTCTTTTCCATCAATGCAATGCTTCAATTTTATGCTCTTTAAGGCAATTTTAGTTTGAACCAATATGAAACAGCTTCTTAATTATTTTTCAGCTTCCAAAGATTATGGAGTTGGTAGGACTAGGGTACACTGGATGGTTTGTCTACCGGTACCTTCTGTTTAAGGTATGCCAAATGCATATGCATTCATCAATATGCTAATGCTTCATAAATTTACACAACTGTAGTGGTGTTTTCTGAAAAATGAGAAATTGAAAAAATTCCAAAGTGGCATAAATTTGTACGTGTCTTTCTGAGGTTCCAAACATAAATTTCTCACATATTATGACAGACCATATAAGAATGTCTATGTGTACTTTCTTGCATTGAATATACTCTTTCTGCAATCAGAATCTGATTCGTTGTTCTATTTATAATCGCGAGTGTCTTAGACAGTATATTTCTCATATATGATGATATAACTGTTTTTCTCTACAGTCTAGCAGAAAGGAACTAGCTACGGATATTGAGGCACTGAAAAAGAAAATTGCCGGAACTGAGTAGAACTGCATTAGTAGCAAGTCAAGTTGATGTTCCTTGCTCATCATTTGTTTGTTTTGCTGTATGTCTTGTTATATGAGAGTCTGTATTTCTTGATATAGAATAGAATTGCTCAATCTCTATCAGTATCAACCTTGTATTAATCCATTTCATTGTTGAAAATAATGCAGCAAATCTTATATATATGTTTATGATTCTGAATGAAAACCATTCTTCTTTTTACTTGTGAAATGCTGGTGTGTAGGGTAATTCCAAATTATTTTTCATTACCATTACCTTTTTCAAAATTAAATTATTGATATTTACAAACAAGACACAATCTTAATATCATATCTTAAACTTAATAATTAATGATTTGTAATGATAGTATCACTCAGTTTTTTTGGCAAAACACATGCAAACATCAATAGCTAGTTAGACGAACTTCAATTTGTTATTAATTAACAAAACTAAAGAGATAAGAAACAATGTTGTTGAAATGGATCAACCTATTGGTTGAAGATCACAATGTTGTTGAAATGGAAAGGGAGGATCAGAATATGATCCATTAAGTATAGCATGTGTTATAAGCTTGTTTGCAGCTTCTGTGGTATGTATACCATCCCAACTCACATAATTGTAAGGGTCATCACATGCTGTTGCTGTCACTTTTTTCCCATCTATCTCTTTAGTATTTCCACAATATACTTTAGGGTTGAAGTTGTACTCACCTCCTCCATAGCCACAACATGCTTTTGTACCATACTCAAGCCCTGTTTCAAATAACAAAAAAAAAAAACGTAAATGTCACGTCCTAACACAGACATCAGATATGTCTTGCCAACAACATAATCAACAGCCTAATCAACCTGAGAAATAACATAAATGAATATAATCACGGGTGTTGGTGCCTGACACCAGACACGCTTTCAATCAGAAGTGTTTAGGTAACATATGTTTATCATGAAAAATTATAAAAGATAAGGGACTAAGTTAAAAGAAAAGAAAATTTTGGAAAACCAAGTTAAGAGATGAGTGTTTGAACCATGAGAAGAAGGATGTTGGAAGAGCTCCAATAGAACAGTGTAGGTATCTACATAAATGACAGAAGCATCTGATAAACTTTCTCTGGTTTGTTTCAGCGACTCTTTCAACATGTTATTATAGTTCACTACAGCATTGTTGTAAGAAACCATGCATCCAAATTCATCAAGGTCTGTGCTATTATGAGGAAGCTCTACCAAAAATGAAGGGTAGCAGCCTATTGGTGCAAGATTAAGCACCATAAATGTTCTACCCCCAAGGTCATACAGCTCCTACAAATTTCAGTAAGCAAAACTTCATGTTAATAATCATTTGTTGTTACAGAATCAATTTTTGTCACCGCATATCAGAAGAACACAACACATGCTATGTTTGTGTCGTGTCTCGTGACTAACTAATAGACATAAGTTTTTCTTACTTTAATGGTTCCAGCAATTTGTGACACAACTTGAGGGAGAAACTCTTCCACTCCACCAGTTCCGATGTCTGCTAACTTTGAAGTGAAATCATTTTGGCCAATATAGAATGTGTATAGAGATTTTCCAAAGATATCCGCGGAAGGAAGTTTCGCATCTGAACAACAACCAAAAACACCAGTGCATTACTATAATATCATATGCAATTTTTTCACATCACTTAAAAAGTATTGGTGACATTTATACTATCCTTTTTGAACCTTTTTGATCTGCTTCTTTAACTTTGGTGACAAATTCCTTCATTTGGTTGAACTGAATAGCAAGGAAGAAAGGGCTAATTCCGGAGACAAACAAAGAAGTATTAGGAAGAAGCACAGTGGATGCCAATGTAGCATAGTTTGCTCCATGTTGAAAATCAGATCCTATTGATTGTAGATATGGACTCAAAAATGGAATTCCAATAGCCTGAGCTGCAAAATCAAAAATAGAAAAATGTTTGCCATCTCCATGAGAGAAAAAAGAAACAAAGAAGAACCAGAAGCTAGAATATCTCTATGAATCATGGCTTCATGTCCATAATCAAAAGGAATGATATAATATGAAAATAAACATTTTGATTAATATTACCTAAGAAATCAATGATGAGTCTGCCATCTGAAGCCCTACCAACTGGCTTCTTGAAATAAGTCATTCCAAAGGGAGGAGCTTCAGCAGGAAAAGCGGCAAAAAATCCACCAGTATCTGAATTTGAATCCCCAAAGTTAAAGATTGCTTTGAATTCACATTCACCATTACTCAAACCAACCAACAAAGTCAAAATGAACAATAGCATCATATTCTTCAATGTCTTTGAACTCATTTTTTGAAGTTAAAATCACTGAAACAATGAGAATTTGTTAATAATTGAGCACATGACAAATAGTGCAGGTACTGTTTTAGACAAAACACTCTTTTTGTTTGAGATAAGGTTGTAAGAATTGTTCGGTTTATTATGTGTCATTTATATTATATATATTAAAGTTGAATATTGAAAGTAATTGTTGGATATGTTGCATTTAATATTAGAATTGGTAAGCCATGATTTAGCTATCATTTGCAGTTAATGTATAAGAATCGTTATCTTTCTTAATTATTAATTACTATAAAGGGCCGTTAATTAGTTTCAGTTTGTTTTCAAGAAAAGATTTTTATACTATTATGTATTTTACTTAAAAATATATTTAATTTAAAATAAATAAATTTAAATAAATTTTTTATAATATACTATTTTAGGTATTTGCTTATTAAGTAAAAATATATTTAAGGTATTTTATAAATTTAAAAATGGGATTAAATAACTTTTTACAAAAATCTTTTTTAAGATTATGTAATTTACTAATTTTGACTATTTCTCTTAATATTTAATAATGAATATTTATAGTATGAATGTTAAAGTTAATCTTTTAATTTATAAAAAAATGAATTTGAAATAACATCAACTATTTTTGAAAATAAAATCATAAAATTACTTTTAAAAGTAAAACTAAAAATCATTTTTTAAGAAAATTTATGACCTTTGGCTCATAATTATCATTTTATTATTCTGTATCAAAAAATCTACAATATAAGAAAATGAATTGATCTGGAAAAGACCAATTTGCCCTGCTGGTTTCACAAGCTTCCACGTGGCGTTCTATTTTTCCAACACATCCTTCCATTGCTTTTTGGAACTCAACTTAACAATCTAATATTCATTGTTTTGCTTTTTCCAAACTTTTACTTTTCTTTCTCACTCACCCACTACTTCCTTCTTCCTCCTTCCACTTCTTCCTCCTTCTTCCTCTTTCTTCTGTTTCCTTTTTTTTAAAATCAAATAGAAACAAGCGATAATCCCCGACATCGGATCTGATTTTTTTGTATTATTTTGTGCAGCAACAACATTTATAAATGACTCTAGATTGTGGTTCTTTACACCAAAGCGGTTGTGGTTGAAGGCCCCCAGTCTCAAGAAGGTATTTTACTTCTTTTAGTTTTAAAATCTTGCATTTTCAAAATTTTTTTTTTATGTTTAGGGTTGAGTTAATACTTTTTGATTTTATGTGTTTAGATGAATAGTCATTTTAAAACTAATTTTTAAACATATATTTTCTTTGTGGTATGATAAATAGTGTTTGGCTTAATGTTTTTTCTTTGGTTAACAAAATTGTTTACATGTTTTTCCATAATTTTAGACATGTTTTTGTTAACTAACACTCTTGATTTGCCTTTTCCTTTCTAGATCCATAATAATAATGGAAATCAGAATTATTTTCAACCAGCATAAGGTTAGTATGCTTTTCTTCAACAAAAAGGATTTTGGTTTGAATTATTTTTCTGGTTTTCGTTGTATGTTTTAGTGTTAATTCTATGATAAATATGTGATTTTTACTGATTGTTGCTGTTATGGTGTTTACTAATTTGTGAATATTTCATTCTTTATGTGAAAAATATTAATGATGTTTTCATATATGTGATACCAAAGAAGATCCATTTGGTTTTTAACTTCACTCTTTTTTTTCCAGGTTCTTTAGGTTTGATCTATGGGTTTCTAAGTTCTTTAGGTAATTTACATTACTTTCAGTTTTTGTATTACAATTATAACTTAGGTGTTGTTTCATGTACAAACATACAGTAAGTAAAACTCACAATTTTTGAATAATTTTTTAAAGAAGTTTTTATTATTGGGTTATGTGAAAATATAGGCTTGGGAAGGACAAATTTATGCCTTCTGAATGGGAAGGACAAACTCGTCACATTGTTGATATTTTGAGAGATTTTCCAATGCCTACTGCAGGAAGTTATGGGTTATTTTTGACATCTGAAACAAATTTTTAACAACTTTTGAACATAGCTGTAATAGGTACTACAAGTAGTCAAAATCAAGAAACAGATAAAGTTAACTATCTTAGGGAGGGATGACTTTTGGTTACTTTCAATGAATTGAGTTGTTTTCTGTGATGTTCTATTTCCAAAATAAAGTGAAATATATAAATACATTTATTTGATCATTTCTAAAGTTATTGCTTTCTATATATATTGGATTGAATGTATTAATTTTTCTTTGATTTCACTTAATTTTTTTTATTTCTTTAATAAATAAGAAATATAATAAAATATAATTTATTATTATTAAAAGTGAAAAATATAAAAATTAAAATAGACAAGTTGTAGTACAAAGATGTGTCCCAGTATACTGCAGCTCACACTAGCAAGGTATTGTCACATATGACTATTTTCTAAACCATTACTATTCATATAGACTCATCTAACTAATTTTTTTGAAAGACATTATCAGGGTTCATTTGAACCATTGAAACACTTACTACATTACAACAAATCTAAAAATGATTTAACTTAGTTAGAAGTATAATGTTTGAATTTTTAAAGTAAAAGTTATTTAACTATTATATTTAATTATTAATAATTTAATAAATTTATTTCATGTTTTATGAAAATATACATTAATATCTAATTTGATAATTATAGATTCAAAATCAATTTTGATCTATCATATAAATAAATAGGATATCTGAAAAGTTATGCATTTGATTTTTAATTTAAATGAATACTAAATATTATTTTTATTTTTATTTTTTTAATGAACATTAATTAATTATTCACTTTATAATATCATGTTTTTAATATATTTAATTTAATGTATTGAAAGTTGTATTTAAAATCAACCTTTTATACAACACCAACCTTTGTATTTTTTACTCTAACTAAAATTCTTTATGTTGCTTTTAGTATAAAGACTATGACTGATTTCACAATTCTGTCACATCTAATTATACTAGGTGATATTATGACCACTGACATACCTTTAGCCATACACTTTCCAATATTTGAAAGATATAGAAAGTTGGTCCAACCCTTCCAACTTGCATCAAAATATAATATTTTATTATTATTAAAAGTGAAAAATATAAAAATTAAAATAGACAAGTTGTAGTGCAAAGACGTGTCCCAGTATACTGCAGCTCACACTAGCAAGGTATTGTCACATATGACTATTTTCTAAACCATTACTATTCATATAGACCCATCTAACTAATTTTTTCGAAAGACATTATCAGGGTTCATTTGAACCATTGAAACACTTAGTACATTACAACAGATCTAAAAAATGATTTAACTTAGTTAGAAGTATAATGTTTGAATTTTTAAAGTAAAAGTTATTTAACTATTATATTAATTATTAATAATTTAATAAATTTATTTGATGTTTTATGAAAATATACATTAATATCTAATTTGATAATTATAGATTCAAAATCAATTTTGATCTATCATATAAACAAATAGGATATCTGAAAAGTTATGTATTTGATTTTTAATTTAAATGAATACAAATTTTTTAAATATTATTTTTATTTATATTTTTTTAATGAACATTAGTTAATTATTCACTTTATAATATCATGTTTTTAATATATTTAATTTAATGTATTGAAAGTTGTATTTAAAATCAGCCTTTTATACAACACCAACCTTTGTATTTCTTACTCTAACTAAAATTCTTTATGTTGCTTTTAGTATAAAGACTATGACTGATTTCACAATTCTGTCACATCTAATTATACTGGGTGATATTATGACCACTGACATATCTTTAGCCATAACACATATACAATTTATATTAGTTCATGAAAAATTAATTTAAAAAAAAACTGAATAATAAATGAAAATATAAATTAAAAATAAATTAAAGATAAACAAAATTATAATTAATAGTATTAAAATTTAAATTTATGTTACTATTATTTTCTTCCATTTATACCATAAAATTGTTGTTACAATATTAATAACTTTTATTATTCTTTATGACATTAATTATCTTTTTTAATAAAATTCACTATTTATAATTTAATTACATTAAGTTCTTCCTTTTCAACAAAAAATTAAAGTCATATTTATAAAATAATAATATTCTTATGCTAAACTCTAAAATTGATACTTATTTAAATATTTTATTTATAAAAAAAATAATTAAAAAGAAATAGAGAAAATATATATTTCAATAACAAAAATTTATATAAAATAACATATTTTTTCAATATTTCAATATTTACTATATAATATATTGACTTTTGTTAAATAAAATTAGTTCGCTTGATGTTTCAATTTTTTATTTATTATACTTACTTAAACCATGTTTAATTTCAATGTATATCATATTTTTTAGAATAAATTTAAAATTAAATTAAACTAATAGCCGTACCAAAAATATATTTCATCTTAATATTTATCTTAATTTTTGTCAAATGGGTCTAATAAAAATAAATACACTAATTATATAATAGGAAGTAATGAATATTGTTCTGGACTGGGCCGAGCAGGCCCAGCTCTTCTTTCTAGCCGAGCAGGCCCAGTACGTTTGGGCCCATTTCCTTGATTACCGCTACGAATCAGTCAAGCCTGAAGACCACGTGTCACGCTTCAACGAAGGATTCGGCCAACCTCCTCCGAATCCTACGCCACGCTCATCCAGGACGTGGGTCACCTGCTGACTCAGCCCTAGCAGAGGGTGTTCTGGCAGTTTCCTAGCACGTGGGCCTCCAACTGGTTTTGACCCAATTATGAAACCTTGGCCCAGCGCTGGGGGCTATAAATACCCTCTTTCACTAGAGGGTCAGGTATCTATTCTTCACTTCTTAAACCCTCTCTCTCTGATAGCTGCTGACTTTAGCATCGGAGAACCTTGCAGGTACCCCCATCCTGTTCATCAAGTCAGTTCCGAGCAGCCAGCGAAGATTCTTCTGATCAGGTACGATCAAATATTATACACCAATTAAAGATAAACATCAAACACAATTAATTATAATAAGTTAATACATAATTTTACATAATACATGATTTTCCATCTTCAATAGAATTATTATTTTTGTAATTATGACAATTTAATACATAAAGAATAAATAATAGTGGAACCATAGTTGTAGCAGGTGGACCCATACCTGTCATAACAATATCAATTGCACAAGTCTTGAGCTCCGAACCAATTTGTGCTAACCAGTCTTATCTCTTATTTTTTCTTTTGTCACTTCAATCTGTGCTAACCAATCTGCATTAGCATAGCCATTAGTCTTATCATAATGCTCAAGAAATACTACTTCTAAAATAATGATAGTCATTAAAAGAATAGGATAATAGTTTATGTTATTATAAATCTATAATTTTTTTTTTACGATATTACGGAGAAAAATATTTTAAGTATCTCTATTCCTAATGAATTAATATATCTTCCTATCTTTTATTCTTATTTTCAAATATTATTTTCTTTTTTATATTCATAAGACTTCTCTTTAATTTTTCTCATACTCTTTTCATTCATAATTTTTTTAGTTTCTATTTTTTATTATATTTTTTAACTTCTATTATTCACATATTTTATAACAAAATTGTATTTTGTAGACATTTTTCTATACATTCAATTATTATTTTTTACGGGTACCAGACATTTTTCTATTAAAAAATATACACTTGAAACAAATGCGCGTCACGTACCAGAACTCGTGCGAACGCACGGGTTTGTTACTAGTTTAAGATACAATATTGTTGAAGAGGATCAACCTATTTGTTGAAGATCACAATGTTGTTGAAATGGGAAAGGAGGATCAGAATATGATCCATTAAGAACAGCATATGCTATAAGCTTGTTTGCAACTTCTGTGGTGTGTATCCCATCCCAACTCACATACTTGTTAGGATCATCACATGCTTTTGCTGTCACTTTTTTCCCATCTATCTTGTTATTATATCCACAATATACTTTAGGATCGAAGTTGTACTCACCTACACCATAGCCACAACATGCTTTTGTACCATACTCAAGTCCTGTCATTATAACAAAAAATAACATAAAAGTCAGATTCTGTCAAAAAAAAAAAACATAAAAGTCAGATACTAACATATGTCGCAGTAGACATTGACATGTGTCAGGTCATATGTCAACATCTGTCAAATTAGACACTAGTCACGCGTTCAATTAGAAGTGTCTAGCTAACATATGTATATCATGAAAAATTAGAAGAGATAAATTAATATTCGAAGGACAAGTAAATGAAAGTAAAATTTTGAGAAATTAAGTTAAGATATGAATGTTCGCACCATGAGAAGAAGGATGCTGAAAAAGCTCCAATAGAACACTGTAGATATCCACATAAATGACAGAAGCATTTGATAAACTTTCTCTGGTTTGTTTCAATGCCTCCTTCAATAGTTTGTTATAGTTAACAACACCATTGTTGTAAGGTACCATACACCCAAATTCATCGAGATCTGTACTATTACGAGGAATCCCGGCTAGGAGTGCAGGGTAACACCCTACTGGTGCAAGATTAAATACCATGAATGTTCTTCCACCAAGATCATACAGCTCCTACAAATTTCATTGAGCCAAAATCCTAGTTAATATTTTTTTTTTCAATTTATAAAATCAATTTCTGTGACAGCAGAAGTTACTCTTACTTTAATGGTTGCAGCAATTTGTGAAACAATTTGAGAGAGAATCTCTCCCATTCCACCTTTGCCAATATCTGCTAACTTGTTAGTGAAATCATTTTGGCCAATATATAATGTATATAGAGATTTTCCAAATATATCCGGCGAAGGAAGTTTTGTATCTGAACAAAAATATATAAAAAAATCTGCATGTTACATATTAATCAAGAAGAAAAATAAAATGACTATAGTGCAGTACCTAAGTTTTATCCCAAAAAAGTTAGATTAGGAAGTTTGTGCATTTTGTACCTTGTTGATCAGCTTCTGTAACTTTGGTGACAAATTGTTTCATTTGGCTGAGCTGAATAGGAAGGAAGAAAGGGCTAATATCAGATATATAGACTGGAGTATTAGGAAAAAGCACATAGGAATCCAATGTAGCATAGTTGGCTCCATGTTTAAAATCAGATCCTATTGATTCTAGATATGGATTCAAATATGGAATTCCAATAGCTTGAGCTACAAAATTAAATAAATAAAAATGTTAGGTTGTTTACTCCCTCCGT
Source organism: Vicia villosa (assembly GCF_029867415.1). Taxonomy (NCBI): domain Eukaryota; kingdom Viridiplantae; phylum Streptophyta; class Magnoliopsida; order Fabales; family Fabaceae; genus Vicia; species Vicia villosa. The sequence goes on from NC_081185.1 coordinate 156,896,071, forward strand.
TTTTTATTATAAGTCGTTTTAGACTTTTCACACAGTTTAAGAAAAATTATAATTAATGTATGAAAATGAGAAACTATGAAGGTTTTTACAAAATTATCCTTCATTAATGACATGTGAAAGATAAATTTATATAATTGAAAGGAGAGAGAATAATAAATATTTAAGGATATAATAGGAAAAATAGCATTAATTATTCATTGAAATTGTAAAGCGACTTATATTAAAATACAATTTTTTTTTCCAAAACGACTTATAATAAAAAACGGAGGGAGTATTAGATAATATATAGCTCTAATCATAGTAAAATATGACAAAATGATTATGAATGACATCAAATGTATACATTCAATTCTTATTGTTTATTTACTTAATATGTATTACATATTTACATTAATTAGTTTGTTAAAAATAAAAATAAAAAAATTAAGTAAAAAATTATTAGCTATTATAAGAATGAGATAAGTTATTTTTACTTATAAATGAATAATTTTTTAAGAAAATGAAAATAAACATTTTGATTATTACCAACAAAATCAATGATGAGCCTGCCATCCGAAGCCCGACCAATTGGTTTCTTGAAATAAGTCATTCCAAAGGGAGGAGGTTGAGAAGGAAATGCTGAAAAAAATGCACCAGTATCTGAATTTGAATCCCCAAAGTTAAAGATGCCTTTGAATTCACATTCACCATTATTCAAACCAACCAATGAAGTCAAAATGAACAAGAGCAACATATTGATGAATATCTTTGAATTAACTCTCTTGGCAAGAAAAAAATAGTCTATTATATGTCCTTTATATATTAAGGTTGAATAGTTTAAGTTTTAAATAAATATTTTTAAAAAAGTTGATTTAAACTTTATTGCATTTAATATTATAATTGGTCAAGCCTTGACTTAGCTTATATGGTAATGGTTTATTATCATTTTCAATGTATAAATCCTATTTTGACATCAAAAGTGACACCTGCACAGTAGGTTATTGGTCGCATATAATGAATAATGACATTTGTAATTTAAACTTTTCAACATCTTTATTTTTCTTGAAAACAATTTTAGTTAATGAAATATAAAAATTTAGTTAATATGATTTGTAGGTTTGTTTAATATGTGTTTTAACACGATATACAATTAGTGTTATTATTCATGTCAAGATAACATAACATTACTCATTGCACATTATACTAAGAACCGTTATAACTTGTTCACTACATTCATATTCTCTAATTTGTTAAACTATATAGCCTTGATTTCACCTTTTTCTAATGATATTTATATATTATTATACTTTTCATTAAAGATATTTATAGAAAATTTAAAATAAATTAATAAAAGCATGATTTAAATAGTTTTTTATACATTATTAATTTTGATATTTTATTATTTAACTACGAATTTGTTTAAATATTAAAATTTTAAAAAAATCACTTACATTTAAGATTAGTTTGAATAATTTTTTATAAATAAATATTTTGAAATATATCTTTTTACAAAATAGTAGACTTTAACCTAAAGAACGACATGTCAAGAACTCTTCGATTTGGATAAAACTTTCTCAATTACCTCTGCATCTATGGGGGGCAAAAAGTTTAAGCAAGATTAGGAGCACCAATGGTAAGCCGCTGGTTACAGATGAATGTACTACTAACAAACTTCATGTTTCGTATACCGGGATGGATTTTGGTGGAAGTAGATGTAACTCAAGATTTGGCTAAGGACATCACCATCAAAAAGATGGTAAACGGAGGAAGCTGAAACAACCCGTGAAATATGAATGGAAGTCCTTGTTTTATGATAACCGTCAAAAGTTCGACCATAAGTGTGGAGAGGTCAAGACTAGAAAGTTATGAAAACCTAAACTGAAACAACCTGAAAAGGTCAAGACACCACAAAAATTCCAAGAGTGGACTTCTAAAGATAGCAACATAGACAATGGCCTAAGGATGACAACGGGTCGGGTCGGGTGCGGGTTTCACACTACCCAAACCCGCACTCGAAATTGGCACCCGAATCCGAACTCAAACCCAAATGTTGTTCGGGTGGCAAAATAACACACACGCCCACACCCGTTGGGTTCGGGTTTTTTCACTCAAACCCGAACCCGTAACAAAATACACAAAATACATTTTTTCTACAACTTTCTGCAATATTATATATATATATATATATATATATATATATATATATATATATGCGCTAAATTACTCCCAAGGTCCTTTAAGTTATTTAATTGTAACAGCTTGGTCCTTCATATTATCAAATATGTGCACTATTATCCTTTTTTAACAAAGAAAATGTGCTAATTGTGGATGCAATTATTTTGAGTGGTATAAAAATGACGAAGTGCAACCAAAAATATAACAATCAACATTTCTAAATGTTTAAAATGAGAGAAAAAAGAGGCAGAAATCATCCAAAAGGACCAAGTTGTTACAAAAAAAACTTAAAGGACCAACATATTACAATTAAATAACTTAAAGGACCATGAAAGTAATTTAGCATATATATATATATATATATATATATATATATATATATATATATATATATATATATATATATATATATATATATATATATATATATATGTATGTATGTGTGTGTGTATATATATATATATATTTTATATATATATATATATATATATATATATATACATATATATATATATATATATATATATATATATATATATATATATATATATATATATATATATATATATATAAAATATATATATATATATACACACATACATATATATATATATATATATATATATATATATATATATATATATATATATATATATATATATATATATATATATAAGCGGGTGTAATTTTGGGTTTCGGGTTCGGGTTTAACACTACCCAAACTCGCACCTGAACCCAAACCCAGTCAACTCGGGTTTTCACTCGTTGACTCGGATTCGAGTGCGGGTGGGCCCTGCGGGTTTGGGTCTGCTTACCATCCCTACAAGGGTCTTGAAGAGACAAATTCTGACTTGACCAGAATCAACAAGAGTGAAAGAAACCGAGGCAAAGGAGTAATCCTTAAAAGCACGCCTAAATCAGTTCATTATGTAAATGATTTTGAGGCATTAGGAGTTTTGAATAATTTCCTAGTCATTCAAGATGGTGATCCATGTTAGTTTGGAACGTGCGGGGACTTAATAAAGCATGTAAGCTTAAAGAGATTAGCTCCCGTCTCCTAGAGCTTAGACCTACCGCTATTATTTTGCTTAAAACTAGGGTTAAACATGATAAGGCTCATATTGTTAGAAACAAACTCAAACTAAAAGGTAGTTATGTTGACAACTATCACTACTATGATAATGGAAGAATTTGGATGCATGGGGTCCCTACAAGGTTGACATTAAGCATGTTAGTAGCTCTAGAAAAATTATTCATTGTGGTGTTTATGAATTGAGTGAAGTTTATGCATTGGCTAACGGCTATTTATGCTCTTAATAAGTTAGAGCTAGGGAGAGTTTTGTGGGATGATATTGAGAGGTTACATGGGCAGCAACAAGGCCCTTGGTGTTTGCTTGGTGACTTTAACAATGTCCTAAAGGCTAAAGATAGAACTGGGTGGTGACTGAGGCTGAATACATTAACTTGACAAATATGATGAGTAAAAATGGCCTATTTAAGAAGGATAATATAGGTGATTACTATACTTGGTTGAACAAACAAATCGAAAGGGCTGTCTATTCAAGAATTGATAGGGTTTTGGAGAACATGGAGTGGTTTCAAGACAACAAATTTCTCGATGGGCAAAGCAGCGGTTCGCTTAGCCAATGCTGGGCAAAGCAAGGGTTCGCCTAGCCAAGTGATGGGCAAAAGCAGAGTTAACCTCTAGAGATATTCTTGCCGGGCGGAGACAAGGTCTCTCTAATCTAATCGAGCTATGGCAGTTCAAAGTTTTCTTCAAAGCTAAGTTACTTCAAAGAGAATGAAGACACTCGATAGCCAAGATAGCAACCTCGCTAAGCGGAGCAAGGCGGTCTAATATTGCTTCAAGGACTTCTTAACTAAGTTACTTCAAATTGAATGAAGGATTTTTTGGCTAAGCGAGATAAGGGCGGCTCACCAAGGGAAGTATGGCACAAAAGCCAACTGGAGTCAAGGTATCTTAAAGTCGTGTACATTTGATTTAACCCATTGACGCTCTCCGATCTCCTCAAAAAAAAAAACTAATATTGCAATATAATTATTAATTTATTACATCAGGACTTTCACAAAAGATTTAGAATATCCGAAATTTGACAGCCATTCTCACAAAACAAAATAGGCTTTTCTTTCTAGAACTAGAAGTTGCATTGTAGCATAAAAACAAGACAGCAGAAAACCTGATACTCCTACAAATCACTACTATTTGCCATAAATAACTTATCAGAATGTAACACACTGATAAAATTATATTTTGTACAGTTCCATCTTCTCAAAGACCACTACTGTCGAGACCGACATTGTAGCTGCAAAAACTTGATGGCACAACGGAGAGTTGAAGCCGCCCTGTCCATTCCTCTCCAGGCTTCAAGTTCACAGGTTTCTCTATAACTGCTGCATCTACACATAGCATCTGTTTGTACTCCTCGTCTCCAAAGTCCACCATTGACTTCGATTTCTTCTCCCACGGATTCCACACGGCTGCAATCAAGCACAAACAAAGGTGTCACCAATATCAATGAAATCACCATAAAACTAAACACCATGGATGAAAGGTGTTGCATAGATTCTTAGTGTTGTTATCATTGAAGGAACTAGAAAGACAGTGTCCGGCTAAATAGTAAATAGCTTACCAACATCAGGGAGACCTTCCTTTTTTATAACATAAGTTTGTTTCCTCTCATGATCTAGAACTGCAATTACATTTGGGGAGCTAAGATAAACACGATCCACCTGCTCGGAAGAAGGGATCAATTTTGAAAACCTCTTCATTCATAGGCTAGGAATGCAGACCGAAAATTAAAAGCTTGACTTGTGTCATGTAACTAAACATATACCTCAGATTCAAATGTTATCGCATCTCCTTGTTCTGTAATACGTTCTTTCTGGAAAAGATTGTCCAGGTAATCAAGTGTCTCGAGACCTTCAATCCTTATCTCACTGTACATAATGTTAATGTTAATGTGAGTGCTAAATATCTCATTATACAGAATGGTAATGTTAATGTCAAGTACAAGAAAGCATTATTCATACCTAATGTCAGAAACCAATAGATATGTGTGATATGCAAACGAGAAACTAAATGGCTTTCCGTTGATATTCCTGATTCGTGATATCAGGGATAGGTCTCCGTCTTTCGTAACAGACACTCGAAGGCGGAACTCGAAACTGGTACAATTAGGTAATTGTTAGCTTATTGTGATTTGAAATTTGTATCCAACACAATAGGGAAAAGTAATATCAGATACATGTCAACTTCAAACAACCAAATGGTAGAAAAGAAAAACAGCAATCTCTACTTTGAGCAGTGGTTTTACGGCATTCAAGATAGTACCTATGTGGCCAGCATTTCATGTCTTCTTCAGATGATTTGAGTAGCAGGTCGACAAAGGATTTTCCACTGGAATCATTTGCAGGCAGAGGAGGAGGATTCTCGTCAACTGCCCACATTCTATTTCTTGCAAATCCATGCAGCTCCAGAGATCCACAGTTTCCAAACTATTATTTACAAATTTAGCTCTAAGTTATATGAGTTTTACATGTTAGCACTTATTAAGAAGATTTGAGGCTGAATATTCAAAATACGTACCTGTGGAAAACATATAGGAATTCCTCCCCGCGTTGCTTTTAGCGCCTTCGAAATTGTCTACAGTCAATCGCAAATAAGAGAAAGTAATAAAATATGTCGGTTTACCACTTTACAAAGTAAAATTGATTACAGATCTATAATTTGCACAAAGTTATCATCTCTAGAGCAAGGTGCCAAAAAGACACACCTTGCTGCTTGTGAATAGAAGTTCTTCTCCCTGCTCATTACGCCATGAAGTGACCTGTGCTCCAAGTAAGCTCACCTAATTTCAAGAAAAGACGGTTAATCTTCCTATACCACTTCAATTATAAGCTCAACCTAGAAATATATGAACCAAGTTTTACTTATCATGTATTCATATTGAAAGTTATAAATGATAAAATCACGATTTCATCGAATGTTAAAACTGATGAGAACTCGTCAATCAACCAGTTCTTCTCACCCGTGCTGAAGCACCTTGTGGAGTCCGAAGTACAACTTGACCGATTCCATTCTGGTCCTTTGTAATTTCAGTTGCTGCTCTAAAGTCCCATACTGCTGCAGAATGCCCCATCTAAATTAATTTAGGTTGTCTATTTCTCTACTCGCCGAGCAAAATCTACTACCTTTCTTGAATTCAGAACACGCGAAAGCTTAAGATTGTAGGGGCATCCAGAGTCCACGCCTACCCTGAAACAGACAAGTGAATTAGCTGTCAATCAAAAGCAAAATCTCAATACAATTACTCACCTAATCTATCCTCAGCGGTATGATTCAGATCAAGGACATGAAACTATGGGTGTATGTGAAAATTCCATTAAAGCCCCGAAAGACAAAAACATAAACATTTGGCAATTGAATATCAAACAACCTGGCACAGACCAAAACATGTCCCTTGAAACTTGTCCAATTTAGAGCAGAGAAAGACAATTAGATACCGAAGGAACTTGGAAAGATTCAACAATTTTACACAATGCATAAAACAAAGACACATGACAAAAATAAACTTCTTCAAGAATCAAGAATACAACCAAAATAATAATGACAAAAACACTAGTTCTTTCAAGATAATGCAACTTATGGAAAATACTACAACAGAATACCCTCGAACTCCCGAGTTCGAATCATGACTGTAACAATTTTTGGTCATACTTTGCTTACCTCCCGAACAAACCCCTGACTATATAGCCCTCTTCCTCTAAGAACCATATGGGGTTAGGACCAAGAAAATCCACTCAAACTCAAGACATTGCTACACAATTAACTTCTATTTAATCAAGCAATCAAAAATTGTACTTACATTAGCAATCTTGAACCAGTAATTCTAGCAAAACCCGCAAATCTATACAAGTTTTTGAACGATAATGCATGATTGCTGTCAAATATGTTCAGAAATTCAAGCATCCAACGACAAGAAGAACCAATACCTGTTCAAAAAAAATGCAAGAAGCCAAAGGGATGAGATAGAGAGTGTTGAGATGTGTGACAAACAAAGAACTAAAAAGTTGAAAGGTACCCTTTTCTTAGAAGTATTCAATCAAACACAAAACTTGCATATGAATTAAGAAAAGTTAAAAACTTTCAACCAACCCAAGATTCAAAAAACAATAAAAAAATAAAACTACATCAATAGTAGGTGGCAACAATACTATGGGAAAATGGGATAAACATTGGATTTAGTACACACAAGCTAAAGATAAGGAGAAAAAACCGGTTTCGTAAATTGTAAACTATGTCATATTGTGTTGATTACAAAACAGATCCAATCTAAGATTACATGTATACACAAACACAAACACATGTACAAACAAACAAATAATGTAACATTGTTTAATGTAAAATTCATGTAATAATTTGAATGTTGAAAAAAAGAGTAAAATATTAATGCAGTGTTTTGTTTCAGTTACATTTTCAGGTTGAAAGGTACGTTTAGGTTTTGGAGTGTGGTGGTTGAGGATGAAGTTGAAAATAAATTTGAATGGTGAACTTAGCTATCACATTATTCACATCATAATCATAGTATTATTATAAGAAAATGCGTATGTGTTGGGGTTTTTTGCGGTTTTGTACTAATGTGTTGTGGAAAATGGATTTGTCAGTTATATTTAGGGCTTATCTGAAATTTGTCTTATTTTTATTTTTCTCTATCATGATGGGAAACACTTGCTCTTTTTTTTTGAATTACTAGTAACAAACCCGTGCGTTCGCACGGGTTCTGGTATGGGACACGCATTTGTTTCAGATGTATATTTTTAATAGAAAATATTTGATACCAATAAAAAGTTAATAATTGAATGTATAGTAAAAAAATCTGGTACTCGTGAAAAAATAATAATCGAATATGTACAGAAAAATGTCTGGTACCCGTGAAAAAATAATAATTGAATTTATAGAAAAATGTCTTGTACCCATAAAAATATTTAGATCAATAAGATTGTTTAATAAAAAAACTTAAAAATTTAACTAAAATGACATATATTTTATAAACACGTTTAAATATCTATGGAGTATGCATTTTTTATATATATGCATCAATTATACAAATAATTATTAATAATTAATTTCTATATATACTTTTATCATACAAGTAGGTATCCAACTACCATCACTATTCTAATTCATCCCAGAGTATTATTTTTTTATCCCACGTGGATGTTGGCTTGTTTACCCGTGCGTTCAAATGGATTTTGGTCAGATTACCCGTGCTTTCACACGGTATTTGCTGTGTTAACGCATGAGTACTGGTATGATACACACATTTATTTTAAAATGTAGTAAATATAAAATAATAGAAAGACAAAAAAAATACCAACAAAGTTTATTATTTTAAAAAAAAATAATAAATTGGTGTCTATAATTTTTATATATAAAAATATTTGAATCAACAACATCATTTATGTTGGGTCATTATTTATAAAAATATTGGAATCAAATAGTAAATTTGTTTTTAATATTATTCAATATTTTGATCAATAACTTCGTGTTTTCGTTATTAATGTCGTGTTCTAGTTATTATTTAATATTATGATTAATAACTTCATGTTTCCGTTATTATTTAATATTTTGATTAATAATTTCATATTTTTATTATTATTATTATTTAATATAAATTTTTATAATTTTTTAATTTTAGAAATGAAGTGGTCGTGGGCCTCCCCACCCCAACCTCATTTTATTTGTGAGGCAGATCAATATTTTTCAACCGTGCCATACACAATATTTACCGTGTTCTATTTTTTGTGCGACTCCTATTAAGATATATATTTTTTTCATATTTGTATTAGTAATTCACTTTTTCATGTCAATATTTAATATTATATTAAATATGTGCACTTCCTCTTATTATTAAGACCCATAGTTATTTATAAATATTTTTTAAAGAAAAATGGTCAATAGATTGAATAGATTTATTTTATTTAATGATCTTTAAAAAATAGTAGTTGATTTTTTTAATAAAGGTTGATATTACGTAAAATATTTATCCAACAATGTTTATCCGAAAGCCAAACAATCCGTTTTAACCCACCCGTTTACCTTTTTTTTACTACCCTTTTAATCGATTTTGTCCACCCTTGCCTTGCTGCATATTGACAAATGTATAAAAAATAAATAAATTTAATATAAGCACGAATATTAGAAATTATTCCTAACATTTTTGATAAATATAAACATAAATTTAATAAATAAATCATTTAATAAACACTAATTTAATATAAACATAAATTTAATAAATAAATCATTTATTTATTTTAATGTAATAATTTTTAAATTTGAAAATTGATAAAGATATTTTCGTTATAAAGATATGTCATTTAAAGTCTATTAACTTTTTAAAAGATAATAAATTATTTTGATATTTAATTCAATTTAATTACTTTTAATTTTCAATAATTTCATGTTGTTTATTATTTTAAGACTCTTTATTTAGTTGTTAAACTCTTAGTTAAATTCTTATATTTTTAAAAGATTCTATTGATTATTATCAACAAAAAAAAAAGATTCTATTGATTGTTCAACAACTTTCTAAAATCACTTTATAAGAGTGAGACTTTAACATTATAATTCCTAAATGTTGGTTATTATTGTGTCAAACATTTCTTTTTTAATTGGCAGTTATACAATACTATGTTTGTAACTGTTTCCTTTCCATAAAGACTTTTTTTCATGTTAAAATCTCAACATTATGGAGACATATAACCTGATGCACCAACCAGATAAACTAATTCATATATCAATTCAGAGTCTAGGATCTTGCCAATACTTAACTATTCAAGCACTTTTCCTTCGGGTACAGTCCACAACTCATAACCAGTTTGATTTGGATTTGCTGCAGTTATAAGTTCAAAGCATTCTCGCAATCAACACATCAGTAGCAGTTGGTTTGAGATTGGACAGTCCATATTTCAAGCTTGGTATTTCAAAATTCTTAAAATTAAAAACAAAAATTATATGCTTTCAACAATGTCTGATTTCAATCCAACAATTATTGATGTACTCATTCTGAATTTGTGACCAATCCAAATCCAACAATTTATTTAGGTATTGTATTCATAATTCATAAGATTATCTTCCCTTTCTTTCTTAGAATAAGGTGTCATCATAATACAGCTTGGAACAGAAACTTATACCAGGACATTATATATATATATATATATATATATATATATATATATATATATATATATATATATATATATATATATATATATATGAGTCATATCACATGCAATATTTTCATAATAATGGATATAGTATATTACTTTACAACAATCATGTTAATAACCAAAATGATAGAGAAGTGGAAGTTGATCCCTATGGACTGTTGAGGCAGAGACATTGATTGGATGCATCATTCTCGTCAAAAGGAGAGACCTTTACTCGTTAGTAAATCAAACTCTGATCGGTTTGAAATCACTGTCCGAGACACTAAAATCAAGCCAATCTACAGATTGCAGTGACGCTTGCCAAATCATACAAGTCAGTCACTTAATATATGACTTTTATAATCTTAGCATGAAATGTGCATCTTTCATACAGATAGTTCTCACGAGTCCGATGTTATCCTTTTCTTTCTGTTATTCTTAAACTATGAGCAAATAAATTTCTACCAACATCTTTTCAATCACTGTTATAATAACTCTTCCATTAAGAAATAGTGCTAAAAAGAGATACTTACAACTTAATCTGTCACAACTGCATATCTCTCAGCTAAGGAGGCAAAGGTTTTTCCTATTTAGTGAGAAAAAACAGTTAGCATAATGCAAAATTGTTAAACAAAATAAATAGGAAACTGAAATATATATGAATCTAAATTACACTATCAAATGGTGCTAATATCAGTTGCGGCTAGAAAACGTATATAAGAAGGAAAATATTATTGATGAGAAGAGCAAAACACCTGATAATTGACCTGTTTTTTGAGGATTCTATGTGCTACCCACAAGATCCATCAACACTCAAACCCAAAAATTATGCAAGGAACCAAAAATATTAAAGAAATGCACCCAATACCTGGGTCTATTAGTCTAAGAATACTCTTCCCGTTAATGACTAAGATGAGCAATATAACTTTTTCTACTAAAATACATAGTTATAGTTGCAACAAAAATCAATTTTGTTACACGGGCAAAAGAAATGCAGCTACAACATTTAAACAACATGCATGTTGTGTTTATTTACCTAAATTAAGAACATGTATCATTTATCTATTTATTTACATTTTAAGAATTTTATCATGTTGAGTACAAATCATTGCTCAAGCTGAGGATTAAAAATTATGATTATGATTAATGCTTATCATAAGAATCAGAGATGAGATTAAAATGAAAAAATACATTACAACAATCTTCTCAGTATTTCCAATATGTTACATAATCTTGTGGAAAGCTGCAACCTTTTGAATACTAACAGAACTCATCAATTAGCCACCAAATACTTTGCTAATCATATGCAAAGAGTAAATACAAATACAAAAATCTAAGTGATTTGGTGGATCAGGATTGAACCCCTCAAAGACTCTTTAATGATGAGTTCCTTGATATCTTCGGTGAACATCGATTCCACGAAGTCAAAACTCAATAAATAGAAATTAGAAAATAAATAAACACAACTTATCACTACTAACCTATCATTCAAATTTCAGTTAGCTATTAATAGTTCACAAGTGAAACTAATGCAATCAAACCACTAACAGTTTCAATACCATGACACCATCTTTTGCAAACTAAGACATCTCACTAATCAAACTAACATTCAACCCCAAATCCCATCAAAAGTTTCAATACTAACAACAAATAAGAGTAAAAGAATTTCATTTTGCATACATCATGGACACTTTCAAACGCTGAGATCATGGCCTGGATGCTACCGGTACATTTAACAGCTCGATCTACACCTCCATTTATCATTTCAGCAATTACCTGCAAACCTCACATCTCAATCTCTTTGTATAAAAAACAAACCACATTTTAATTCATAACATCATACTCAAAATTATAATCGAAAACAAAAATATAACAAATTATCAATGAACTAACCTTTTGCACAGGTTTGTCATGCTCTTTTGGGTTTACAAACTCATTTACCCCAAACTTCTTAGCTGCCAGAAAGAAAAGAATAAGAAATGCCATCAAGAAATTGAAATTATGTTGATCCAAAACTTCAAGGATTTCAGAGACAAAGAAAGCATTGTACCTAATTCAAATCGACTGGAAACTAAATCAACTCCAATATCTTTTGCATACAATTGTGTCAAACAATCCCTGCAACTATCATTAATAGAGAGATTAGGCCTTAGTACAGAGTACAGATATTGTCAAAATTTTGAGAGATGTTCAACAATTGGACCTCTATAACTCCTCCTTTCAGTCCTCAGAGTTGAATTTAGACAATCACGGTCAAGGTAGTAAGGGACAAACTTGCCATGCTTTTGCAATAAAGATCTACGAACAGCCTGGGTAGGATGAGCAGTTAAGACCCAATCAACAATTTGGCTCTTCAAAGCATCAAAGATTTCAAATGGCGACCTCGGCACAACGATTCACGCCTCATTCGGTTGGACATTCTGTTGTCAAATTCTGCAAGGACCTGCGAATGCATAAACAACAATGTTGGTAGTAGTAGAACACGGTAAATAGTTTCATTATTGTATATCAGTAGCACGCAGCAGTATAACACAAACAACAATATTGCTAGTAGTAGAACATAGTAGTTCAGTTCTCTAACTAACGATCCAACAGAAAGTTACAGATAAAGAAAATCACTAACAAAAAAAGGCTAATCAATGGATGTATATAAAGTTGTAGTATTATATATCCTCAAAAGTTGTTAACACAGTTACTAAATTTTTGAGCTTTGATTCTCGCACCTTCTCGAGCAAGGACAATTAACAATCCAATGGCCATTGTAATACATCACTCTGCAAACCAGAGTTATCAGCCTTAGCCATTGTAATACATATTCAGCTTCACTTCTAATGTCATATTTAGAATACTCACTTTCAGCTTCAGAATATTCGTTGGAGTTAGCAGAGAAAGGTTGGGCATCACTAGTAGCAGATGCAGAGTATGTTACAATAGAAAATGAGTCCCCAAACCCAAAATTAGACATTGCATCGGCATTAAAACCGTCTGATTGGGATGGTTCAATACTCTGATGTGCATAGTGTTGAGATTGAGCAGTTTCAACAGAACTATCGGCCTTGAATGGTGAATCACCAAATGGATCTTCAAAAGACTGCCAAAAGTTAAACCAAAGGATATATTATTTTGAATGAAAATTAAAATTTTAACAAAGACATGTGAATATATCTTACAAACCATTCAAGCTACCATGTATTGCTATTACATTGGTAATCCCATGAAACTAAGCTTCATACCATGTATCTTCTTTGATGTCTCATGCCTAACCTACAAAAAGACCATGTTCAAGTCATTACATTTCACATAAACAATTCAAAACCAATTCAACATACATCATCTTCTAAACAACCCTCATTAATCTGGAGTATACCTATAAAACCAGTTCAGAACCAAAGCGTCATATGCACTCGGTCATGTTCAAACAGCCGGCCAGACGCGAGTTCATTCCGTGACAATGCAACTTCCACTCATGAACAACCACAACCTGCATAGACATATACACAATCAAGTTAACACGTTAACATCGTTCGAAACCGTAACAAAATCCAGTCATAATTCAAGGCATACAATTATCATACCATGAAATAAACAAAACATCTCACATAGAAACCAAATTCAGATTCAGCCCATTCAATACAAATGAAAAGCCAATATATAATTCAAGCCTCATTCCAGCCATGCATATTTTCTTTAACAAAACTATACCTGTGCATATCATACTTTCATGCCAAGCATTCCCCCTGACCCAATTCAAGACAACTTGCACCATGGGCCAAATAATATGTCAAATACAACACATGCCAGCTATTATATATGCACTTTAACAATAAACTACCCTGGCACACAAGCTTTAACCGAACAATGATTCTGACCTAAACGAATTGAATCCAGCATAACAAATATTTTGACACCCACATAGCCCAAATAACGAATATTTTGACATCCACATAATGAATCCCAAATGCATATGGATAATGGAGAAGGTAATGCAATTTTAACCAACCATATAATGTCATAACAATACTTCCAAACATGAACTCATTTAAACACATCTTAAGAGGAATGCACTTACACTCAAGAAATGGTATGAAATCCACAAGCATTGTATCATCATTGTCAGTCTGCAGCCATGGCTTAATAGGGACACCGTTTTTCAGGTTGTAGGCAACTCTCAAAAGCATGGCCACTTAAATACAAAACTTTTGCAGGATTCCTGTTTAGTTTTATAAGATCCTGCCAATGAAGGACAAGAGTGGAACATTTGATTAACAATATTCTAAATGCCACATTTGTGCAGTATCATAATAAAATGGTAAGAAAAAGTGGAGGACATAATATTTACAATTATGTTATAATAATATTCTTTAGGTATAAGTTGTACTTTGGCTAATAGTTACAATCGAGACATATGTTCTCTATTATAAGCAACAATCAGTCATAAGCTTACTGCAAGAGTATATATAAATGATTTAAGAAAGAATAATACACAAATATAAACTTATACATACTCTATAATGTTTCCCATCCAGATACATAGTAGTAGGCCTTGATAGCCTGTAGATAATGCAGTGTTTGGGATCCAACCTCTCTATAACAGGATCTACTTACTGCAGAAATCAGCCAAAGCGTGAGCATATGAATAGTAAAAGATCTAGCCTCCTCTAAAACAACTCTATGATAGCAATTTCTACCTATTAGATCTAGCCTCCTCTAAAATAATCTCAAACTCATTTTGAGGAAGAGAGCCGATAGTAAATAGACTTTTCTCCCCGTCATATGGAAATTCCTTTCCAATCATGTCAGAAGCACATCTCTCCTGTCAAACATGAATATCAGCATTAAATCAATTTCTTTACATAAAATAGAAGAGTTTAGGCAAAACAATAGTTGGTATTACCTACTCATCAATCATTTCTATAATCTCACATGGTGTCGAAGTAATTCTCCATGTTCAAGCATTTCATGAATAATCTTCACGTTCAGCTTAAAAGTAAATGTTGGTTCACCAAAGTTCTAAACCTAAACAAATCAAATCAAATAGAATAAGTTAATAACAAAACATAAACTGAAAAAGTCACACATAAACCATTTTGTGTCGAAGTAGTTTCAACACGCTTACGTATTTCATGAATAATCTTCACGTTCACCTTCACCATTGAAAGTCAGATGCATAACAGTAAATGTTGGTTTTCCAAATTTCAAAACCTAAACAGATCAAATAAAAGAGAATAAGTTAATAACAAAACTAAATTGAAAAAGTCACACAAAAACCGTTTTGTATCTGACCACCACGCTCGTCGTCGGAAACACACTGCCGCCACCAGAGATCTGCCACTGAGAAACCGTTCATCGCCGTAAAATTGTCGGAGTTTCGTAGATTAAAAGAGATAAGAATAACATATTTGTTGAAGAAAAGAAAGAGAGAAAAAGAAAAGAGAGGCGACAGAATAGAGAAGAAAGAAGAGGAAGAGAGAGGCAGTGAAAAAGAGAAGAAAGGAAGAGGTAGAGGAAGAGAGAAGCAAAAATAAGAGGAAGAAAGAGAAAGTGATTTTGCATTTGGGAAAGCAGAAATTCAATAAAAACTAAAGCGTTTGCAAATAGAATGGAAGCTTGTTAAACCATCCACGTGGCACCCTAAAAGAGCAGCAGGGTATTTGAGGAATTTCCAGAACAACTAATTTTCTTATATGATAGATTAGTATGTTGACACGTGACAAAATTTAAATTTAAGAATTTAAATTTATCATAGCATTAATTTAAAGTAATTTTAATTTAAAAATATTTGATTGAATTGGTAGATTAGAGGTCAAACGCAGATTTTTTCGAACTGAACAGGCCGACTCATATGGGTTAATCCATTTAGACAGCTTTATTCGGGCACACAAAAATGATAATGCTATTAGAGAAATTAATGTTTGCAGTCCCGCACAAAAATACCTGGTTTTTTTAAATAAAATATTACATTATTTCTAATAATTAAAATTTTAATTATTTAATTTGTTAGAAAAAATTTAAAATTTGAAATTAAATATTAGTCTTTTTTTACAAAAGGTATATGGAATACAATGGAGACAGTAAGTCAAGTCTAGCATTCAAAAAAAGACAATAAGTCAAGTGAAGAATTTAAAGGTGGAATCTTTGTATGAAAGTAGGAATCAAGATTCATATGCTGGGCATGTTACAGTACTGATACTATTTTCTATTTTTTGTGTTGATTCTGAAAGTAGCTAACCAGAGCGTTTGAATTTTGAATAATGCATAGTTAAAAGAAGAATGTGGGGGGCCATGATGGGCCGGGTCTGGTAGTAAGTCTCATGGGTTGAACTGGATGGAGGGCCCAAAATAGACTATTTTCCAGAAAAAATTACAAAATTGAATATGAAACTATAACTATAGAATCTTTTGAAACTTCCAATAATTTAGTATTGTAAAGTGAGAGATATCAATTTGGGGTAAAGATACACTCCATTTCTTACCCTCCATTTCTTTTCCATTACTATAGTTTTTTTTATATATTACACGTATTTCTAAGACATGTGACACATATTTATTATTTATTTAACTTTATGCACAAAAAACTATAGTAATGGAAAAGAAATAGAGTGTAAGAAATGGAGTGGATCCTTACTCATCAATTTGTACATGCAAGTCGTAATTCCAAATTGATATGTTTGGGCCACCAAGGACTAAGAAAAAAATTCTATGGGTATCAGGGACAAAATCTTCCGAGACAATAATGAGGATGAATAGATTTTAGATATGATTTATAATGCGCTTTAGAATAATGTTGTTCCACGCATTATATATTTACTTCCTCCTAGTATGGAGAATGACAATGGTGTTTGTCTTTGGCCAAGAGATAGATCGAAAAGATTTATTGTTGAAGAAGTATATTATTTATTAGCAGGACATTACTAGATGAAAATGTCCCAAATTAAAAGAGAATTTGGAAGTTGGATGCTATCGAGTGAGTGAGAGTTTTCATGAGGCAAGTTTTGCACATAAGATTCTTACAAATTGGTGTATGGCTAAATGACATTTGAAAGAACCTTGTTGCACTAAATGTGACCAATTTAAGGAAACAACAATGCATGTCTCTGAGACTTTCCGCTAGCTATAAATATTTGGGCTCATTTGGTGGATATTGATAATCGCGGAAGATTCTTAGTTGGAACAATGCAACAAAGGATTGAGTTTACTTTAACTCAAGAAATTGTTCAAAATGGTGATAATAAAATGGTGATAATATGTGGATAGATGTATGAGCTACTACTTGTTATTGAATTTCACAGTGGTGAAATAAACCATTTTAAGATGGCAATTATAAAAGTATGTAGAAACATTGGTGTTTTGTCTTTTGTTTGCAGATGAAGGACTCTCTTTTGCCAGGCCCGTCTTCTGCTCCAAACTCTAAGGTTTGGAAGGCAATTTGGAAAGCTCCGGTAAATCCGCGAATTCGTAACTTCCTGTGGAGATTGGCAAAGAACATCCTACCCACCAAGGACAATTTGAGTAGGAGAGGAACGATCTTGGATACCATGTGCCCGTTTTGTGCTGCAGCCCCTGAAACGGCCCAACACTTATTCTGTCAGTGCACCTTTGCCCAACAAACTTTCTTCTCATCTATCCTTAGTTTCAGAACTGAATCCAGGCTTGATGTTAGAGACTGGTTATTTAGTATGTTGTCCTGTGGTGATGTCTTCAGCACTCAATTGTTGGCAACCTTGTTGTATCGTATTTGGCTGGCGCGAAATCTCTTGATTTTTAAAAATCAATTGGCTGATCCGGTGACAGTGGCCCAAGAGGCACTTAACTGTGTTTCAGATGATAATAAGTCCTTGCTTGTTTCGCCTTCCAATAATCTTTCTATGCAGGAGGAGTATAGCCCAAAAAATGTCCACATTCTCAATGTTGATGCGGGAGTTTTCTCTCCGAACTCAATTGCTTTTGGTTGCGTTCTCAAAGCCCCAGATGGTGGTGTTATTCTATCGGCATGCAGGAAGGAGGCTTTGAATACAGACCCGTTGACGGTAGAAATGTTGGCTATTCGCTGGAGTATCCGTTTGGCTTTGGACCTAAAGATTGAAAGATTGGTGGTGCAGTCGGATTGCCTCAATGTTGTAGATTGTGTTAACTCTGTTGCGGTGTTTGCTACAATCGAACCGGTCGCTGAAGATGTTAGATGTTTATTGAGTCATTTTCTTTTTGCTTCTCTTATGTATGTGGGGCGTAAGTTTAATACTGAAGCCCATAGTTTGGTTGGTGCTGGAAATATCCTAGGCTCAAAAACGTGGATTGGGGCTATCCCATCCCAAAACTCTATTGTAACTGCTGTTGCTTCTGCTTAATAGAATCTTTGTTCACATCAAAAAAAATAATAATAATAATAATTTATAAAATATGGGTTTGAGCACTTCTAAACAAACAATTGATGTAAGTTGATATTCTCATATGTATGGGTGGATGTTTTTCAATATTGATTGTGTTGTTACAGGTGGTGGTGTTATTTGTGATAGCAATGGTAGGTGAAATGTTGAATATATATAAATTAATTAAAAGCATATATGTAATAGTTGTAAATATATGTAATAGTAGTAAGAGAGAGAGACCTCGATAAACATTTTTAAATGTTTAACTGTGAAATTTTTTATTGTTACGACGCTTGTCAATATTAATTAAATATTGTAAAAAAATTATAATAAGATATATTGGTAATAAGAAGGATTCTATTTTGAAGTATTTATGATTAGCTTTTGAAAAAATCTCATAAACCTAAACCCTGAATCTATAATAAGGGGAAGGGTGGAAATGAAAAAGAAAAATCTTGCATGCGATAAGGATCAATAATAAGGGGAAGGGTAAGGAAAAACCTAAACCGTATCAAATTTTCATTGATATTTCTAAATTGATCAATAAATCTAAAAATAACCTTTACTTATAAATAAGGCCGGAGTAGTATGTGGTTATAAAGAAAATAATATTTTTAGTTTATTAAAATAAGAGAAATTATTTGGCCACCTCCCTATCTTCTAGTCCACCTCTGGTGAAAACCCCATTATACCCCTGACTTCGGAAATGAACTTCCGAAATGCATGAAAAAGGTGTTTTCGGAAGTTCATCTCCGAAAGCGCCTTTTTTTTTTTGAAAAAAATGTCTTATTTCGGAAGTTCATTTCCGAAACTACAATTTCAGAAATGAACTTCCGAAATAAAACGCGTTCTGCAGATTAAGCAGAACTCTCCCCCTCCCCCAAATCATTTACCCTAATCATCATCAAACACTTCCATAGGCGAAATTTCTGCAGAAGCAAGTGTGAAGTAGCCAAACTCTTCTTCCAAACTCAACCAAACTCATCATTAAACACTAATTGGTAAGTTTATCATTGTTTTTTCAAGTTTTAGATCTATTTGATTAAACTATATTAGGGTGTTTAGAATCTGAAAAAATGACATTAAGATAGCTTAGTACTGATATTAGGATGTTTAGTAGGCAAAAAAATGGATTTGGTTTAGGTTTTTGGGTCTGCCATTGGAGGTTGCAGAGAAGCTCTGCGTGGGGGTGTTTCGGAAGTTCATTTCCGAAAACACCTTCATCCCAGTTTTCGGAAATGAACTTCCGAACTGTACCAGAAGTTCATTTTTTTTTGTTTTTTCATTTGTCTCGCATATTAATCGATTTCGATTGTTTACAGGATCATGTCAGACCAGCCAACACGCATCAGACAGGGGAGAGAGTCCCAGACTGCGTCGGCTAGACGCGAGCGGGCGGCGGCGCAGCTGGCGTCGACCCAGGGACGGGGGCAGGGACGGGGACGCCGTGTCCGCGTTCCACAGGACTTGGTGGAGAGTTCATCTGCTTCAGGCTCTAGGAGTAGGCTGGCTCGGGTATCTTTTGTTAGAACGAGATTTGTTCTGATCAATTATCTTAGTTTTGATGATAACAATAATATGAATTTTGCTTAAGATTATATGGTACTCTAATCCAATGCAATTTCCTTTTCAGGAAATATATAAAGAGTACGCATAATTCAGCGCTCAGAAGCTTTGTCTCAAAGGGTTCAGCATGCAACATCAGAACATGGTCTGGCAAGACATCAGAAGATGGTCGAAGCAGAATCAGAACATGGGTCTATGGAAGCATCAGAAGAACAAGAGAACAGAAGCACTGAAGTTCTGATGGTATCACGCTCAGAAGCACTTCAAGGTCAGAAGATCAGAAGATGCTATGCACCAAGCTGTTTGACTCTGATGATATTCAAACGTTGTATTCACAAACATCAGATCAGAAGAAAGTACAAGTGGCAAGCTACGCTGACTGACAAAAGGAACGTTAAAAGCTATTCTAGGCTACGTCAGTAGACACAGCGTGAACAAGGCTCGAGGTAGTTGACAAAAGCGTATAACATTAAATGCGATGCTGTACGGAACACGCAAAGCATTAAATGCACTCAACGGTCATCTTCTCCAAACGCCTATAAATATGAAGTTCTGATGAGAAGCAAGGTTAACGATTCCGCACCAAAAACAATTCAAATTAACTTGCTGAAACGTTGTTCAAATCAAAGCTCAGAATCTTCATCTTCATCAAAGCTCACTACATTGCTGTTGTAATATATTAGTGAGATTAAGCTTAAACGTTAAGAGAAATATCACAGTTGTGATTATCGCTTTTAAGAAGCATTTGTAAACTCTTAGAATTGATTACATTAAGTTGTAAGGAACTAGAGTGATCGTGTTGATCAGTATACTCTAGGAAAGTCTTAGGAGTGAACTAAGCAATTGTAACTAGAGTGATCGTGTGGATCAGTAGACTCTAGAAAAGTCTTAGAGGGTATCTAAGCAGTTGTTCCTGGAGTGATCAGTGTGTGATCAGAAGACTCTGGAAGACTTAGTTGCTGACTAAGTGGAGAACCATTGTAATCCGTGCGATTAGTGGATTAAATCCTCAGTTGAGGTAAATCATCTCTGCGGGGGTGGACTAGAGTAGTTTAGTTAACAACGAACCAGGATAAAAATAACTGTGCATTTATTTTTATCTGTCAAGTTTTTAAAGCTACACTTATTCAAACCCCCCCCTTTCTAAGTGTTTTTCTATCCTTCAATTGGCATCAGAGCGCCGGTTCTAAGGTGCAAGCACTTAACCGTGTTTAGAAAAGATTCAGGAAGAGAAAAACGCTTCAGTAAAAGATGGTTGATGAAAGTGAAAAGTCTACACCTACACCTGCATCTACATCTGGCTCTGCTGAGCAATACAACGGTAACAATGGTTATACTAGACCGCCGGTATTTGATGGTGAAAACTTTGAATACTGGAAAGATAAACTGGAAAGTTACTTTCTGGGTCTAGATGGTGATCTATGGGATCTTCTGATGGATGGTTACAAACATCCAGTAAATGCCAGTGGCGTAAAGCTGTCAAGGCAAGAAATGAATGATGATCAGAAGAAGCTTTTCAGGAATCATCATAAATGCAGAACTGTTTTGCTGAATGCTATCTCTCATGCTGAGTATGAGAAGATATCTAACAGGGAAACGGCCTATGACATATATGAGTCCTTGAAAATGACTCATGAAGGAAATGCTCAAGTCAAGGAGACTAAAGCTCTAGCTTTAATCCAGAAGTATGAAGCCTTCAAGATGGAGGATGATGAAGACATTGAAAAGATGTTCTCAAGATTTCAAACTCTTATTGCTGGATTGAGAGTTCTTGACAAGGGATACACCAAGGCTGATCACGTAAAGAAGATCATCAGTAGCTTACCCAGAAGATGGGGTCCTATGGTGACTGCATTCAAGATTGCAAAGAATCTGAATGAAGTTTCTCTGGAAGAGCTTCTCAGTGCCTTGAGGAGTCATGAAATAGAGCTGGACGCAAATGAGCCTCAAAAGAAAGGTAAGTCTATTGCATTAAAATCAAATATCAAGAAATGCACTAACGCTTTTCAGGCTAGAGAAGAAGATCCTGAAGAATCGGAATCTGAAGAAGAAGATGAACTGTCTTTGATCTCCAGAAGGCTAAATCAACTCTGGAAGACCAAGCAAAGGAAGTTCAGAGGCTTCAGAAGTTCAAAGAAATTTGAACGTGGAGAATCGTCTGATGACAGAAGATTTGACAAGAAGAAGGTCATGTGCTATGAATGCAACGAGCCTGGACACTACAAGAATGAATGTCCAAATCTTCAGAAGGAAAATCCCAAGAAGAAGTTTCATAAGAAGAAAAGTCTTATGGCAACCTGGGATGAGTCAGAAGATGATTCAGACTCTGAAGATGAGCAGGCTAACTGTGCGCTGATGGCGACAGAAGATGAAAGATCAGAATCTACATCAGAATCAGATTCTGAAGAGGTATTTTCTGAACTTACTAGAGATGAGTTAGTTTCCGGTCTAACTGAACTTCTGGAACTCAAGTCTCAGATTAGTCTCAAATACAAAAAGCTAAAAAAGCTATTTGAATTTGAAACAAAGAAGCTTGAGTTGGAGAATTCTGAATTAAAAGAAAAACTTTTAAAATTATCCAATAATGTTGGATCTCCTTCTGATTCAGAACAATCCACTCCTAGTCTAAACCATATTCTGAAAGAATATGATTTAAGTTTCAGGAAGTTCTTATCTAGAAGTATTGGCAGAAGTCAGCTAGCTTCTATGATATATGCTGTGTCTGGAAACAAAAGAGTTGGCATTGGTTTTGAGGGTGAAACCCCATACAAACTTGAACCTGTTGATGAAATGAAATTCACATACAAGCCATTGTATGATCAGTTCAAGTATGGCCACTCTCATGATATTAGGCACACTTCACATGCTCAAAGTTTTCACATAACACACACCAAAAAGCATGTGACACAACCTAGGAAATATCATGAAACTCACATTAAGAATTATCATGCTGTTCCTCCTATTGCTTACAATGTTAAACCCAAGTTCAATCAGAACTTGAGAAAATCTAACAAGAAAGGACCCAAAAAGATGTGGGTACCTAAGGATAAGATTATTCCTATTGCAGATATCCTTGACTGCAAAAAGGACAAAGCACAACATGTCATGGTACCTGGACTCTGGATGCTCGCGACACATGACAGGAAGAAGGTCTATGTTCCAAGACCTGGTGCTTAAGTCTGGAGGAGAAGTCAAGTTTGGAGGAGATCAGAAGGGCAAGATAATTGGCTCTGGAACTATAAAGTCTGGTAACTCTCCTTCCATTTATAATGTACTTCTTGTAGAAGGATTAACACATAACCTCTTATCTATCAGTCAATTGAGTGACAATGGTTATGATATAATCTTTAATCAAGAGTCTTGCAAGGCTGTAAATCAGAAGGATGGCTCAATCCTATTTACAGGCAAGAGGAAGAACAACATTTATAAGACAGATCTGCAAGATCTTATGAGTCAGAAGGTGACTTGTCTTATGTCTGTTTCTGAAGAGCAGTGGGTCTGGCACAGAAGATTAGGTCATGCTAGTTTGAGAAAGATTTCTCAGATTAACAAACTGAATCTGGTCAGAGGACTCCCTAATCTGAAATTCAAATCAGATGCTCTTTGTGAAGCATGTCAGAAGGGCAAGTTCTCCAAACCTGCATTCAAGTCCAAGAATGTTGTTTCTACCTCAAGGCCATTAGAACTCTTGCACATTGATCTGTTTGGCCCAGTCAAAACAACATCTGTCAGAGGGAAGAAATATGGATTAGTCATCGTAGATGATTATAGCCGCTGGACATGGGTAAAATTCTTGAAACACAAGGATGAGACTCATTCAGTGTTCTTTGATTTCTGCATTCAGATTCAATCTGAAAAAGTGTGTAAAATCATAAAGGTCAGAAGTGATCATGGTGGTGAATTTGAGAACAGATCCTTTGAAGAATTCTTCAAAGAAAATGGTATTGCCCATGATTTCTCTTGTCCTAGAACTCCACAGCAAAATGGAGTTGTAGAACGAAAGAATAGGACTCTACAAGAAATGGCCAGATCCATGATCAATGAAACCAATATGGCTAAGCATTTCTGGGCAGAAGCAATAAACACTGCATGCTATATTCAGAATAGAATCTCTATCAGACCTATTCTAAATAAGACTCCCTATGAATTGTGGAAGAATAGAAAGCCCAACATTTCATATTTCCATCCTTTTGGATGTGTATGCTTTATTCTGAACACTAAAGATCATCTTGGTAAGTTTGATTCCAAAGCTCAAAAGTGTTTCCTTCTTGGATATTCTGAACGCTCAAAAGGCTACAGAGTATACAATACTGAAACCTTGACTGTAGAAGAATCAATCAATATCAGGTTTGATGATAAGCTTGGTTCTGAAAAACCAAAGCAGTTTGATAATTTTGCAGATTGTGATATTGATATATCAGAAGTTGTTGAGCCAAGAAGCAACGCATCAGAAGCAGAACCTCTCAGAAGCAAAGAATCGGAAGATCAAGTATCAGCTTCTCTGGAGAATCTAAGCATATCTGAAGAACCATCTGTCAGAAGATCATCCAGACTCATCTCTGGTCATTCAGAAGATGTCATTCTTGGAAAGAAGGATGATCCAATCAGAACAAGAGCATTCCTTAAGAACAATGCAGATTGTCAATTAGGTCTTGTATCTTTGATCGAGCCAACTTCTGTTGATCATGCTCTAGAAGATCCAGACTGGATAATTGCTATGCAAGAAGAACTGAATCAGTTTACAAGGAATGATGTTTGGGATCTTGTTCCTAGACCAGATGGATTCAATATAATTGGTACAAAATGGGTCTTCAGAAACAAGCTCAGTGAGAAAGGTGAAGTGGTAAGGAACAAAGCCAGACTGGTGGCTCAGGGTTATAGTCAGCAAGAAGGGATTGACTATACAGAAACCTTTGCACCAGTGGCCAGGTTAGAATCTATTCGTCTATTAATTTCATTTGCCACTCAACATAACATCACTCTCTATCAAATGGATGTTAAGAGTGCCTTCTTAAATGGTTATATAGATGAAGAAGTTTATGTCCATCAACCTCCTGGTTTTGAAGACTCTATGTCTCCTAATCATGTTTTTAAATTAAAGAAATCATTGTATGGATTGAAACAGGCTCCCAGAGCTTGGTATGAACGCTTAAGTTCTTTCCTTCTGGATAATGGTTTCACTAGAGGAAAAGTGGACACTACTCTCTTTTGTAAAACCTTTAAAAGGGATATTTTAATTTGTCAAATATATGTAGATGATATTATTTTTGGAACATCTAATGCTACACTTGGAAAGGAGTTTGCTGAGTCTATGCAGGCTGAGTTTGAAATGAGCATGATGGGAGAACTCAAGTATTTCCTTGGAATACAAATAAATCAAACATCAGAAGGAACGTATGTTCACCAAACCAAGTATGTGAAGGAACTTCTGAAGAAGTTTAATCTTCTAGACTGCAAAGAAGCCAAAACTCCTATGCATCCAACATGCATCCTAGGTAAAGATGAGGTAAGTAAGAAGGTAGATCAGAAGTTATACAGAGGTATGATTGGATCTCTTCTATATCTGACTGCTTCTAGACCTGACATTCTGTTCAGTGTTTGTTTGTGTGCTAGATTCCAATCAGATCCTAGAGAATCTCATTTAACTGCTGTTAAGAGAATTCTAAGGTATCTGAAAGGTACTACTAATGTTGGCTTAGTTTACAGAAAATCTAAAGAATACAACTTAGTAGGATTCTGCGATGCTGACTATGCTGGAGACAGAATTGAAAGAAAGAGTACTTCAGGAAGTTGCCAATTTCTTGGAAGTCATTTGATCTCCTGGTACAACAAGAAGCAAGCAACTATTGCTCTATCAACCACAGAAGCAGAATATGTCGCTGCTGCTGGTTGCAGTACACAGATGCTCTGGATGAAGAGTCAGTTAGAAGATTATCAGATATTTGAGAGTAACATTCCTATATTCTGTGATAATACTTCTGCTATATGTTTATCTAAGAACCCTATTCTTCATTCAAAAGCTAAACATATTGAGATTAAACATCATTTCATAAGGGACTATGTTCAGAAGGGTGTTATATCTTTAAACTTTGTTGATACAGACCATCAATGGGCTGATATCTTTACAAAACCCCTGGCTGAAGATAGGTTTAAGTTCATTCTGAGGAACATCAGTATGGATTTATGCCCAGAATGAGGAGATGAGAAGTTCTCATGTATGAGTATCTTCTGAAGTGAAAGTGGATTATTTTTTTTAGAAGTTCTGATTGAAATCTTTTAGAAATTATGATTCGGTTATTACTAACGTTTCATTGTCTAAGTTGATTCAGAACCTCTTTTAAAGCAAAACAGCTGTAACGTTTTATCTCGGGATGGTAAACCTGTCGTTACTGTTCATGGATAAGCGCGCGTGCAGTTGAAGGGACGCCGACCATAGGTAATTGTGCTAGTCACCTCATTTGTCTTTATTATCTCTCCTCACGTCACGTAACATTAAATGCTTTTCATCATTTACTCTCTTTCAGTTTTTCTTTTTATAACTCTTCAAACGTTTTTTTTCTCTCTTATATCTCTCTCTCTTTGCATTCCTCCTCAAGATATTTCTCTCTCTCTTCCGTTTTTCTTCTCTTGCTCAAACAAGTTTTTCTTCCTTTAAAAATCCTAGCTCAAACCTAGCGTTCATCCTAAGTCTGTTGAGGATCTATGACTCAAAGGCGACAGATCTATGCATATCTCGGAATGGCTCTCCTAATACCTCTCAAGTCAGACCTCTTCTTTGATGTTGTTATCAACTTTCACCCAAAGACAGAAGACTTTCTTGAGTTATGGGAGGAGGTTAAGAATGATATTCTTAACTTCTATGTTGAGGGAAAGCCCCGTTTGCAACATTAGCTCTCTGTCTGTGAACTGTCCCTCTCTTCCTCTTTGGTCACTTGGATCTCTTCTACAGTGGAGGTTCTAGTCTGGAAGACAAGAATCCACAAGGATTCTTGATGGGTTGACACAGAGCGTGTCCTGCTAGGGTGCTGTTTTTAATTTTTGTAGTCATTTCCTCTTGGGATGACTTTTTATGTATTTGCTAGGAATGTTTCTCATCTTGTTAAACATAGGAACCTTTTGTAATATCTTTTGATTATCAATGAAAAGTTTCTTTGTTTTTTTTACATTCCAGTGTTTTTATTTGTCGTTTTATGCATCTGAATCTTTTTTGAAATATTCTTTTTGATGTTATGACAAAAAGGGGGAGAAAGATAAATGATAAATGATTTGATTAAATCTATCAGTTGCTGGGTAAAGCTCCCACATATTCACTAACAAGAACTGCAAGTTCTATATGGTTTAAGTGTTTTGCAGGTATAAAGAAATGAAGAGAATCTTCAAAGCAAACACAAGAAGCAAAACCATGGAAACTGAAGCAAGCTGAGTGCTGTCAAGCTTCAGAAATCAGAAGCAAGAAAGAAGATAGAATTTGATCCATATTCGTCTATTTGATTTGACAAAATTCTATTTGCTCTGATATATTATTTGCTCTGATACATTATTTTAGCCTATATGGCTCTGATACATATTATGTGTTCAAATATACATTTTATGTTCTGACTCGTTCATGCTGACTTTTGTCGTTTAGTTTTTGTTCTGTAACATTTCAGGATGTAGAGATGCTCTGATGATGCTCTGGTACATTCAACAATGTTCTGATACAAATCTAGCATGAAGTGATGTTGGTAGAAATTCAAAGCTCTGAAGCTATCCGAGGGAAGCAGAAATCAGTAGCTGTGAATGTTCTAAAGATCCAGAAAACTCAAGTTCTGAAGCTGTCCTAAATGGAAGCAGAAATCAGAAGCTGTGAATGTTCAGAAGATCAAAGAAATTCAAGTTCTGAAGCTGTCCTAGATGGAAGCAGAAGTCAGAAGCTGTGAATGTTCAGAAGATCAAAGAAATTCAAGTTCTGAAGCTGTCCTAGATGGAAGCAGGAATCAGAAGCTGTGAGTGTTCTAGGAATCTAAAGAAATTCTAGTTCTGAAGCTGTCCTATGGAAGCAGAAGTCAGAAGCTATGAATTTTCTGAACACAGAAGCTTATATGATCGTCTCTACCGAAATAATCAGGGAAGTCTTTTATTAAAGTTCTTCGAGTATTTATTTCAGGGGGAGATTATTTATCTCAGGGGGAGATTGTTAATCTCAGGGGGAGACATATTCATATGCTTATGCTATAGCTGTGTAATTTGTCTTTTGCCGTTTATTCTTTCTGATCGCAAATTCATATCATTTATATATGTTTTTGTCATCATCAAAAAGGGGGAGATTGTTAGAACGAGATTTGTTCTGATCAATTATCTTAGTTTTGATGATAACAATAATATGAATTTTGCTTAAGATTATATGGTACTCTAATCCAATGCAATTTCCTTTTCAGGAAATATATAAAGAGTACGCATAATTCAGCGCTCAGAAGCTTTGTCTCAAAGGGTTCAGCATGCAACATCAGAACATGGTCTGGCAAGACATCAGAAGATGGTCGAAGCAGAATCAGAACATGGGTCTATGGAAGCATCAGAAGAACAAGAGAACAGAAGCACTGAAGTTCTGATGGTATCACGCTCAGAAGCACTTCAAGGTCAGAAGATCAGAAGATGCTATGCACCAAGCTGTTTGACTCTGATGATATTCAAACGTTGTATTCACAAACATCAGATCAGAAGAAAGTACAAGTGGCAAGCTACGCTGACTGACAAAAGGAACGTTAAAAGCTATTCTAGGCTACGTCAGTAGACACAGCGTGAACAAGGCTCGAGGTAGTTGACAAAAGCGTATAACATTAAATGCGATGCTGTACGGAACACGCAAAGCATTAAATGCACTCAACGGTCATCTTCTCCAAACGCCTATAAATATGAAGTTCTGATGAGAAGCAAGGTTAACGATTCCGCACCAAAAACAATTCAAATTAACTTGCTGAAACGCTGTTCAAATCAAAGCTCAGAATCTTCATCTTCATCAAAGCTCACTACATTGCTGTTGTAATATATTAGTGAGATTAAGCTTAAACGTTAAGAGAAATATCACAGTTGTGATTATCGCTTTTAAGAAGCATTTGTAAACTCTTAGAATTGATTACATTAAGTTGTAAGGAACTAGAGTGATCGTGTTGATCAGTATACTCTAGGAAAGTCTTAGGAGTGAACTAAGCAATTGTAACTAGAGTGATCGTGTGGATCAGTAGACTCTAGAAAAGTCTTAGAGGGTATCTAAGCAGTTGTTCCTGGAGTGATCAGTGTGTGATCAGAAGACTCTGGAAGACTTAGTTGCTGACTAAGTGGAGAACCATTGTAATCCGTGCGATTAGTGGATTAAATCCTCAGTTGAGGTAAATCATCTCTGCGGGGGTGGACTGGAGTAGTTTAGTTAACAACGAACCAGGATAAAAATAACTGTGCATTTATTTTTATCTGTCAAGTTTTTAAAGCTACACTTATTCAAACCCCCCCCCCCTTTCTAAGTGTTTTTCTATCCTTCATCTTTTTCCCGCCAGCAAGAGGAGGAGGATGAGGATGAGGAGGAGGAGGAGGTCATACCGGATGTTGACCCTCCAGTCGGAGAGGAGGAGCAGGAGGAGCAGGAGGTGGATAGCTTTCCGGGAGGGCCTTTTGACACTTCCCTGCTGATTCACTACCAGGATCACGTCGCTCGGCGGATCTGGGAGGGAGAGGTATTTTTTTTAACTTAGCCGTTTATTTGTCACCATTTTTTATAATTTTACCGTTTATTTCTCGCTTATTTGTTTTTTTTTAACAGGAGAGAGAGCCATTGAAAATGGTGAACCACTCCAGGAAGATTTTCGGTCTGTTTAAACCAGCAGCTCCGTGGTTTAACGACCACGTGCGAGGTTCAGGGCTTAGCGGGCTCTGCATGACCGGGTACACCACCATCAGCACCGGCATGCAGGGGGCATTTGTGGAGCGCTGGCACAAGGAGACGTCATCTTTCCACCTGCCGGTTGGGGAGATGACGATCACCATGCACGACGTGCAGTGTCTTCTCCACCTGCCGATTAGGGGGCCGCTGTTAACCCACTCCCGGATCCAGAGGGTCGAGGCCATCGAGTGGATGACGCTCTATCTGGGCATGGAGGAGGAGGTTGCTCACTTTGAGTGCGCCACGACATCTGGGCCTCATATCCGGTTCACCACACTGAAGACTTATTTTGAGCACCATCTGGACGCGGCTGCCGAGGCCGAGACTGCGGGTGACGAGCTGTTCACACAGTATCACCGCGGCTGCGCTCTTCGGTGCTGGTACATGCATGTGGTAGGCGCTGCATGCTTTGTGGACAAGAGCGCCAGGTACGTCGACGTGACCTACCTCCGCTATTTCATGGACCTGGATACCGTTCACCAGTGGAACTGGGGGGCAGCTACTCTGGCATATCTCTACCAGAAGCTGAATGAGGCCTCCAACTGGAGGACGAGGCAGCTGGTCGGATCCTGCACTCTGCTTACGGTACGTTTGATTTTAACACATTCTCGTATTTATTTATTTATTTATGTTTCGTATTTATTTTTAATACATTATCGTATTTGTGTTTCAGAGCTGGATCATCTCCTACTTCTCCCGCATCCACGGCTTTCACATCGATCCTGCGTACGTTGACGCCATGCCCAGGGCCGCCAGATACGCCCTCCAGAGGGGGAACGATGCGGTGGGACCATACCGCCTGTATCTGGACCGCACGATGCACGACGACGTCACCTGGAGGCCGTTCGCCGACTATGCTCAGGTTGTCCCCTTCGACGGGGTTGCTCTATATTCAGGCTGGTTGGCATGCGGGACCGGCATCATGGTCCGGTATCTTCCGCAGCGGTGCATGCGGCAGTTTGGGTTCGTGCAGATCATACCCAGGTCACCCTTCGAGGCTGCTCCTGACACAGTGACCAGAGTGCAACTCACTGCCATATGGGAGGAGTGGAAGCATCATGTGGTACCGGAGGAGTACCGCCGCATGCGGGTCACCCAGGACTGGCACAGTGTGGAGGGGTACGTCACATGGTTCTACCAGGTGTCCCATCCTCTCTTGAGACCCGACGTTCCCGGCGCTCCTAGGCCAGCACACGAGGAGATCCTGGAGAACCGGCAGGCGGAGGATGACCACGCCATTGATCTCTTTCCGATCTGCCAGCGGATAGAGATGCTTGGGCGGGACGCGTTGGATCGAGGTGTCATTCATCAGGGCGGACCAGAGGCAGTCGCCGTGATGGAGATCATCGTCACTGATGCGGGCCGTGCGGCGGGGTACAGGCGGCAGAGGAGGGCCCAGGGTGAGCGGGTTAGGCACACCCAGTAGTGGTGGGGTTTATTCATTTTTTGATTTTGGATTGTATATTTAGCACACTATTTTTATTTATTTCGGTTTGTATATAATATTTTCATATTAGTATTTTTTTTGTTTATTTATCATATTAGTGTTTTCAGTCTATCTATTGTTTATTTTATTTGCTGGTAACGTTTAATTAAAATGCGGTTGCGTTTAAGAAAAAACATAAAAAAAAAAACACAGTTTCTGCATAATTCGGAAATGAACTTCCGAATTCACCTCCCATGAGGTGTTTTCGGATGTTCATCTCCGAACGCACCCCCCATGAGGTGTTTTCGGAGATGAACTTCCGAATCAAGGAAATTTTTTTTAAAAAAAAAGCGCTTCGGAAGTTCATTTCCGAAGCAGGGGTAGTTTGGGAATTTCGCTGGGGGTGACCCCCCATAGGGAGGTGGGTAAAGAAATTTTCTAAAATTAAGGTATTTTGAATAGTTTATGTGTTTATATTAAGATTGTTTAAAAAAATTAGAGAATTGAACCAAACTATTGATTAATGAATCAAACCAGTGATTTCCAAATAGTTTAAGAATCAAACTGAACCATAATTAACCGGACTAAAATTGAAATACTTAAACAAAAATTAATTACTTAAATATATGATATTCATGGTATCGTTCAACGAATAAAATGAAATGAACCTAGTTGAATCATAAGAAAAATTCAAAAATATAATAATTCCATTCAAAAAATACTACTAGTAGTTTGGTTCCGTTCGGAATCTAAAACCGCTATATCAAAACTATGTATAAGGAGCAATAAA
This sequence comes from Vicia villosa, assembly GCF_029867415.1. NCBI lineage: Eukaryota > Viridiplantae > Streptophyta > Magnoliopsida > Fabales > Fabaceae > Vicia > Vicia villosa. The sequence continues at coordinate 156,928,518 of NC_081185.1, forward strand.
TAAACCGTATGGGGTTAAATTTTATTTCTTTGTAATACTACTCTCTTTTAAATTCGGATTATCCATGCCAAATAAAAGAGAATATGTTTTTATTTTTCCATTTTTTACAAGCAAACTTTTTAAATGAAGATTGATATAAATAAAAGAAGATTGGAACAAAAAGATAGGGGGGACATCCACCAATACCCTATCACAAGGTGCCTAGGACCAACTTTCGGAGGCTACGTGGGGGAGCATAAAAAACTCCTCTCGGGTGGATTAGTCGGCACGGAAGGAAGGATACCACTCTTCAAAAAAAAAAAAAAAAAAAAAAAAAAAAAAAAACAAATTAACAAACCTAAAGAAAGGCATCCCAAGCCTATTCTTTAAAAAATCTGCCCTTAGGCTAATCGGGATGAAATCAAAAAAAGAATAATCAGTAAGGTTAAGACCTAAGTTAGCAAGCTTATCAGCACAACTATTACCCTCCCGAAAAATATGAGAGACATGAATAATGAATACTCCAACTAATTACTAAAACTCATATTACAAGCATTGAATACAAGTTAGAGGGCAATTAGCTTAATCACAATAAGTTTACATTTCTCCGTTAAAGAGAATATTATTCCTTTCCAGTCAAATATTCTAACATGTCATCATCCTCGCTGTAACCGGTGCCAACCTAGCCAATTTAAAATTAATTTTAAAATTTCTCTTGACACTTGACACAAATAAATCAAATGATCATGTGTTTTAGAATTATTAATTCAAGAAATACAATATATCTCGTTATAATCCCTTTTAAACCCTCTTATTATAAGTTCATTTTGATAGAATAAGTATGATTTTGTTGTTATCTTTGAGTTTTGATGATAACAAAGTTTATTTTGTATGGAGAACAATTGTGTATTCTAATTACGTTATTAAGTATGCAGATCAAATCAAATTTTGATTCTGGAGAAGTCAAGTATGGACGAACTAGACTCTGAATAAAGCACATATGAAGTCTGATTTATGTAGAATCTAAAGATTGGCAGAATCTAGAGATTTGCATAATCTAAATATTGGCAAAATTTGAAGCAAGCATGTTTTGAACTTAAGACGCACTCTGAATCAAGAAAGAACAAAATGTGTGCTTAAATGAAAGTCAAACATCTAGATTATCAAGTCAAAGCATCTACAAGAATCTATTCAAAAGGACTCTGAGATAGACTATATTATTTCAAGACTCTGAAGTGCATCCAAGAGGCATTGGCTAATATGCATAAGGATTTTCCTTATGCACCATGCATAAGTCAATCTAAGCCATTGGATCATGTTCTTAATCTAGTATTGAGTATTGAGTATTGAGTGGTGAGTATTGAGTTTTGAGTGATGAGTATTGAGTATTGAGTAATAACAATTGATGTTTAGAATTTGATCTAATGATTCAATGGTCCATAATAATCTATGCACGGTGCATAGATTTTTATCTATGCATGGTAACTGCACCCCATCCAAGAAAGCCTCTAAAGTCTTAGGACTCTAAACTCTATAGACTCTGAAGTCTCATTTTCACCAAGTTATGAAGACAAGCTCTGAACTCTACTCAAACTTCAACAAACTTTCACTCGAAGCCTCTATCAAAAAGATAATGACAAGATGAAGAATATGTGGCAAGTGTACAACCAGTATAAGTTCAAATATTCCTTCCACTACTCTGAAAATCTGAAAAAGGACAATACTATAGTACCAACATTGTTCCCACTAATTTCATCCTCTCATCCACTACATGCTTCATGCTACTTCACTGTAGTACTATCAAGCATCTCCAACAGTATACTTTTTATGAGGATTTTCCAACTTCGCCCTCCAATGAATATATTTCATTGTCTATATAAAGAGGATTTGAAAGCTTGAAAATGTAACAAATATGAGAGACAAGAAGAACACTAAGAATCTTTACAAGAAAAATCATAGATAGAAAAGCAAAAAGAATATCACAGCAAGAAAAAAATAGCAAAGTGTTGAGAGAACTTCAAGAATAACAACAAAGAAAGAAACTCTTAAAGCTTTATATTTCAAATCATTTAAGTGTAATCTTTTAATCTTCAATTTTGCGTAATCTTCTCATTGTAGAAGCAAATTTGTAAACACACAATCATTATATTTAACATTTTGATCAATTTCTTTGAGTGACGAAGTGTTAGTCAGGTTACTCAAGAAGTCATTAATAAGTAGTCTTTGAGTTGTATTTCCTTGAGCGACTAGGGTATAGTTAAGATCCTTGAGAAGTCTTTGAATGTTGTCATTGAATGTGTAATCAAAGTTTTAGTTAGTGAATTAAGTCTGTATTGAGAAGAAAAAATTACCTTGGCAGATGGACTAGACTAACCTAGTTAAAGGGGAACCAGGAGAAAAATACTTGTGTTCTTTTATCATTGTTGCATCTTTACTATTTGTGTTCTTGGGTGAGCAAAAAGTTTGAATCTAAAAACTCAATTCAAACCTCCAATTTCATGTGTTTTTTCGCACCTTCAATTGGCATCAAAATTCTGGTTCTAGTATTGATTGATATATCAAACACTTAACCGTGTCAGATAAAGATCCAGTTCTTAAAACATAATGGCAGTTGTTCTTCCATCTACAACAATGATAAAGATCACTACTCTTTTAAACCTCCAATTTTTTATGGTGACAAGTTTGATTCTTGAAAGGATATAATCAAAATTTTCTTCCTTAGATGGTTATACACATCCTTTAAATGCAAATGGTGTCAAAATGGAAAGAAATTCTATGAGTGAGCAACGGAAGAAGGACAACAAAAATCATCATAGTTCAAGAACTATTCTGTTGAATGGTATCTCATGAAGGTGAGAAAAACACAAGAAGGGGGTTGAATTATGACTTTTTTTCTTTTTCTCTTTAAGTTTTGTTATCAGATTCTGATTATAAAGTTCAGAATTTTGATTCAGAATCAAATGAATAGCAACGAAATAAATTTGAACAAAAATAAAGAAGAGAGCAAGACAACACATAAATAATTATCCTGGTTCTTTCTACAAGTTAAGAGTATTTCAGTCCCCTCAGTTCCAAGAGATTTCCACTATAATCAAATCTGATTACAAATTATTGAAGCACACAAGCAAGAGAATTCCAATGCCCAAACACACAAGTAAGGGGCTTCACTACTCAAACACGAAAGCAAGAAACTTCTGATTGCTCAAGCATACAGACAAGAGACTTTCAAATGTTCAAGCTCGCAGGCAAGAGACCTCCAATTTCTCAAATACACAAGCAAGAGACTTCAAACAATTTATCTAACATAAACATAATAGTGATAGAATGATAATTACACTTGATGTACAATCATAGTTATAGATAGAATTACAACATTGAAAAATCTTAGACTTAAGAGCTTCTAAGAATGAATAATTGGTAAGAAGTTCTAAGTTAATTTGTGCTCTTTGTTTTGAGAGGGTAATTTCTCTTCTTTTTTTTCAAGGCGCAGTGTTGTATGTTTCTCCAAATCTTCAGCTCCTTTTATAGAGTTCTATGAAAAAGTCGCTGAAAAGAACTTCAAGCACAAGAGAGTCTTTGGAAAGAAGCATCAACAGATTCGTTGCAACGCTTCGTGAAATGGTTTATATCGTTACAAAAGAAATTATTAGTTGTAAAACTTCAGACTTCTGTAATTTTCTGTTAAGTCTTCATGTGACCAGAACATGGCAAATTGACCTAAGAGTATGATAGCGGCCTATCATAAAATCCTCGGTTCCTAAGATTTGGTTGAATTCAGGTTCTGGTCCTTCTGAGTCCGAGTCTTAGCTTCTGATTCTTTCGACACTGACTCTTTAGAGGCTGACACGATCTTCAGAAGCTAACTTGATCAAAGTTTGAAGACTTTGGATTCTGATCATCAGGCGATGACTTGATCAAAAGTTGATTTTTCAAAGTCTGGTCTTCAGAATCTGTCTCTTAAGATCTTGTCTTTCAATGTTCAATGTAGTTTCAGAACTAACTTTCAATCAGTATATTGATCTTTGTAGCTACACACTTGAACTTATATTAGTTTATCAAATTATTCTTCAGTATATTGATCTTTGTAGCTACACACTTGAACTTATATTAGTTTATCAAATTATTCTTTAAATACTTTGTTATCATCGAAACCTAAGGGATACGGTATAAATCAATTTTGTTCAAATATTTGATACACTGAGTATGAAAAGATAATAAATAGAGACTTTTTAAAATCTAAATTTGATTCTCTTAAAATGACTCATAAAGGAAACAAACAAGTATGAAGTCTTCAGAATGGAAAAAGAAGAAACTATTGAGAGAATAGTTCTCAAGGTCTTCAGAATAGAAAAAGAAGAAACTATTGAGAATAGTTCTCAAGGTTCTCAAGGTCTTCAGAATAGAAAAAGAAGAAACTATTGAGAATAGTTCTCAAGGTTTCAGACTCTATTTGCTAACTTGAAAGTTTTGAAGAAAGGTCATACTGCTGCGAATCACATAAAGAAATGAGTCTTGTCTAAAATATTCTCTACATCCATAGAATTAGTCACTTTCCAATTAAAGAGAATATTATTCCTTTCCAAAAAAATTGATCCAACATGTTACCAACAGATACGAGAGAGTATAATCTTGCTATAACATTTACGAGAGTTGTTGAAAGATAGGAGTTTATGCATTTCATCATCTCCAATTGAAAGTTACTCTCAAAAATCCTTTTGACATGTGATGTGAAAAAACAAATAATTATGTGTTTTCAGATTCTTTAAAACATAAATTACATCAAAGCTGGTTATATTCCCCTCAAACCTTTTTTACCACAAGTTTCAACAATCAACATTAGTCATCTTATGTTAAACTCCTTTTAAACTAAAATTAATTTTATAAAAATTCAAATCATTTAGTGTCATATGATTTTGTCTCCCTTAGCTTCACAAAACATCACTCCCTCCTATTTTAGATATAAGAAGAAAAAAAGACAAACAATGAGAATTACAAGCCAAACAATGAAAAACCATAACTTTATCAAATACCATTATAAGGGGCACACCAATTATTAATACACACCATATTATGAAACGATTTCAACATCCCTCTCTAAACTAAAATCTCTAATTCTCTTCATTATACAAATTTTAGTAACCATATCCATATTTGTCAAATCTAAATATAATAAATAGTTTTTTGTCCTAAGTAAACCCATGATGAGCAATGAATTAGTTCTGGTTTTGATGGATTTAGATACTAAAATTCAGCTGATCCATCCCTCAGAAAAACTGTTAGCAGTAGTTTTGGGTTTGTAATATGCCAAAACTACATGATCATGGTTTTTTTCTTGTATCAACCAGCAGCCACAGCATCAGCTCTAGGACTTGTATCCAGTAGTTGATGCAGTTTTGCACCATTATTTGGTTTGTTGTCACAGTAACCATTCTCATCTTCCACAGTTCTATCATTCGAACCCGAATTATTATTAACTCTTGATAATAAGTTTTCTGTACTTACAGGTGTAATCCTCTGGGCCTGGCTGTCAATGTTGGTCAAAATTATCTCTTTTGGTTGTCCCAGTTGAGCAATTTTAAATTTTTCCTGAGTCAACAAAAAACAATTAAGCTCTTAGCATCAGCACCGGAAAAAAAACACAACAAAATGCATTGGAAATATTATGTGAACATTACCCTTAGTGCAGCATTTTCCATCTTAAGTTTTTCAGAACTCTCGGTCAGTCGATTTATTTCTGATTTAAGCGATGCACTCTCAGCATTCAAGGCATCAACTTTTCGTGCCAGCTCTTCGGCCTCAGCCTGAAGTGAGGAAATGTGAGCATTATAGTGTTTTGAAGAACTGATTAGAAGGTTTTTAGTGACTTAAATAAATCAATCAACATTTATACCTGCTTCCTTAGTCTGGACCTTCTAGCAGATTCTCGATTTGATTGTTTCCTCCTCTCACGCTTCAGTTCACGCTCATTCTGGAATCCAAACATACCAGCATTAGTTAATTTAATGTCAGTAAAGGGACAAGGATACCGTGTTTCACACGTGTCTCAAATATACTATTGTTGATTTTTAACTGTTATGATGAATTATATGTTGATCATACCTGTAACCAACCTTCTGCGGCAGGATTTGTTTTAGAATGAACAATGGAAGGCTTTCTCAGCTCCAGTGCAGTGGTCATTGCAGAAGAAACTACAGGTCCAACTAGTTGTCCTGCTACACCGACAGGGGCAACTGCCATCATCTTGTTAGAAGCTATAATTTCTTTGGAAACATCACTTCCTTGTGTTTGAGTTTTCTCTTCTCCGTCTGCTTAAACAGTAGGGAAAAATGAAACCATCAAACACTAATTATTCCGATAACACGTTTTCGGTATATGACGTTTAATTAGTAATTTCCTGCATAAACGCTAATATTTATTATGTATCGTATCTGAAATAAGGGTAAAGAAGCCACTCTATAGAGTCTACTAATTGTCTGAATCTGATTGGGAAGTTGAAAAAAAACTTAGCAATACCCCTTACTGCGCAACAATAATATGATACCATTTGACTTATCAAAACCCTACTCAATAAACTGGTTGACATCATGATTATAACTCGAGTATAACTGTGATCCCATGACAACTCTATTGTTCATCAAGATGTGACACTTGGTGAAGAACAGAGTCATACCGGTAGTCGGTGTTCCCTCACGGCTTCTTTTCCTTGTTTGATTAGCCTGAGCATAAGATGGGCAAATATCATAATTTAATGGTTCAATTTTGCAAAATCATTTTAAATAAAAATATATTATAGGTAAAACTGCATATGGTCTAAGTCTAGAAAAAGAATTGCAAAGCAAGCAAATACTCACCCCTGAAGTGTTGCCGTCACTTCCATCACTCGAACCATCAGTATCCACACTGTTCATATCATCGAAAAATTACTTGGTTATCCACAATAACCAACTTATGGAAAAAAAATATATCATCGGTGATAAACATAAATAGAACGTATGTATTTTCTTGGCAAACTTCATATATACAGAGAGTACATCAACAAACCTGTGTGATAGCCTACTTTCAGCTCCAGGCTCTGCACTCTCAGCATGGCCATTTCCTATTGACATCGCAAGTCCATCAAATCCTTTTAATTTCTTCATCAGACCCTGATCGGTATTTCCAGATGATTTGGTAGGTGTCTCTAAGCTTAAAGGAGTCCCGGTCTGCATTGTTACCCCAATTTCAACCGATCATAAATTGATAACGTTCGAAGACTAGACTTCCAATAGCTCAGAATTGATCTTATAGAGAAAACTATAACTTACAGCAGGTGAAGATGAAATTCCTTGACCATGTGGGTGTGGCCCCTATATTTCACAAGACATAATTCGTAAAACCGTGGGAAAAATTCCAACAAAAAAAGAATTCATAACAAAAGAGAGGCAACTAGATACAAACAACACCAAAATCACCTAGCGCTAACAAAAGCAGCATAAACGAATCTCAATATTTTTTCAAACTTTATATGTATAGAACAATTTCAGTAAAACATGAACCAACCCATGGTCCAAACAATCAACATTAGTTCCAATTAAAAAAAGGTACAAGAATGTAGCCTTACAATAGGAACTGCGGGGTGAGTATAAACCCCTCCATGTGGATACATTGCTGCATAAGGATGTCCATAAGGTTGCATCATAGTCTGCAAGAAATAATAAGTTAAAAAGTAGCTCATTCATGTCATCTAGGGTATATGCTAAGACAAGGATGGTTATATAACATAATAATTGAAACCTAAGCTATACTACCTGTGGTGGCCCCCACATGTATGGGTGAGGAGTGTGACCAGAAGCCACAGCGGAGTTGTAGTATTGTGGCATGGCAACTCTTGGTCCATAATATGCCTGAAGACAAAGAAGACAATTTAGATCACAATAATCGGTTTATAATGGACATATTTGTTAGTAAACTTCCTATGCAAACTATTTTCAGGTGGATAAAAAAACACAGTCTCATACTGCTAAGTAAACATTTTTGTTAAACAAGAAAACAATACAGGGCCAAAGCAATATAATACCCAACTAGGTGTCAAAATCGGTACTTGAAAGCAATTTAAGGCATAAATTCAGTTTGATATTAATTAGAGGTAAGCCTTGACCGCAACATCATACGAATAGTATCGCTTTAATGATTGACTAAGTGAAAGTAGCACAGCTTAAGCAACTAAGATGTGAGAGCAGTTGTTTATATTGAGGTAAGCTAACAAGAAACTAGAACTGACTGCTGAGTACTTCAGTCATTAACAGATAAAAGACTTGAAGGAAAAAGCTAGGTAACCTGCATGGTTGCCCAATCAGGATAGACATGAACATTCGCCGGGTTTGTTTGATTGGTCTGATCCTATTCATAAGGCAAGTACACAAATACATCAAAATTCAAGCTTTTTAACAAACAGTAATGTTATGTAATGTTTTTGAACATCAAAATACATAAATTATATGATACTTATGTCTTTATACCTATCTGTCTTACTTTTTACCTTCAACTTACACACAAAAACTAAAAGGCAAAGGAACATAAGAATATCAATATATTGATGTCAAAAAATCATTTCATTTCACTTTAAAAATGAATCCACACGACATAAGATCAGTAGAACTCACAACTGTTACAGGTGAAGAAGGCTTTTCAGTTTTGGTAGATTTCTCTTCCTCACTGGTTCCCATTGCAAAGCACCTAGTGCAAAAAAAAAAAAAAAAAAAAAAAAACTTAGTCAAGTTTTACGGAAGAACCCTTGTCAATTCTTTTCAAAATATCACAAATGCATGATTCCATCAACTAAAGATGCAACTTGCTAGAAAAAGCAGAAGGGTAACTCTGTAATTTCAAATTGCAGCTATTTCTTTTTTTTTCGTGAAAATCTTTCTTTTTATTTTTTGAGAAAAACTTTCACACAAGCATAACCAAATCATCAAATATATTCTTCAACAAACAAAAAGACCCTAAAGAGATAGAAAAACGATTTTCTAGCAACCATGTCACAATTCACAAATACCTTCCATGAAAGATTCAAAAAGACTGTAATATCATTGGCAAATTCAAAAAACAGAGAAAAACAATGAAATGATAGTCAGAGTCAAAGACAGAACTAGTGGAGGGTCAATTCAGTCTTTTCACCATACCACAGTCCTGATAGAAAAGGAAAGACGTAAACAACGTGGCACACCAAATCAAATCTACTCCCAACAAGACTTTGACAGATGCAAATGACAAAAATACCCTTCCATACCAAACATTTTTCCACTTTGTCAAAGAATAATCAATAAGAAAAAAGTGATTAAACAAAATAAGTGGTTAAACTCATGAATTAACCCCGATCCAGTTTTTTTTTTCCAGCTACTGATTCAGTGATAGTGAAAAACCTAATCTCAATTTTGAATCAAATCAACAACAACACATAGAAAAAATACAAACAAAAATTATAATAATCAAAAAAAAAAATATTATCAAGATAATTTGAAAATTTTCAGTAGCCCTGAATCATGAAACTTGACAAACTAGCACACATTCAATTTTCAACTGAATAAATAACAGAATTCCTCATACCTAGAAGAAGATGAAGAAAAAAAACGGTTGAGATTTGGAGAATGAATTTAGAGTGACGAAGTAGAATTATGCATTTTCTCTCTCTAGAAAACGAGGGAAAGAAAAAACTGTTTCTCTCTCTAAGAATGGTTTGTTAAATTGTTTGATACAGAAAAAAGAAAGATGAAGAAGAAAGGAGCGCGAGGGTGAAGTCCACGTCATCACACACGTGTCGTATGTCGGGGACACCGTATACATACGTCGTATATACAGTGTATTGTTGAGCTGGCTAAAATATTCCAACGCGATTAGAACCGTACACGTGTTGTAGAGAGAGTTGATCTACGCGTCTTCTGTTAGGGGGTCCAACCTAGCAACAAGTCCATGTGCATGTGCCCTTTCACATTCATGTAATTAAATTAAATTAATTAATTGGTGATTATCTGGCAGGGTTTAATAGGGTTGATTATTTAATTGGAAATTTGAAATTGGAATTAAATTGAATTGAATAGATCTTTCGAATCCAGTAATGGCCACTTGTACAAAATCTTTCGCCACGCCTTGTATCTACTGTTTCTGATATTTTCGTAACTTTATTACTTTTTGATTTTTTTTTAAGTTTCTTTTGTTTGTTTGCGCTACGATATATAAAATCTGATTCACTTAATAAAATAAATAAAGTTATTCAAAATTTAATTTTATATCCTTAAATTCTACGGGTACACATGTCTGTTTTGTTTTATTTACATTATTATGTGAAATATATTAAAATTTTAGATTTACATTCTCTAGTATATTATAGATTTTTAACATATTATAGATTTTTAAGATTAAATACTGCAAAATTTTAAGTTATGAGTAATTCTTGCATGAACATATCATAAATCTATATATTCTTAGGCACAACCAATAATAAGAGAGTAATTTTTAATTTATTTTAATTTTAACTTTTTTTAATTAGATTCATGGAATGATTGAGATTATGAAGAAGAAAGAAAATTCTTAATTTATTTTTTGATTAATTAAAATTATGTGATTGATTGTGTGTAAAACAATTTCTTAAATCTGTGTCCCCTAAAAAATTTTCTTCGGTTATTCCATCACACTCTTTTTATAGACGGAATAAAGTTTGAAATAAGCAATTTCAACAATATTTACTTATCAGAACTTTATTTCTGATTTTATAAAACGAGTCTTAATAGAATGGATTTACGAGTTTCCCACTATTAAGTTGCATACCATCACTCGAGTTAATGATAATTAGTTTAGAATAGAAAAATATTAAATTTAAAATTTAAATCATTTGATCTCAAATCAACGATTAGGACAAACTAAAAAAATATTAACTCATAATTTGGTTTAAATATTGAAAAAATAGATGGTATATTAACTGCATAAATTATTTTTATGCTGTTGATAATTATATACTTCTTTTAAAGAGTTTTCTTTTATTATCTCGTAAAATCAGACTGTAAATTATAAAGTGGTCATGCTAACTAGTGTCTCGCGACACTCTTTAAACATTTCAAATAAAAAAAAATATTTTTAAATAAATTATTTGTTTTAATTTTCAACGCATTTAAATATACAAATTTAAATATAAGTAATTTCAATAAAATAAACTTTATTATTCTTTAAAAAAAATTAATTATTATTATTTCTAAATTCTAATACATTAAATATAAATATAAGTATGTTTACCTTTTTAAACTCTTAACTAAATCTCAATTTTAAAATAATTGTATGATTTACACTTTAAAATATTTTAATTAAATATATGTGTAATAGTCATTTACACTAAGGTGTATTACTATTAAACTCTTAAATATTTATGCTTCCTTTGTGTTTTATTTGGCTGTAGCTTCAAACCTATGGTTAAGGCCGACAGAAAAATTTATGTTAATTTTTCAAAATATTGATGTGTGCAGCGGAAAGTTGGATGTGGCAAAGTTGTCGTTTATATGGTTAATGGCCAAAAATGGCCATTTCGTTAAATACTTTATTACTTTTTTCTTTAGCGTATGAAACATTGTAAGTTTGCTGGCTCACTTTATGATGAGACTGTGAGAGTGACATGCTGACTAATGCAAAGTTCATAATTTATAATTCTATATGGTTTTTTATTAGAGGGAAATTGTAAAGACTGAATTTTGTGATAGTTTGTTTGGTCTGAATTTTGTGATAGTTTGTTTGGTGGATACAACTTGTTGCTTTTCATATTTGTAAAGGATAACTTAAATTTAAAAGTTAATAGTGATGAAAAAGTATTGAGAATATCTAATAATGCACTCTAATATATTATTTTTAAGACGCTTTTGTTGAAATTTATTTAAATTGAGTATATTATATAACTTTCAATAAAAGAATATTAATAAGTATGTTGTTGATAATAATGAGTTTGAGTTTAATGGAAAAGATTCAATTTCTATAACATTGCAATTTTTTAGGTAGATCAAAATATAAATGTTCATTTGTACCAAAAAATATATATGTAAATGTTCATAAAAGAAAATGAAGTTTATAAAAAAAATAAAATAGATAAATGGACAATAATTTACACTGTTATTTCTTTTTTAATGACAAAATCAATTGTCTTAAAAGTAATATTCATTGTCCTAGGAGACACAACATAGTTGTTCATGAACCTTTGCACTCATTGTAAAAGATCAATTCTTTTTGGTACTAAAAAGTCAAAAGTGTCAAAGACAAATGATATGAAAGCATGTTGATTGTTGAAACACGATTTCTAATGCTTGGGGCCACTTTATTTGAAACGGCTTTGAGAGTTGTATGTCCCAGAGTAAAATCACTAATCTTTAGTCCCACTAGTGAGAAGACCTCAGTCAAGTCTACACATTATTGTTTCCCTCTTACTCACCCGTATACCAAAACATTTGCTGGCATAAGTGTCAATCTTCTCTCACATGGGTCAGTCAAGAAATTCACAAGTGTCTATTTCTTCACAGACACCCCTAGCACGCCTAAATATATCAAATAAGACATCTCTAACAAAGTTATGTCGGTATTTGAATCCCGGAAGCTCCTTACAATGAATGGTGTGCTCTTCAAATGTATCCAAGCATGCCTTGTGACAAATAGGGTAAATCTCATCAACAGGAAATTAGGGGATCATAAATCGGTATTTTAAAAGATTGAACATTACTCTAACATGGGCATATGTTTGCCTAGACCATCAATAGGGATAGAAAGGAGAAATTCTTGAGCATGTGTTGCTTGCAAATAATCAAAAATTGCTTTGTATCTTGTACTCATTTCAAACTTTACACTCACGTCCTAAACACTTTTACTAAAAAGGACACTCGCCAAAACATGTTGTGTTTTAGGAGGTTGTGGAAAGCTTTTCAAGCCAATTCTATTATTGAGAATCAATTCATTTACGAGGTTGGTAATGTGGGAACTATTCAGCCCTAGAATGACTATTGGCTTACTCAAGGTCTTAAGCTTAAGGATTACATAAAGTTGGCGAGCTTGATAATGAAAATCAGAATTAGGATTGACAACGTCTTAGCATGCTCTTCCATCAAGACATCCTCAAACGGATAGATGTTATCCCTCCTCCCAACAGTGTCATGGGAAAGGATATTTGTATTTAGGGAGGCACCAGCAATGGTCTTTTCTCTATTGCTTATGCCTATAATGGGCCGATGAAAAGGAAGACGATATTGCTTATGTGGATTGGAAGGCAATATGGAAGATTCAAGTGCCGAAAAGGGACTGAAACTTCATTTGGCTTCTTTATCATAATGGACTGAAAATGAAATATTTTTTTAGCTCAAAGGTACATCTGCAACGCTGATTGTGGCGTTTGCACTAGGGTTTAGAAAACCATTCTTCACGCTCTTCGAGACTGTAAAAATCCGCATCAGACCTGGAAAAATCTTATCCATCCTTCTTAGTGGAATTATTTTTTCAACTCAAGCAAAGATGAGTGGTCGACTTGGAACTTAAACTACATCAGGTACTTTAAGCAAGAATCTTCTTGGACTGAAACTTGGGCCATTGCCTGTCATGTCATATGGCATTGGAGAAATAAGCAATGTTTTGATGATGATTTTATCATGCCTCAAAATCTGATAAAAATCATCAATGAGAGACTTATGCAATATAAAGACAACATTCTCAACTCGCAAAATGTCACTTAAAGGGTTAAACATATAACATTATCGTACCCATATATTACTTAAAGGGTTAAATATATTTTAGTCCCTATAAATAAGCCAACATTTAATTTTAGTCCCTCTAAAATTTTCCTTTAAACTATAGTCCTTCTAAAAATTTTCGTCCATACTTTTAGTTCCTCCCATTAACTTTCCTTAACAGAAGCTGACGTGGCATGTCACGTGGAAGAGTTTTAATTAGTGAAAAATTATTTTACCTATGGCCAACAAATATATGTCACCAAAGTTATAATTTTCTTAATCTTATTTATTTCTTGTAACTATCACACTACTACCATTGACATTCAAGTCACATCATGTTTTCCAATTTGACAAATTATCTTACAAGAGCTTAAAAACTATATAATTCATATGGGATTGTACTTGATAATATAATTAGCATTCAACGTAACCATGAATCTTAGTAACCATGATTAATTTATAGCGGTGGTTTTAAATTTGTATTCTTATATAAATGATAATTGGTTTGAAGATTTCAGACAATAGTGGAAATATTTAATTAAAGAAAGAGAGTTTTAGTGACGAATTCTGGGTTTTGAGATGAATCTTCATCTTCTAAGATAATTTTAGTGATAGTTTTTGGGCTATAGTGACGGACTATGGTTTTTGACATGGAACTTCATCTTCTAAGATACTTTTAGTGACAGTTTCTAGAATTTAGTGACAGAATCACGATTTAAGACATGAATCTTCATCTTCTAAGATACTTATAGTCACGGTTACCGGAATTTAGTGACAAATTCTGGATTTTGGACATGAATCTTCATCTTCTAAGATACTTATAGTGACGGAATTTGTATTTTGGACATGAATCTTCATCTTTTAAGATACTTTTAGTGACAGTTTTTAGACTTTAGTTATTCTGAACTTCTGGACATACTTTTAGTGATGGTTTCTGGGCTTTAGTGATGGACTTTGGGTTTTTGACATGAATTAGTGATGGTTTCTGAATTTTGGGCATGAACCTTCATCTTCTCTTTTTTGTTACTTTTAGTGATGGTTTCTGAGCTTTAGTGATGGATTCTGAATTTTGGGTATTTCTCGATTACTTTTAGTTACGATTTCTAGGTTTTAGTGAAGGATGGGATTTTGTCATGAATGGAGATAATTTTAGTGACAGATTCTTGGTTATAGTGACAGTTTTTTAGTTTTGTCATGAATCTTCACAAACGAATATGGCTTTCCGACGAATTTGGCTTTCCTTCACAAGCGCAAGTTCTTGTTTGCTCTTTCTTTATTCATCGGTGGCGGCAGAGGCTTCTGGAGCTCGGTTGCAGCTTTGTTGAGTTTTATTTCGTTGAATCAAATGTTGCTCGTTTTGATTTTAACTGGAACTTTTTTGGGTGGAGATTCCGTCCTTTTCTCCGGTTGATCTGTTAAACGACGGTGATTCCATCACTATCGTAGTTTTGCCAACGGCAACTCCTTCCCGGTGGTTAGCCTTGGTTGCAGGTTTCTGTTTCAGATGCAGGTTAGATTCTAAAGTTTTGATTCTTTGTTTGGCTTCAGATCTGTTGAGATCTGCAGGTTTCGGGATTTATGGTCTTCCTCTTCTACAACGACACTACCTTATTATTCGTATTAGTGCTGGCTATCGGATTGATCTCTTATCCATCTCATTTTATTTGATGTTGGATTATTTGGCTCGAAAGAGTCATATTGCTTGCTGAATTTTTCTTCAGAAGTTTTGGCTCATGAGTCAATCCGTATTGGCAGTTAGTTCATACATTGTATCGAAAAGTAAATGTTCACACAAGTTCGCCGGATAGTCAATATGTGTGCTTTTGCTTTAGTTTTTAAAAATGCCACCTTTGCTGTATTTCATCTAGATGTATCCCCTTCTGGGTTATTTTTGTGGTTTCTACTAGTTTTGGTTTTTGTACCCCAGTATTAAAAAAAATAAAAAATTCAAGTCTATTTTTACATTAAAAAAAATAGTAAGTAATTCATGTATACAAAAAGAATATTTTAATACAGTACAAACTCATACTCATAAGATTAGTACCGAGTTTATTAATCAGGTTTGCCATAAGTTATTGAGTTTATTAATCGGGTTTACCATACGTGATTTCATGTATACAACGCTAATTGGTGTAAAAAATGTGAGTTTGACACTCTTGTTTAAACTCTCAGATCTCACCAAATTACCAAATTTAGTTGAGACAACGTGATTGAATAGAACATGTTTGAATTTCAATGTGTTCTCTAAAAAATAGTGTTTAGATTGTTTGTTCCTTCCTCTACAGCACTATCTTCAAATAGACAAAAAGAAACAAGCAAAAAGGAAACATTGTTTCTATAAAAACTATGAACCACGTCGATACTCGAGTTCCTTTGTGTTCTCCAGCAAAATCTGTCAACCAATAAAGAAATTGAGAATAAGCTACGAAATGAATGTGACCCGTATTTTTTCTTATACCAATCACATAAATGAGACATATTCTTACTTCTCGAATGTAGTTTGCAATTGCTTTGCAGCCTTCTGTAGCAAGTTGCATAACATTTTCCAAAATGTCAATTGGCAGTTTAGAATCCATCTACAGGGTGTAACAAAAGAAATGAGTAGTGCAGACAAAATTTGATGTCTCCATTAGTCCAAAAATAAACTAAAACCCATTCTCAACTCAACGCGGCCAAATTAGACTATAAGTTTTTCCATTATAAATTATGTAACATATGAATGCAAGAGAACATTCCAATAAAAGAAACTGGTGAAGAAAATAAATGCATTGCCTTCTACAAACAAGTGTTTATGAATTCTCAATCTCAATAAGCCTTTATGAATTATGATAACAAGTGAACTATCTAAGGTCAATACTGGCTGCGTTGTGCAGCATACAACTTCATTATATCAGCCTAAATTTGGATAAGCGATGAAAAGTATGCAATGAAACAAATATGATATGTTGCAGGAACCCCCAAATTAAGTATTAAAAAAGTATATTTCAGAATGACTCAATGAGAGAAAATGAAGTTGTACTTGACAGAACATTAACTGATGCTAAACAAAAGAATTGTGGAACAACCGACCCAGAGCATAAAGGTTCAAGTCACTATATAAACTTTTATCTAAAGCAATATGGAAGTCTAGGAAGTAAAAGAAAAAGGCAAAACAAAAGGTACAGAATCTTTGAATTTGGTCCCCTGAAGTGAGGGATACACTTCCTAGGGTAGAGTATATGGAGTTATTATGACATACACATGCATCACAAAGCACACCCTGACTTTCCAACAGGACTATAACTCTTAACTTTTTCCTCTAAAGTGTAGTTCTCCCTATATAGGAGTCAAAAATTCATAATCTAGGCTGTGTTATCAAACTCGACAGTTCCGACTGTTATCTCGGCACGGGACCGCAAAACCAAGAAAACTGTGCCAGGCTGTGCAATTCGGTCACATATGAGTGACACGGCTGGAACAACCGCGATAATGAGATTGGATAATAAGATATGATATTACCCTTTAATTTTTAAGGATAGCAAGATTATTTTATTGAATTTTATTGGCCTCTGGAAGTATGTTTTGCTTAAGACTAAAGGTTTATATTTCTAAATATGAATACTTCGTGAATTTTGATTAATTTATTGTAGTTTATAACAATTATGTGTTCGTTAGTAACAACCGTATTAGTGACCGCGTCACTAAAATACCGGTCGTTCCGCTCCCCGCTCCCGTTCTGTTTCCATTATGGGGGCCGCGACGCGCTCCCCCGCTCCCGTTCTGTTCCCATTTTGGGGATGGCCACGACGCGCCACTATTTGAGATAGATAACATAGAATCTAGGTCTAAAGATGAGCACAATTTTGGAATGAGGGAGAGGAAATGCAGCTTCAAAAGCAACGGCCTTTCCATGACTGTTAATTGCAAATGACAGAGAGTGGGATGAAGAATTGAAAGAGAGATGGGTCCCAAGGATAACAAGGCATTTATTAAAAAAGGTAAATACCTTCAGTAAAGACATTAGAATCTTTCACATTTAAGCAAGACACAACACAAGTCATAACCTAGGACCCGGTACAAACATAAATAAACTCATCTTTTCCAGGATAATTTACTTTGCTGACTACAAAAGAAATATGGCGAGAGTAATAAGAATGAATATTTACCTGAAGAAGCGTCACTTTATCCAACTTCGGCAGAATTCCTACAGTTACATCAGGACCTCCAGCACTGTCTTCTACATAGTTCAAATCTGCCAATATTCATTCAACAACTTTCAGTAACAATGACAAACCATGCAGTACTATATTTAAAAAGAAAAAACAAAATGTTTTTGCAAAATACCAAGTTAAAATTTCTAATAAAGCAGATATATACCGAGTAGAGGAGTGCTATTGAGGTATCCGGCACTACAGGAAGTTACAAGATCACGCATGGGGATCCCAGCATCAGCTAGGGCCAAAGTTGCAGCATTTATACAAGCAGACCTAGTTCCTATAAAAGGCATGTTACAAATATAAATAATATAAAAGTACATAGACCCAAATTTAAAGATTGCAACAATTAAAAGGACAAATGTTTGTTTAAAAGAGTACAAGAACACAAAAATAAAAATAAAAACGAGATGAGAAAATGGTCACAAGATCTGATGAATTACCTCCATCAGCTTGGAGAACTTGGACATAAATATCTATCTGCAAATTAAATAACCAAACCATTGGAAAAAGAAAACACACAACTTAAACTGATTAAAAAAGAAGGTTCAAAAACTGTAACAGAACCTGGGAACGGGGCATTAAATGTGTCAATATGCATTCTTCCATGGTTTGTCGAATAACCAAAGAAATTTCAATTGATCTCCTGTAGCATGAGCAAACTTCAATCAAAATATAGAAGTAAAAAACAAGAGGTTGTCCCATCATCCAAGGGCTAGGGAACCTTGCAAGAAGAATCAATTTAACAAACTCTGAAAGACAAACAAAATGAGGGAATATTCATGTCTAAAATATTTAGCCCCAAATTTGTTAAGAACAAAGGGAAAGAAATTGAAAATTGATAGAAAGAAATGGAGAAAAAATGAACACATTTTATTTAAAGATAGAGAATCTGAGAGTGGACTCTCCTCCAACAGTTTCCCTTTCACAAATATCCTACGTCCTCTTACAATACAACAAACAAATATACTGGACCTCTCCCATCCTTATTTCTCCTATGTATACACAACATCCCCTTAAACTCTTAACTTCTATTACTAAATTAACTATTTAACTAATTTATATTATATTCCATCTAACTAGTTAACTTATATTACTAAGTAAATAAGAGCAATGATAGACCCTAACAATACCACTCCCTAAAAATCTACCTTATCCATAATGAGGGTATTCCCACAAATTATCTCTACACAGTGATTCTGCTAAAATTTCCTTCAAAATCAGCTGGTCCCTGGCAAGGTTCTCAGAATTCAATGATCAGCCATGCTTGTTTACAATAAGCCGTTGATATTTCCAGTGAAGCTTATGTCATTGATCCACTCAACTAGAGACCTTCTAAAAGATTAGATGCAAAACCATCATAACCTGTCATTGGCAGCACTAAGTTTACCAGGGTTTTATGGAGTTGGATCTGTGAACAAATTAGGCTTTACCTTGACAATAAACAGAGTTTCTACAATTTCCTCCTTCAATATGCTTCGTTATTCACTTACCTTCTCAATGAAACCAACATCTACATTTCATCACAATAACAACCAGGTCTTACATAACATCTATTCAGAAAAGGAAACAAAGTACAACTCCTAATTTCAATACCTATTTCACACCTATTTTGTAGTTTAATACCCACTTAAGCAAAACAATAAAAATGTCGAATTCACAATTGTAAGTTATTCTCAATAATGATTCTGCTAATGTGCTCACTCTCCTATTAGTTCATTAATACTATATCAATTAAGTATCTAGATCATACAAAAAGACAGGGAGATTAACCTGTCACCCTTTGGTTTCCTCATGCGATCACCAGTGCTAAAATTAGCCATGCTGTATTCACATCTAACCTATACATGGAAAGCAGATTAAATTTTCAGGACATTGCATATAAATAAACTTAAAGTACACCCAGTGAATTATATAATAACTTATTGAAGAAAGATACCAGAGCCTGATCACTCAGTTGCTGGCTCCTATTTTGAACCTGAAATATATAGAAGTTACAGAAAAAATGGAAAAATCATCTAAATCTCAAAAGCAAATTCTAAACTTTTCTAAACATCTTAAATATGTTTTAAGTCCCTATAAAATTATCAAAAATGACTTTTAGTCCCTATAAAAAATATATTGACTTTTAGTCCCTATAAAATTACTTTTGCACTCAGTTTTAGTCCCTCTACAGGGACTAAAACTGAGTGCAAAAGTAATTTTATAGGGACTAAAAGTCAATATATTTTTTATAGGGACTAAAAGCCAAAATTGAGATATTTATAGGGACCAAAAACATATTTAACCCTTATATTTATCCATCTTCAAATTCCATGAGTAACAGTGCAAGAGAAAGTTCATGATCATATAGTACCTCTCTAGGGCCATAAACAGCAGCAATCACTTTGGTATTACCCATCTCGAAAATGGCCGAGCTGGTTTCACAATGAAAGAGAAATGTATGGCAAAATGCTTAGAATAAATTTACTACTGAATTTAAAAAAACTAATTGAAAATTAGAAAGTTTGAGAACCAAAAGATGAAAACATTTACCCGTCAGCTTTGGATACTGCACCAATCTCTGCTCGAATTTGTCGCATCTAGGATTACATAAAAAGATGGTAAAGTAATGTTCAATTCAAAAATAAATTTAATTGAAAAAAAAAAAAAGGAAAACATCTGTACTTCCATGGGTCGGCGACCATCCAAGCGAAGTCCTTCTGGGCTGACATACTCCATCTCTGAAGTTCAAATTATTTTATACAGGCAATGCTGTTTTTCGTGGTCTGCAGTGAAAAGAATTTATTTTCAATAAATTGATTCTGTAAAGTGATTAGTTAAAAGTGAGTTTACATGAAATTTCACTGTAAAAATCAGTTTATTCGAAAGCTACGCATTCTAAGTAGAATCAATTCTGAAGACAGAAACATTATACTCTTAAATGAATGTAAACAGAAAATTGTAAAAGAACTTTGTTAGGGTTTTACGAAAGTACTAATATCCCATTCTAAACCCTAACAAATGAAAGGAAAGTATACAACATTAGGCGTGGGAAAGAGGAGTATCTACTTTAACAACAGAGTTTTAGATTTTAGAAATCAAAATTATGAACGGGAATTAAAGTAGAAGGGTGCCAATGACAAACCAGTGATCGGCGGCTCGCTGCAATTCGAACGGCTGTCGCGGCGGCGGTCTGAGAGTTATGGTTTATGTGTTGAGTGAATGAGTGTTTTTTGGTGGAAGGTTTTTTTGTTGTGGTCAATACTGTGCCGTTTCTCGTATTTTAGGGAGGTTAAATATTTTTATACTTGGAAAATTAAAGCTTATCAATAAAATTTTTTTTTTAAATATCTAACTCACCCTTATATTTTTAGCCACATGCCAAAATTTTAATTATGTCTTTTGATTTTGGAAATGCACATTAGAAAGTAGTTTTTTCTTAATAAAATTTAGTTTTTTTTAGGTGTATCTACGAAAGCATTAAAAATTAATCAACGTTGGGAAAATTTAAATTAATTGAATTTAAGAAATCTTTCATAGATATATTTACGGAAGGTCTTAAAAACATAGTGTTTCGCAGATCAACTACATTTCAGTCCAATACTCCAATTTTTTTTGTACAACAAAGTAGTGTAATTTAAAGGCAATGTAATATAGTACATCAAAAGAATACGTCGTATAAATCATCCAAATAGTGTCATATACATAATCAAAATAAAGTACATAAATGTAATAAAAATGCAGTCATCAAAATAATCAGCACGATCACTAATGTGTGTGTCGGACAGCATCTTCCTCTTCCTCTCCTCTACCTCTGGCCCTGCCTCTGCGTCAACCACGTAGTCTGTCAGATACTCTACCTCTACCGTCAAGTGTCCCACATGTCCTAACAAGATGTCTACGGTACAAAAATGTCACATCTGTCACCCTCATGATATCATCCAGTATACGCATGTGATCAAACCCCTCAGGGAAGAAACCACTCTCAATGTTTGCCCGCGCCATCTCAAGTATTCCACGACAGTAGGAAAAACATCATGTGGGTCGGGATAGCAGGCAGACTCAAACTCGCGGGGCCCGCCCGCACCCGAACCCAAGTCAACGGGTGAAAACTCAAGTTGACTGAATTTGGGTGCCACCCGATATTTCGGATACGGGTTTGGGCAGTGTGAAACCCGCACCCGAAACTTGAAATCACACCCGCTTAGACTTGAAATTACATAAGTTCCCCTATATATATAATTCATAATGTTGTTGTTGTATTTTATGCCCCTAAATATATTTTAATTCTACGGTGATTTTCCACCCGTTTGGATTGATGGAAAATTTTAATGTTGTTGTTGTATTTTATGTGTTTTGCTGCGGGTTCGGGTGGAAAAACTCGAACCCAACGGATGTGGGCGTGAGTGTTATTTCGCCACCCGAATAGCCTTTGGGTTTGGGTTCGGGTTCAGGTGGTGATTTCGAGTGCGGGTTTGAGTTGTGTAAAACCTGCACCCGACCTAACTCGTTGTCATCCCTAATCATGTGTGTGGTCCAACTGAGACTGATGAGTCTGCAATATCTCCTAATAAGTTGGCATGGGAGGTGATCCCTCTGTAGTGGAGATCACGTAAGGGTGTGACACCGTGAAGTACCAAGTGAAGTATCCGTCGGTGCAGCTCCAATCTACCTAGGGGTGTTCATGGGTGCGGGTCAACCCACGAACCTGCTAATCCAAACCGAACTAACATATAAATTACCAAACCCATTCATTTACGAGTATATCCAACCCAATATGTAACAACCCATATAGTTTTGGTTCGGGTATCGGGTTTAAGTTTTGCAACCCGCTGACCCGTTGACCCAACTCATTTATGTGACATTAGTCATTTCTTTTTTTTTTTATTATTTTAAATAGAAATATAAAATTATTATCTCAATACTAACCATAATTTTTCCAAAAAAGCTTTATTCTCCACCAATAATACTACTAGATTAATGAGTATACGTAATTTTAAGACGAAATGTTGTTTCTTATTTTCTTTTGTATTATTTCTAACTTACGTGTTTTATAAAAATAATGTCTCTTGTGAAATTTTATACTATTATCCAATGTTATGTCATATTGATGAATATTATTAGATATTATATGATGTGCTTCATCCATTTTGTGTGTTAGAAATGAGTATAAATGTATCGAATCGTGTTACAATATTTTTAAATTAAAAAATATATTATTTTTTAATTTGAAACACAACCCACGAACCTAACTCAACTCATAAATGAATGGGTCGGTTCGAGTTGGTTTTGATAATGAAATTGCGGGTTGGACGGCGAACCCAATCCATTGAAGTTTGAACGGGTTGGGTAACAGGTTAGACTCAACCCAATCCAACCCAGCCCATGTACACCCCTAAGTCTACCTCTTCCTTGGTCTCCTGAGCCTTGTCTGGAACCATGTGATGCTCAAAGTCTGTAAAGGCCTCATCTATCTGCCGACGGGTCATCCTGATATGAGCACAGACATGAGGGTGGTGAGGGATTGTCTGACAGTGCCCGAGCTGTCGCATGACGCGCTCCGGAAGATAGCGAACAGTGATGGTCGAACTGCATGCCAACCATCCAGAATATAATGCAACATCATCCCATATAACTTTCTCACGGTGATTAGCGTAACAGTCACAGCAGGTGTCCTCGACATCCATGTAGTCTAGATAGTTTCTGTAGGGATCCGACACTTGGTTCCTTCTAAGGGGGATGAAGGCACTAGCATGCGACATGGACTCAGTGTAGCCAGCCACCTCTCCCCAGACAATGATCATAGGGAAGTGTTGTAATATCCAATTGTGAAATGAAAATAAAAAACACGGGGATCAAATATTACTACGACAATAAAATGAACAACTTTGAGAAAAAGTAGAAGGATATAAGATTGTTACCACTAAGAGTGAACAACTGTCTGCCACAGTCCTTGCCTTCCACAAGCATCCGTCTTCGAGTCTCGAGTAGAAGTACGTTAGTACTGCCGCTCCCCAGTTGTACTATATATATATATATATATATATATATATATATATATATATATATATATATATATATATATATATATATATATATATATATATATATATATATATATATATGACGACTCAAGTGAGAACACTTGGTTATTATGAGAAATGAGAACAATGAATCACAACCATTAAATTTTGATTTTGTTGATTTTAATGGACTGTATTGGTTTCTCTTTCTATGTTTTAACTAGTAATTTCATCCCGTGCGATGCACGGGACAAATTCTAAAAATCTATTGCATGCCATCATTTTTTTAAAGGATTTTTGTTGATTAAATAGTTGAAGTACATAGAAATTAGTGGTGGAGTAATTAATATTAAATATTAATTAATATTAAATATTAATTAATATTAATATATTAATATTTGTTGAAAAGAGAGAAGAAAATAATGTGCTTAAAAATTGTTTAGGGGGAATTTTACTTAAAATTTGGCGCTTTAATGTGTATTATATTTTAATATATTAAGGATTAAATTAAATATTAAGGATCTTAGAAAGAGAAACCAATCCAATCCATTAAAATCAACAAAATCAAAATTTAATGGTCGTGATTCATTGTTCTCATTTCTCATAATAACCAAGTGTTCTCACTTGAGTCGTCCCATATATATATATATATATATATATATATATATATATATATATATATATATATATATATATATATATATATATATATATATATATATATATATATATATATATATATGGGACGACTCAAGTGAGAACACTTGGTTATTATGAGAAATGAGAACAATGAATCACGACCATTAAATTTTGATTTTGTTGATTTTAATGGACATGATTGGTTTCTATTTCTATGTTGATTTAAAATAAATATTAAGGATCATAGAAAGAGAAACCAATCCAGTCCATTAAAATCAACAAAATCAAAATTCAATGGTCGTGATTCATTGTTCTCATTTCTCATAATAACCAAGTGTTCTCACTTGAGTCGTCCCCTTTATATATATATATATATATATATATATATATATATATATATATATATATATATATATATATATATATATATATATATATATATATATATATATATATATATAAAAGAAAGTTTTAACACTTACTTCAAATCTGAACCATTGATTTTTCTCAATCTAATAGTTAAAAATAATAAGTAATAGTTTTCTCTCTCCACATTTAATTACTTATTATTTTTAACCATTAGATTGAGAAGAATCAATGATCTAGATTTGGAGTAAGTGTTTATAATTTAATGTTGGAGTAAGAATATTTCTCCTTATATATATATATATATATATATATATATATATATATATATATATATATATATATATATATATATATATATATATATATATATATATATATATATATATATATATATATATATATATATATATATATATCATTTTTCTTTAAAAATCAACATTTATAAATATTGTTTTAATTGTATAGATAAGTTAAAAATAATAATCATTAATTAGTATTTATTTTATAATAATAGTCATTAAACAATGTGTTTAAAATTTTTAATTGACAAAAAAGTAGTGTAAACTATTATAAAAAAATATTTGTTTTGCTCATAATCAATAACAAAATACCAATTCATTATAGTCTTTTTCAAAAGATAACACTTTCTTATTCATTATAGGCTTTGTTTGGCAAGCCAAATTTTGAGCTTATAGCTTATAAGCTCGTATGATAATAAAAGACATGTTTGGTAACAGTCCTCTCATCGAGTCATCAACTATGAGCTATAAGTTCAGTCATCAGCCATAAGCTAGCTTGTCACCCAACCGCTAATTTTATCAAACAAAACCATAATCTTTTTCAAAAGATAACACTTTTTTACAGTATAAATATATTGTAAAAAAATAAGCTTGTATTGTGCATTTAAATGTTTTATTAATTTGTATTGTGTTGTAAGACAAAATTTTCTTATATATTAATTCCTTTTTTAAAAGTGAGATTGTTGAAAACTACATATTAAAAACTATTATCCATAAAAACGTTTAATAGTTAAGAGTAATTGAAAATTTTCAATTCAATTAATTATAATGTTCAAAATTATGGAGTCGTGAGTTAGTCTTCCCTTCATGCATTGAGAGACTGTAAGGTTTTGAAAGGTCTCTGGGAAAATATAGTCCCTGTTAATATCATGTGTAATTTTTTCCAAGCAGGTTGGCAAGATTGATTAATGCTCAACATTCACAATAACTTACATGTTAAGCCTGATTGGTGTAATGTTTGGTCCAGTAGCTGCCATGCGTTGTGGTAATGGAGAAACAATGAGGTGCATGATATCAACTACTTTCGTCCTGCAAATTCTAGAGAGGTTATAGAGGATAAATTTCATCAATACAAGAGGGTTATGATTCTTAATAGCAAGAGGATTTTAGAGATGAACTTTCTTCTAGACTTGTAGCTTTGTAGTTCTTTGTTTTTTGGGCTTGGGCCTTCCTTATTACCAATTTTTTTAACAATATAAGATCAAATTATTAAATAAAAAATATTTTGATTTTTATTAACAATCCTAGTGACAAATTGATCAACAAAAAATGCAACACGAATCCAATGCAAACACCGCTATCAGATAGCCACTTCTCCACCTCAACCTTTGTCAATGCTATTGTTGGAAACAGAATAAAAGACTCGCTGATACATTATCATCCAATTTGATTACTATAATATTCTACCACAAAAGTTGCGGTAGAAAATATGAATAGAATCTCAATATCAGAATTAATTGCAATACTTACAATTTAAAACTACTTTCAAGACAGAACTACAAAACCTGCTTTCAATCAAAAACTACTTTCAAGACAGAACTCCAAAACCTGCTGCAAAATACACACAACAGTTGAATAAAAAAATTAAAGCATGTTAAGCGAAAAATAAACATGACTTATATTAACAATGAAAAACTAGGAAAAATATAAAACTTCATAAGTAGAAATTAGAAAAAATGCAACATGAATCCAATGCAAACACCACTATCAGATAGCCACCTCTCCCCCTCAACCATCACCAATGCTATTGTTGGAAATGGAATAAAAGACCTCACTGATACATGATCATCCAATTTGATTACTACAATATTCTACTCACAAAAGTTACTGTAGAAAATATGAATAGAATCTCAATACCAGAATTCTTTGGAAAAAAAATTATAGCATGTTAATCAAAAAAATAAACATGACTTATATTAACGATGAAAACATAATCATGGAAAACTATGAAAAACAAAAAACCTCATAAGAAGAAATTGGAAAAAGTTAGAACATAGTGAAACAAAAAATAATAACCATGAAAATAATTAAGTATGAAGAAATTAATTTTTACCTGACTCAACTTTGAGATCCAAAAACAGAAAACCTCACAAGAAGAAACCAGCAAAAATTAAATATGTTCATCTAAAAATAAAACAATAACAATAGAAATAAATGGGTATGGAGATACTGAATTTTACCTGGTTCAACTTTGAGATATGAACCACAGAAAATCTCATAAGTAGAAACCATAAAAAATTAAATATGTTCATTGAAAAATTAACAATAACAATGGAAATAAGTTCAGCTTTGAGATATGAAAAATAGAAAATCTCATAAGAAGAAATCGAAAAAATTAAAGCATGTTCATTGAAAAATAAAATAATAAAAATGAATATAAATAGGTATGAGGAGACTGATTTTTACCTGGTTCAACTTGAGATATGAAATGGAACTAAACAATAACAATGTTAAATGTTCAAAACTTAGCCCTAAAATAAAGAATCATGTGAGTGGAGCTCAAACAAAAACTAAAACAAAATTGAAACGAAAACGAAAAAGGAACCATGTTAAAAATGTCAAAACCTTGTAACAAAAGAACAACTTTGAAAGATTAGGAATAAGAACTTTAAATCCTTTTTATTTTGATTAACGAACAAATTATAAAGGGATGGAAGTTGGTGATGGAAAGCAAACAATTTTTTGTTTGCAGCAGTGAGAAAGGGAGAGGTATGTGGAAAATTTGAAATCAATTAGGGAGTTATAAGGGAGGAAGTTTGCAGAAAATGGGGTTGGAGTTTAGATTGATGAGAGAAGTAGGGTTTTTAGAAAATTGCAATGGAGGAGTAACTTGTTGCAATGAAGAGCTATGA
The DNA here is from genome assembly GCF_029867415.1 of Vicia villosa. NCBI lineage: Eukaryota > Viridiplantae > Streptophyta > Magnoliopsida > Fabales > Fabaceae > Vicia > Vicia villosa. The sequence continues at coordinate 156,956,578 of NC_081185.1, forward strand.
AAATATTGGTGAGTTATAGAGTTTAGAGTAGAAAAAAATACAATAAAATATTTATACATAAAGTTTGCAAAAGGCTGGGCATTTCAAAAGTTTTAAAACGCAAAAGATTTTGATGAAAGATATTAAATCAAGTGACGTGGAGGTCTAGGGAGCAAGAAGGGCAATAAAGTCTTTTCCAGAGCCATTCATTTTCTTATATAGTGGATTTGACACTCTTCAATATTGCATTTTTTATTTTATTCTTGCTTAAAGTTATCAAATTTAAAAAAGTATGAGTTTTATCGAAATTTTCAAAAAAATATTGAATGTTTCAAAAAATTTGATAAGAATTCATAAAACGTTTACCAACAATTTCGAAATGTATGTGTTTTTACCGGATCTTTTAAAATTTCCGGTAAAAACTCATGAAAATTTTACCGACAATTTTGAAATGTGTGCATTTTTACCGAAAATTTCTAAATTTCTGATAAAAACTCTTGTATTTTTTACCAAAAATTTCAAAATGTATGCGTTTTTACCGGAAATTTAAAAATAAACTATTGGAAATTTTGTTCGCATTTTTTAACTAAAATTTGTCCATAAGCAGTTTGGGAATTATCAGAGTATGAGGAGTGTCAGGTTCAACTTGGGGATGACAAGTTAATTCCTCCTACTTAATCTAGAATTTTTTTAAACGAAAATATATTTATTTTAACTTGTTAATAATAAAATGATGTGAAAATGGATCAATTTGATAGAAAGAAGATAAAATGAATCTTAGGGGTGTTCGCGGTTTGGATTGAATCACTTTTAAGGTAAAAATTCTTTTGATTTAAAAATAATTTTTATCACGGATTGGTTTAGTTTTGGATTATTGATTAAAAAATTTGATCGAATCGAATTCAATTTCATGCGATTTAATTTCGATCGATTTTTGAATATCCAAAATAAATAATAAAGATGAAATAACATATCAAATATAGATTGAAAAATATTAATAAATAATAAATTTGAAATAACATATCAAATATAGTATATAAAAAACAATATTACAAAATAAAAATGCTAGATAAAATAATAAAAATAAATAGATTAAATTAAACTAATAAATAGTTTAAAAATAAGAATCATTCAATAATAAATTATTACACCATATTGTATTAATAAAAAATTAAATATGTATTAAAATATACGTTCGCGGTTCAGTTTGGTTTAAATCGATATTGAAAAATCAATTTGAATTTCAAATCGAGCTATTTTTATATAATGACATCCAAACAAATATAATAATATTTGAAATTTTGCAATTTTGTTTTGGATCGATTTGCAATTTTTATTTGGAATGGTTTGGATTAAACACCCCTAAAAATTATGTCCTTAAATGATACATTTTTAGAAATATTAAAAATAAAACTTTTATTTTAAAAGAAAACACCCAATTATTCTTTTAAAAAGATTGTTATCTCATTGTTAATTCGTAAAATTAATACAACATTTTTAAATATAAACAAACACACACACACACACACACACACACACACACACACACACACACACACACACACACACACACACACACACACACACACACACACACACACACACACACACACACACACACACACACACACACACACACACACACACACACACACACACACACACACACACACACACACACACACACACACACACACACACACACACACACACACACACACACACACACACACACACACACACACACACACACACACACACACACACACACACACACACACACACACACACACACACACACACACACACACACACACACACACACACACACACACACACACACACACACACACACACACACACACACACACACACACACACACACACACACACACACACACACACACACACACACACACACACACACACACACACACACACACACACACACACACACACACACACACACACACACACACACACACACACACACACACACACACACACACACACACACACACACACACACACACACACACACACACACACACACACACACACACACACACACACACACACACACACACACACACACACACACACACACACACACACACACACACACACACACACACACACACACACACACACACACACACACACACACACACACACACACACACACACACACACACACACACACACACACACACACACACACACACAGATATATATATATATAGTATTGAGGATAATTTCTCTTTCCATCAAACAAAAAATTAAAAAATAGGGTTCTTTCAACCAATCACACAATAGTATTTATTTTATCATATTTAATTATTTATTAAATAGTACTATATGTGTTGTATGTTTTCAAAACATTTTATTCTAAAGGTAGCTCTATCCATTTTTTGTGTTGGATAGATAAGAATTTACCTATAGAATTATGGTTAAATTTCAGTCAAAATCTAAAACATTAAATTTTATGGACTAATCAAAGACATCTGATTATGGTATGTCTAGATTTTTTTTGGTTTAGTAGCTTTTCATTTTTAAAGGTAAATAAATGAGAAGTCACGAATTCAAATTGACATCTCTACAGTTTGATAATCTTGCACAACTATCCATTGACCTGATTTAACGGAATTTTTTACACTACTATTATGTTATTGTTATTGACAATGTGAAGTTTTGAATGTGTTAAATTATGACTATCATACAATATATGCTTGTAAAATGAATTGGATTTAATCCAAATTTCTAATACAATGAAAATAAAAGAAATTCAATGATGCTTTACACTAAAGAAAAGAGAAGAAAAAAACACATACAACATATTTGTCAAGATATGTCACAATCACGAAGATCTTATATCCTTCTCTTCCTAACCACTAACCATATATATTTTTGGCCCTTAAGTTCTCCTTTACCATAGTTTCAAAAGAGAATGGTATATTACACCTTAAAAAGGTAACTCTCCCATTTTTTTGTTGGAGTGATAAATCCTATCAACAACCACATTATATACATATAATAAATACTAATAGTTTCACACTATATACAACCTAATGACTTATATATGTGCAACCTAAATTGAGAGAACTAAGTAGCAAGTTGAGTTTCTATAGACAATGCCCCTTTTCTTTTCCAAAAGCAAAGAATATATACATTATATTCTTCCGTCTCTTTTGAAAAAAGAAAAAAGAAGTAACAAAAAAATAATTTATACGATCACATAACCTTCCTTCACCTTTGAATTGTCAAAATGAACATCAATCCTCCCAACCCATACATAATATTCATATAATAACAAAGTCCCGACTCATTGCATTTTGATCCTGTAATCAATCAATCAACAACTTAAATTAGAACAATAAGTCATTAATTTGATGAAAAATGCACAAGTTAACAAACATACAAGGTCATCCAAAACAAATAATAATTCTCGAATACGGATTTGGATCCTCTATACTAGTCGGATGGTCCAGAGTCTATATTAGTATTTCAAACACTTATCTATGCATGCAGTAACTCAAATGAATGATTGACATGTTTTGTCATTCACATTCTTCGTCATGTGTAGTTACACATATGAGTGGTTAAAATTTATGCAGATTAAACTGAAAAAGGCATACTTTCTTCTAATTATAATAGCATATTCTGTTATGTAACATGGTTGTAGACATGTATCCTATAATAAACTACTATGTAAATCTAAGTATGTGTTTGATATTGAGTCAAATTCAACCAAATCACATCAAAAAAATTACATTAACACATAAGCTAAGATTTAGAATTTCTTGAAATCACATTAAAAAGTGCAAAAGGATAAAATTAGATTCAAATTTCAATAAAATCAAAATTAAACCTTAACTTATACACTTTTTCATTATTCAAAACATGCACTAATAAAAAAACATGCACTAATAAATAGTTTTAGTATTATTGATTACCATTTGAGAATAGTGAAGGAACAATGAGGTGAATCACCATTTTGAATTTGTCTTATAGTAGCCCCACCGCAAACAACAGTAACTCCAATCGTCATAGATTTCCAACCTTGAATATTAAATCCTATTCTTGTTTTAACCTCCACATTAGGTATCAGAGCTTTACTTTCAAACACACTTTTCAATCTTCTCTTTTGTCTCTCATCCAAAACCTCGTCTTTAACCTTTGTTTGTACTTTCAATTTTGATGTATCCCTCACTTTCACGTCAAACCCCGCCACCTTCGTAGAACCTAAATTTAAGTCACCATTATCCGCCCATATTTGGACACTACTTTGATCAAAATGCCATGCAATTTTTGGGTTGCGGTTCTTTATATCCACCATTGTTATTGTATCTGCGTCGAGGCTTCCACCATCCGCGTTTGGTTTTATCTTGAAATTTGAAACACGGAAGGAACCGAGGTGAAACTGCGGGAGAGAAGGTTGGTAGAGGAGGAAGAAAAGTGCAACGAGGAAGATGAAGATGAAGATAAGGATGAGGAGGAGGATGCAGAATGTGCAACAACACATGCGACAATAATGACGTTTCTTGGGTTTTGGTCGGAAAGAAGGTGGGAGAGGAGGCGTTTTACGCGGAGGATGGTGTTTTTGTGGGGTGGTTGGGTCTCTGTAACCGGGTGGTTTTTGTAGTATTATTGGTTGTTGTTCTGGTGATTGTTGTTCCATTGTGGTTTTTGAATTAAGGGGTTGATTTAGAAAGATTCGATGTTATTATTGAAGAGAATGAAAATGAGAGGTTTTTTGTTTCGGAATAGGAATGGTAAAGAAACCATTGGAAAGGGGAGAGGAAGAAAAAGATGAAAGTTTTTTGTTTTGTTGCTTGAGGGATGAGAGAAGAGGACACAATTATTTTACCCATTTTAATTTTAAATTGACAATTTTAGTTTAGTTTCTTTATATATAAAATTAAAACTAATTAACAAATTCATTAATAATTAAATTTGTAATATATATATATATATATATATATATATATATATATATATATATATATTACAATTTTAAAGAATGGTAATCATTTTAGCTATTCAATTTGGATTTCGATTCACTATAATTGGTAGAAAAACATATTCACGCAGTCACGATTTTGTGTTTGTTTGAATAAGATCAAATGGTCAATATTTTTATAATTGATATTTTTATTATTTTAAAGATTCAAATGTGTACCAATCTAGATCTTTTGATCTTAGATTCAATGGTTCTAACTTCTAATATTATGATTATATGAGTGTAGCAAAAGTTAATAGTAGAGAATCGAGTTTCAAACAATAAGCAATTTATGACTTGCATTTGAAGCAAATTAAGTATCACTCTAGTTTTGTTATATCATATTTTTTTCTCATTTAAATTGTATGTTCATGATTTTGTCTATGTTTATTTTTTATTTTTGAAGATGAAAAATAATTTTAGATGTATAGAATTGATTGTTACTTGCTTGATTCATCAATAGTAGAACTGATTATAACTTTATATTTGAAGTTAAGATTTGTAGTTTTTCATTTCAGATGTAGTCTTTATACAAAAATTTATTATTCAACTCGCTTTTGCATCAATATATCTAAACATAAATCATTTTAACTTCAATTTAATTTTAATTAAAACCAATTCATTCAAAATAAATTTTCTGTTGCTGCAAAACTAAACACATACTTAGTCTTGTTTCTAACTGTAAGTGATAATAAAGTATTAATTCTTCTTAAGTAGGTCTCATTCTTAAAAAAAAAGACTAACATGTATAACTTTTTTAAGCTTAAGAATCAAAGCCAGACAATATTTTTAAGGGACCAAAGTTGAAGCCTAAAAATATGTTAAATGAATTAAATTAGTAAATTGAGCCAATTTGTTTTTGGTTTGTACTAGAACAGAAGATATATGACAAGTTGAAGATGACAACCATAGAAAAGCTTTTAGTATGATGGTAAATGCCTCTAGTGATTAGAGAGGGGTGTTGGCAAGATTAACACTCCAATACTCAAGTCAATCAATGAGCAAGGTGGAGATTTCAAGTGTGAGTGAATATATGGATGTGATTTAGGGCCACACTTATATATGAGAGACAATTAGAACCGTCTCTGGTTGCCTCAACATGGATTGTGGGCGTATGGTGGATGCATATCATTGGTGGAGATGAAAGTAGTGACATATTTTAGTGTTGTGTGTTATAGTGGACGTACATTGGCTCTCCATTCTTTGAAATGATTTATCTGAATTAGCCGCAAGTTGGGTTGGTCTTATTGAGCCTTTGGCTAGTTTGAAACAATTGTCCCCAAAGTCATTGACGAAGAATGTTGATGTTGATATTTACGAGGCCAGACTAAACATGAGTTATGTTACTGAGATATGTCTGTTAACAAGATGACCTAGGGAACAAAAGGATGCTTCATAGTGATGTTGAGTGGGAGTATGTTGCATAAGGAACACACACGTTTAATCATCATTGTGTTATTGAAATGTTGTTTTAGACAAAATCACCACTTTCATTCAAGCATTTAGGGTAAGAAGGCGCTTTGAGAACTTGAGTGCACTCATTATTTAGGTATCATTCTGATGGTTGGGTGTGGCTTATGATTTTCTCTTGATTTCCTAATGTTTTATCTCGGCACTCATTATGCTTATAAATAGGGAAATCAAAGTTGATTTTTTATTTCTCATATTCTTATGCTTATGAGAGATATCGACCTTATTCCTTTTTTTATGATTCCAATGATAATTTTTGCAACTGTCTAGGTTTTAAACTCTATGTTCTTTATTGTTGTAATCTTCATTCTTCAGAATATGTAACTTTCTAGGTACCAAATTCTTTGTTAATACTCACCACTACACAAATGACAATAGAATTATTAATTTTATACCTCTTTTATTAATAAATAACACTTAATTTTAAGAATGACGGATATAAAAATGTCGATAAATTCTAAAGTATCAATCAAAACCTGATTTAAAGAAAAAATGGCGAGATAAATTAGTTATTAAATTAATGGCAAATTTGTAAATATAAAAATATATCCTATTTTAGGAAAATTAGGTATGATATATTAATTTCTTTTTCTCACGCTTACAGTTTTCCTTCTTCATCGACCAAGAGAAATTCTTGCATGGACACGAACCTAAATCCATATTCTTAAGAACAACCAATAAGAAGAGGGCAATTTTTTAATTTATTTTATTTTAATTTTGTTTTTAATTCGATTCATGGGATGGTTGAGATTATGAAGGAGAGAGAAAATTCAGTATTTTTTTTATTAATTAAAATTTTGTGATTGGTTGTGTGTAAAATAATTTCTTAGATATGTGTCCACCTAAGAATTTTCCATCGACCAAAGTTGTGCGGCGCTTCATCAACCAAAAATAAAATCTCATAAACATAAGATTACTCCCTTCCCTTTTAACATGAATCTTACCGCTTCTCTCATTCAGATTGTGTTCAAAATTCAAAACCCTTGAAACTCTCACTCTTCTCTCGATTCCTTAGTTTTTCTCTTAAGCAGAATCACTAATCAAACCCCAAAAACCCCTACGGGCGTGTTCACAATCATTCACATCCCTTTCTCAATCGAAGAATTACAATTCAAGGTCATTCTCTCTCTCGATCTAAATCTTTGAATAATGTCATTCTTGATTCAAAACCACTGTCAGAACTGGGTCATGTCTCTTTTGCAACACATACTGGGTTGCAATGTTTATCGAATGAAAATCTTACTCCTAATGTGTGGTATGAGCAATTACTTGTTATTTTTATGTTTTTTCTTCATTTTCTGCCTAAAACCCGTGGTTTGATTATGTTTTTTATCTTGTCACTTTTTTACAATAGATTACAAGTTCAAATTTATGAACATATAGTGTCCCTTTGGTTAGTTAATATGTGGGTGTGATGAACTTTATTTGTTAGTTGTTTAAATCCAATATTCTTGATAACAATATTTCTATATTTATTTGTGTTACTTTGTTTCTTTAGCTTGAGACAGACGCCACAAGTGTACATCTGTTGTAATTTTTACGGCTACACACTAGTCAACTTGTTCTTTAGAACCATTAAAATGGAAAAGGTACATATTTATCTCTTATATATAAAGTAAATCTACTCTAAGGTTATGTTTGGATTGGTGGTATGGGATGAAATGAAATGGAATGTTATGGTAATTAATGAGATTTTATCGTTTGGATTTACAAATAATGGATGAAATGGAATGGAACATGATGGAATGCATTCCATCTCATTCCATCCAATTCTATATTTTTTGTTCCATCCAATTTGGGGTGTATGTCATGGAATGAGAAATTTTAAATAAAATAACCAAACAATAGAGTGAGATCTTTATTATGTTCCGCTCCCCTCCGCTCCACTCCGCTCCGTTATGTTCCATTCCGCTCCGTTCCGTTATGTTCCATTCCGCTCCGCTCCGTTATGTTCCATTCTGCTCTGCTCCGTTATGTTTCATCAATCCAAACATAGCCTAAGGAATCTTTGTCTACTAGCAGAATTATCTAGAGGCGTAAGACAATATTTAAAATTAAATATTTTTAATATGATAAAAATATTTTTCTAAACTTAATATATTTTAAGATTTTTCAAGATGTAAAAGCATTAAATTATTATAGTTAATTTCATTTAACATTTTATTTTTAATTAAGAATAAAATTAATTCATCTAAATACTCTTCTTATTATTTTAAAAAACATCATAATTGAAAACTTAAATATTAACTCTCCTGTTAAATAATTTATCTAAATTCTTAAAAAAATACTTAAATATTAACTCTCATGTTAAATAATTCTAAAAATACTTAGATACTTTTATATATATATATATATATATATATATATATATATATATATATATATATATATAAAATCAAAAGAATATATATTATAAAAGTTATTATTATTAGGAACCATAGTGAAATTGTGGAGGTGTTGAGGGTATTTTAAAACATACTCAGTGATTGTGCGATTGCCTTTCTTTGTAGATTTCAGTTTCACACGCAATTGACGCACTCTGGCCTTCATCTGAGCATTGAAGTATTGATGAATCTTATCTCAAACTTCAAAAGCATGTTTACACGCAAGAACCCTAGGTAGAACGGATTCAGAAATCATGGATAGTAGCCAGATAAACACAACTTGATCTTGAACAATCCATGCTTCATATTCATCAGAAACTGTACCTGCAAGACGATCTTGAGCGTTCTGGAACTTCACCGGAATCTGCGGATTTGCCACAAGCTTGTGCATCTTCGGAGTGAGAATCACACCTTCAACCTGTTGATTCCATAGCAGATAATTGTTCTCCTGTAGTTTGATCGAGAGCTTCGGTCCGAACGTGTTGGTACCTTTGAAAGACGCAAAAATGGCGGCCATATCTTGAGTTTGTGTTGTGCCTTTGATCACCGGTTCTTGTTGTTCATCAGATAATTCATTGTTGAATCTTGAGCTTTGATTGCGAAGAAGATGAACAAGCTTGGTGAAATGCTGAATTTAGAGGGAAGCGTGGAAGCTCGTTACCGCGAATGATACCATGTTAGAGATGGATATCTGATCTCATCTCACAGTGAAAGAAAAGCAAAGAGGTGACCGTACATAGCTATATATGAAAGTTATCTCAAACAACACCGTTAGCCATTAAAAGAATGACACCTAGACTAACAGATTACAATTATAACCAATAAACAAAATACAGCAAAGCATACACTTTACACTAATAGAATCAGCTATGGTGTAATATACTCCAATATAAAGTAATACAACTTGAATGACAATAATGATATAAGATATTACTTTGTGACACTAAAGCAAAAACATGAGAGATAGTCCGTAGACATTACGGTGAAATAATTCTCTTTCATGTTTGCATGTTATGCTTATGGCTAAAAAGTAGTAGACTCATAGAAAGGCTGCTTATAAAAAAGCAAGAAATGTCGTTGATAAAAAAATTGGGAACCATCAAAATATCAAGACACGGACCATCAAATGATTAATTAAATTGTGTTTAAGTTTTAACCATTATCTCTGACTTTTGTTTTTGTTTTACTAGAGTGATTAGAACCTTCAATTGCAGGTGTGATAATATGCCAACCTAGAATCATTTTACTTGGCCCAACTTTGATTACAACATGTGTTGAGGTAATCTAACACTCTAACTCATTCTATTAACTCCAAATTTTATTTTCTTGTGTCTCTGTCTGAATGACCTAGAGAACAAAGAAGCATAAAAGCAAATGCAGTTGAAATTTTAGCTTTTATTTAATATTTGGAAATTATTGAAGTCAGACTTTTAATTTTCTACTTCAACAACACTAAGCTCAATCAATTCTTAAACATTTAGAGGAAAAAGATTGGATTATATATATGAATAGTCTAGACTTGAGATTGGTTTGTCTTCATTAATATTTATTATTTTTTGACATCTCATTACTTGATTTTCACTTTATCTCAGGTTATTGACCCGAAAGCAGGGGCGGAGCTATAGCCCAGCGAGTCCGGGCACGCGCCCGGGCTCAACCCCTCATTTCGTTGTATACTCCCCACCTAATAGTTGATTTTTTATACAACACTAGGGACAAAATTAGTAATTTTTAGACAAAATTATGAGCAAAATTAATAGAAATAAGGTGTAAAATTTTTGGACTAAATTAAGGGCAACATTTTTAGACAAAATTAAGGGTAAAATTAGTATAAACAAGGTGTAAAATTAGTAAAAATAAGGTATAAATTTTTTGCCCGGACTCCTTAAAATTTCTGGCTCCCCTGCCGAAAGGTAAAGGAGATAGCAATTGTGATACACATGGATGGTAAAATTATTTTTGTCTCAACATTTTATGTTTGATCTTATATTTGTCACCATGCTTCATTTATCTAATCTGGATATTAGTTTTTCCCTACTTTTTACTTAGAAACTAAAGCACAAACCTCAAGTACATGTTGATGCAAACCTCAAGTACATGTTGATGCAAAGGAGTTAAATGATCGCGAAGCTCTTCTTTGATTACATAATAATTAGTACTAAAATCATTTAATGTAATTTTTTGCATCAACAAGTAGGGACGACAATTTGGTCCATATCCTATGAATACCCGCAAAAAATGTCAATAACGGGTAGGTAAAAATCTGCAAAATGGATACGGATACGCGCACGAGTAGTTACCCATAAAAGTAAATCGATATACGTGTGGACACGGGTATCTTACTATCCACCCCGCCCCATACTTACATTGCATATTTATATAATAACATTTGTATTATTATATAAAAATTTGTATTATTATATAAAAATGTATGTTTACCAATTTTAAAAAAATATATCGCCATTAAACGATTACATATTTTAATAAAAGTGTTTATTTATTTCTTAACTGAACAATAACATCCATAATTTCAGTTGCCTATCTCACTCTTACATCTTCAATTACATCACTCAATTTCATTTTGTTAAAATTTTTCAACCTATCAACAATTACTTTTGCAACCCATTCAGCTTTGGCACTCATCAGTCAAATACTCATCTTCAATGACATGTTCCTTACCCATTTCTGGTGTAATCAAACTAGGCTTCATACCCTCACTAGATCCTACACCAGCTGCACCATCTGCACCATCTGTAGCGGGTTGCTTAATGAGCTGACCTCCTAAATCATCTTTAAAACCCTCATCAAAACATTCATCAAATGGATTCATCCTTTCTTCCTCATTGTCTTCAAACTTAATATCCTTCACAGACTCATCACTTGAACCCTCATCACCATTTGGTTCAGCACCACCTTTAACCATTATACCCTTCTTCCTTTTCCTTACATTCTCCATAAATGTTCCATCCCTTGTTCTTGGTATGTGCTCAACATATATTTCAATACCAGCAAGTTCATTATGGACTGAAGCAGCCATCTCAAAAGCATCACTATCATCCCTAAATGGATTTAGGTCATTTTCTAGACTACTATCAACATGCTTCCACCACATCCTAACTTTTTTGTAGTCAAACCCAGGGTCTATGGACATAATTAAATCACAGGAACCAAAAAACGACCATGAACCAGTGTCTTGACCAGTAAAAGCATAAACTTCCCCATCCTCGTAGGTCATAGTTGGATCTTTTACAAAACGGCCCTTGGTGTAAAATATTACCTTAAATGAACTCATTCCTAAAAAAATGCAATGAAAAGGATAGTAAACATTGGACCCACAAGGAACATTTTTTATACACAACACGGTGACAAAATGGAATCTAATAATAGACAACTGGACCTACCTCATATTCAATGTCGAGGGACCACAAGCATGCACCTTTCAACCCTTGTCTGGGACCTTAACACTAACGTGAGAAGCAAAATGTTGAATCTGCAACCATAACAAACTTAATTAAGTCGTGACAAGTACAACCAAAGCGTGATTAAAGGAGACGAAAATGAATGGAAGTGTGGAGAGCAGCTTCACCTTCTTCTGGGAAAAAACCCTAGCAGAGGAATGAAGAGATATGAATTTTAGGGCAAATTCTAAGTAAACAAAATGTGAAAACGTGAATTAATTGGTTTTTGATAAGTTAGACTTTGGGTAATTGACAACTCAGCATAGGTTCACAATTTTTTTTAAAAAATGCCAAGTAATTGTCCACGTAAGCGTCCGTTAGTTGGAATTGACGGCAGGGATGCATAATAGGGACAGAAATATTTAGAGGGACGATTGTTTGAACAAAAATTTTAGCAGATTGTTCCATAGGTGCATCTACCAAACACTCTGTTTTAACATGTTCCGTAGATGTACCTACGAAAAAAATAAATTTATTTTTTAAAAAATGTATTTCCGAATATGCATCTACGGAAACACGAGCAAAATTGAAATTTCGCGAGGTTGATAAGAATTTCAAGAGGGTGGACAAAAAAATTCTCACTTTATATTTAACATTTTAAATTAAATTGATTAAATATTTTATAAAAAAAAATTATATTTCATTTTTCTGTTGAGCAAAACAATGTCCAACCAATTACAAACACCAATATAAAAGATCACTGTATCAATCAATCATTCTCTCTTTCTTTTCATTTCCTTTCCTTTCCGCCCTTATTTCTTTTCTTTTTCTTTTTACTTTAAGAAGTTGGTCACATATCTCTCTCTCTCTCTCTCTCTCTCTCTCTCTCTCTCTCTCTCTCTCTGTATTCCCATGGCTTCCAAGCGGATCCTGAAGGAACTCAAGGACCTTCAGAAAGATCCTCCAACTTCATGCAGTGCTGGTAAACTTTCCTACCTTCAAACACTTCTCTACCTTCCCGTTTTCTTCGATCTGCGACTTTCAACTTTTATCCATCTGCCTTGTTCTCGTTTATCTCGATTATATTGTGTGTTGCTAATTTACTAGCGATTTCTGATGCTTTTCTTTTTTGTTGTTATAAACTTTTCATGGTTTGAATTATGCGTGATGATGAACAACGATTTGTAAGTTTGTTGTTGTTTACTAGTTTTGGAGTAGTCAAAATTGATTCTAGAGATGTAAAATTGCTTCACTTATGTTTCAATATTTTCTAGTATAATTGATTTTGTTATCAGAATTATTCTAACTTGAAGGTGTACTAAGAATTGATTCTGAGACTTTGATTCTTTCAAAGTAGAATTGATTCTGACTTCGGAATTGATTCTTTTCAAAGCTAAAATTTGTAGTTTTTGAGTTTAAAAGTATTTTTTACACTTCCAACTCAATTTTACATTAAGGTATCCAAATGTAAATCACTTTATATTCAACTTACTTTTAATCACTATTAGTTTTACAAAATCATTTCACTCAAAATTAATTTTTTTCACCGCGCTTTACCTTCTATACTTGATTTTAACCTTAAATTTATTGTTGAATCCAGTTTTTATGTTTTTTTAAAGAATTATCATGGATTATAGAAGCTAATTCAATTGTCTCTTTATGTGGTTGTGGAATTCAAGTAGATGCATGCCTTGTAAGATAACTGTTGATTTAAGATCAAGTTGATTTTATCTCTCTGATATTTGCAATTATTAGTATTATGTTTTGGTTTGTGAAAAATCTATTTATCAAACTGTTCAATGAGTTGATATTATTTGAAGTGTATGAAACAATTTTACAATATTTTCAGATGTAAAATTTTTTATATTCTTCTTGTGTTTATCTATATCACTTTCACAGGTCCTGTAGCAGAAGATATGTTTCATTGGCAAGCAACTATAATGGGTCCCCCTGATAGCCCCTATGCTGGAGGTGTTTTTCTAGTTACCATTCATTTTCCTCCTGATTATCCATTCAAGCCACCCAAGGTATTGCGTTGGTCAATGCAATTTTAACAATTAGGACTTTTCTTGTACTGAACATTTCAAGATTCATATCAGATTTGTGTGTTCATAGTTCATACCTTAGCGAGCTTTTCCAAATTCTTGCCTTGACATAGCTAGTTGTAGCTTCTAAGTTATAAAAAGCACTATTTGTTCTAATTTTTTAACCTTTCTTTTTTACTTGCAGGTTGCATTTAGGACTAAAGTTTTCCACCCAAATATCAACAGCAATGGTAGTATTTGTCTTGATATCTTAAAGGAGCAGTGGAGCCCCGCTTTGACGATATCTAAGGTTCTACTTCTGCCGCTGCTTAACTCTTTAATTCAAATCTCTCTTAAACATCACTAATTACTTATGTTAGAAATAAAATGTTTATGTACATCATCAACAATGCTTATAAGCACAGTGAAATGCTTTTGTACTGAGTCTAGTTGCAAATGCCAAACATTTTTTGAGTATCATGTAGTACTAGGTTGCATAACTATGATCTTTGCCATGATGATGTTTATCCGGCATTGTCTCTGCTATGCATGGTTACTTTTCCTTTCTGTTGATTTATTATTACTGCTGTTTCTTAAGTGGGTGGGAAGGACTTGTATTTGATTTTTCCAGGTGTTGCTATCCATTTGTTCGCTATTGACGGATCCAAATCCAGACGATCCCTTGGTGCCTGAAATAGCTCACATGTACAAGACAGACAGGTCCAAGTACGAGACGACTGCTCGGAGCTGGACTCAGAAGTATGCAATGGGCTAGCAAGTATGTCGGAAGTACATGTTACTTCCATTCCATTTGTTAAGTGTTATGATGTGTAATATCATATAAACATATCT
Organism: Vicia villosa; assembly: GCF_029867415.1. Classification (NCBI taxonomy): domain Eukaryota; kingdom Viridiplantae; phylum Streptophyta; class Magnoliopsida; order Fabales; family Fabaceae; genus Vicia; species Vicia villosa. The sequence continues at coordinate 156,971,684 of NC_081185.1, forward strand.
TTTCATTCCCGCCTTTAGCACATTGAAGAGTAGATATCTATCTATGTTGCTGGTAAGAGTCAAAACAAGAGGATTTTATTTTGTTTGTATGAAGATTCTGCTTCTGATGTGAAATATCTGTAGTCAATAATATAATTTTTTTTTGGTAAATAATTGTATTTCCGTATGCACTAATGAAGACAAACCCCTTATGATAAGATGTTAACATCAACTTAAGAGATTGTGTTAATTATGTTTTCGATATGCTATGGATATGGCCATTTTATCTTTTCGCTCTTTAATTACTCTTCTCTCAACTTTAATCATCTCATGACTCTTATTTATTTATAATAATAATCATACTTTTCCCTTTAAGTACTCTTCGGTCAACTTTAGTAATATTTTTTTTCTTCTTGAGTAATTCATTATGCATCTATTTAATAGTCTCTCCCAATTACCATTTTTTAAAGTTTGATTTTTTTCTTAATTATTTTACCACTTATCAAATTTTATAAATTCAATTCGTTTTTATTAGATAACCATTTAAATAATATATACTTTTATTTGCAGTTGTTACGGCAAGCAAGCTATTCTTTATGAGTGTTTTTTCACTCGGCTGATATTCAGATTACCCTTTACTTTTTCGACGAGGACTTTCTAAACCACTTAACCCTATCTCTTTCCCAACTTTATCCGTCTGCCTGGGCCTTCGCAAAGGTGTTTCAGTATTGGTGCGAGTATCGAGGGGTCAAACCATTTGTTAGGCTTTTTTTCAATTTATTTCTCGTATTTTGGACTTCGAAAGACTTTGTTTGTGGTCAAAGAATCATTTCCATTCGTCATTCGAATAAAATGTTTGGTGTATACCTGGACAGTTGGAAGAACTTCAAGGACCATTATGTTTTGGTAACTCCCTTGAGTTCGGAGGCTCATTCGATTTTTCGCAAAGTTGACAGGAAGGTTCCAACTTCCCTTTTCCCATCCTCTCGATGGCGAGAAAGAGTTAGGAAGTATTAGTCTTATGACCACTTTGAACGAGAATCCCTCAAATATTCTCTTGGTGATGATAAGCTTTCCTTGGAATATAAGTTGTTGAAGAATGAGCTGGTGTCCTTTTGGGAACACCTAGGTTATGAGGAGGGAAAAAGCCTCGAAGAAGTAGGATCTATGAAGCAGCAGAGGTGGATTATTGACTCTCAGACTATCTTGGATGCTTCTAATGCTAAGGAGAGGAGAATACTATTTAGTGGGGAGATTTTTTGTTGTTGTGAATGATCGTCCCTCCTTGATGGCAGATAAGATGACATCGATTAGGAACCCTTATGAGAGGAGGACGATTACAGAAGCTATGAATCTTGCCAAGGTTATCTCTTTTTCTAGCCCTTCGGATTCAATTTTCAAAACCCAGCCAAGGTCACCGTCGGTCAACTGTCTCCTGACCTCGCCGCCTCACAATCTGCATTCCTCCTCTGAGTTCGAGCAACAAAGGTGAAAGGAGGAGTAAGAAGTATCATGATTGTCTCCCTTCCTCAATAGATGGCTCCAGTAAAAAGGGCTGAGACAAATATTATGTCGTTGAAGGTGATGAAAAAAAGGAGAAGACTTGTGATTCTTGTTCCGTTGGGATTTATCTTGAAACTCTTGATGTTACGGTTGCTAAGTTTCTTGCTTTTCTCTCTTCTAGGGTCCATCAGATGTCCCAGGAAGTATGGAAGTCCTTTTTGGAGCAAGATGTCGCCTACCTCTAGAACCTTTCAAATACTGGGAAGATGGAATTGATGGGTGAGACGACATATCATATATTATGTGAGGCTTCTTTAGTGACCCTGGCTGCCGCTAAACGAGGTAATGTGGTTGTGCCCGATGACATTCTCAATGAAAATGAACCGCCGAAGAGTAAGTGTGAAGCATCTACTCGTAATCAGACTGCCCTAAGGAGAAGGTACCAAAACTCCAAGCAAAGGTGAGTCAATCAAAAGAGGAAACTGATTTCTGAAATGTCAAAGTTGAGAAGCTTTCGAATCTTCAAAAGAAGATAGCTGGGAAAAATAAGGCTTTAGAAAAAGTAATTGCTTTTGTTATAGAAGGAGTATAACAATTCTATCGATGAGGGTATTTGTCATACCTCAATTTTGCCCCTCCCATTGCATCAATCGCATTGATCATTTGAATAATAAAAAGATTATCTGCACTTTGACCTAATTCAACTGCATCATTCGACCGCTTTTAAAATCCAATTTTTTTGTTGTTTTTAGTCCTTCATACTTACATTTCCTTATATCATGGTTCTCCATTTTGATCATTTTATTTTTAGCCTGCATGGATAAAAGTCAAGCTTTGACTTTTGATTTATTTTGTATTGATAATTACTTGCATTTTTAAGTTCTATTTAGTTTGGATTGATTTTAGTGATTAAATTTAGTTTAATTATTACTATCAATTTAAATAGAATCAATTAAACAAGTAAAAATTGTTATTGCACTGTCTTTTGTTGAAAAAAAAAGAGAATAATAGTAAACTTAAAAACAAGTCTGGTTTTATTTAGAATTAATAACTTGTTTTTTTATTTCCATCACCATACACACATGCACATGATACAAATTTGAACTCTGGATCAACAACTTTCTTAACTTAACTAACAAGTGTCAACTGAGCTATCTACCCCAATATCTTTTTATTGAATAACAGTGTAAAACTATTTTCCATTGTCATGCATTACTTTTTAATTTTTTTTAAAGTAAAATTAGTAGTATTTTTTAATCAATAATATATATATATATATATATATATATATATATATATATATATATATATATATATATATATATATATATATATATATATATATATATATATATATAGGGAATGTATCAAGTAGGAGGGTTTTTAAATAAGAGATAAGAGAATTCAATGCTAACCATTGGATTAATCAAGAGAGAGAAATAATAATTATATTATTATTTTAATAAATAATTTAATTCTCTCTCTTGATTAATCCAATGATTACCATTGAATCCTCTTATCTCTTATTTAAACATTCCTCCTACTTGATACATCCCATATATATATATATATATATATATATATATATATATATATATATATATATATATATATATATATATATATATATATGTTATGAATATTTATGTTAGTGGATGTCCATCCATCTCCTAGTTCTTCATCTTCCTATTACATACTTAATATGTGTTTAATATGTATGATTTTCTATCTCCCTTGAGTCCTATAAATAGAGACCCATATTACAATGTAAAGCACACTTGAAATAAGATAAGATAATATTGTTCTCTTTCTTCTCTATCTCTCTTTGATCTCTCTATTGTTTTAGTTAGTTTTATAACACGTTATCAGCACGATACTCTACAACGCGAGTCATGATATAGCCAGGTTCTACGTTATTTTCTAATCTTAATATATTTGAACCAATATAATATAATTCATGATTTTGTTACTATTTTTTTCTTCATATAAATATGTTTATTTTTTATATATTTTATAGATAAATTTATTTTTCTTGTACAATAATATTAGATTTCTTTGATAATTCTTGTTAAATTCCAGAAGAATTTAACATTAAAGCATTTCTATATGTTTGTCCGAAATTGAATTTTAACACATAAAAGTGTTAATTTAATATTCAAGCATCCCTGAAGGATTGCACAAAGAATAATTTTTCTTGACTGTTGTTTATGGAAATAATTTGTGATGTGATATTTGTAGAACTAAAGATTATTATTATTAAACTATCTCCAAATTATTATTCAAAGATTGAGTTTAATCGAGTATTGTGTTTATCAATAATTGATGAATTTCAGAAGAATTCAAAGTTCGATAATCTTTAAAAGGTCGCATCTATAATATTATTGAATCCTAGAAGGATTTCATAATTTTTTTTGTATCGATCTAAAAATTCATAACTTGTAATATGTTCATTAAAAGATTGTCATTCTAGAAAAATGACACAAATAATTTTAACGCATCCCAGAAGGATGGTTATATATATTTTTTAGATTATTGTATATAACAAATTATTTTTATAGTTCCTGAAGAACTTATCAAGCATCCCTGAAGGATAGAAAAATAAATTATTTTTATAGTTTTTGAAGAACTTATCCATCCCTGAAGGATAGTAAATCAAATTAATTATATGACGATATAATTTTAGTGATATAATATTGTTTGATTAAATATGTTTAATTTTATAAGGGGTAATTGTTTGATAATTATATGATAATATGTTCATATGAATGTGTTTGATTAAAGTGTATAATAATGAGATACTATTATTATATTGGTTTTGAATTATATTGGAGGTATTGAATATCTTTGTATTACACAAATGAATTTGGACATAAAATGTATAATAGAAAAGCTACCGTCTTTTTTTCCTTGGGCTCGTACTACACTTATATTAGTACAATTTAAGCACATGTCATTGTAAACCAGTAGTTTACAAATTACACTTAAATGTGTCGTTGGTAAAACCGGTTGGGTCATCTCGGATATAATATGATGCGAATAATTTGTATTGAAGAACCATGTAATACGGTGAACTGACTTTTTATCGATCGAAATGTCGCGGTTAAGCATGAGTCGCCACCGACTTTTATTTTATCCAAACTAAATCGGAAAGGCTAAAAGAAACAGAAAAAAACCTTTTAAAGAAATCTGAGTTCGGGGGGTAATTTATGCAAAGGGAAGGTGTAAGGCACCCTTTGCATCCATGGTTTTCCATGGGCTCTTAATTGCTTTGCTTGCTCGTTTTCAGAAAATGTAGGTGAAAGAGGAAAAAATGGACTTTAACTCGTAAAATGAGCGTAGCCAGTTTTTGAAGAATTTTGAGAAAGAATATAGAAAATAGAGCATGGCAAGGCAATTAGGGGCAATTACCTTAAACTCAGATGATAGGTCTCTTTTTAGCCTTTCAGAATGAAAGGGTCAATCCTTGCCATAAGTGGGCAGGAAGCCTTTCGTTTGGAGGTTGAAGGGTCGTCGAGATATCATTCGCCCAAAGACTGACCCATGCCATAGAGAGGCAGGTAGTCTAAAGGGAATGATCAGAATAGCCTTTTTCGTAGGCAACCAGAAGATACCTCAGCCTTTTTTGTGGGCAACTTCCGAGGGTCAGGGTCATGTTAGTGTATCGAAGGCAGCATCATTTTAGGGTCTCATGACCTTTTATCGAGGCAACATGGCTGAGGTATCCTCATATTCGAGGGACTGGCTATTCTGCAAAAACACAAGGCAACAAGGCAACAGGCAACAGGCAACAGAGAGGGTTACCCAAAAGCGTGCGTGTGTGCACCAATCACGTGATTATATTCAATTATATTATCTTGTAATTAGTGAGGCTAATTCAATTTAATGGTTGTCACTCCCTATTTTACTAACCACGCAGATAATATAAGGCAAGAAATAGTAATATGGGGGAGGGGACAATGAAACCAGCGGATCCCAATAGGGTTTGACATAAGTAATAATAAAAATAAAGGGTAAAGTTTAGGGTTACCAAACTCGTAGCTTTGGTGATCAACAAACCCTGGAAATGCAAGCAAACAAAAAAATAGGGTGAGTGTATGGCTAGTTCGAAGGCGAACGAGATCATCCCTAAAATAAAGAATAAATAAGCTTAAAACAATGATATAGGCAAAGGTACTTAGCTCTGATTTGATCTGATATGGTTGATAGGGCGCCTTTAAGGTTAACCCTGAAAAGAAACAAGGCAGAGAAAAATGAAGGCAGAACAAACCCTAATTCTAAAAATAAACCAAATAGTATTTAAATTAAATTAAATAGAGTACTTAACTTCGTATTTTGGATCAGGCGCGTAGTCGGGATTAATCATATTGCTAACCCTGAAAAGGCACAGAAAAGAAATAAATCTCAGTGTAGGGTTAATTCTCGTAAACCCTAATTTGGGCGTAAATTGAGTAAAATAACGCAATCGATTTAATTATTGGTCTCGCGACCTAATTAATTAAATCGAAAAAAAAAGAAAATAGGATCAGGTAAAAACTTTTTTTTTTGATGATTTCTAATGAATTAAAATAAAGCATATATGAATTTTGAAATATAAGTAATTAAATATGATTTAAATAAAAGAAAGTAAGTGAATATATAATTAAAATATTTAATATAAACAAGTAAGAGAATAAAAGTAAGAAAATAATATAAATATTAAAAGGAAATAAAATAAATAAATTATTATTGTTAATAAAAAAGTTTTTGAAAATAATTTGTTATGATAAAAAAAAATTTGAAACAAGATATATATATATATATACATAAAATAAAACAAACAAGTTTATAATAATAATAAATAAATAAATAAAGACATAAAACTTAGCTTTTGATTGTTTGTGGTACGTTTCTGATGGAGCATGATGCACTCTCATTGCTGAAGGCGTTGGATCCAAAGCGCTGTGGAACTGATGGTTGGATCTTGAGGGTGCACAACAAACCCTTATGGATGAGACGCATGAGAACCTGCAAGGAAAATATTGAAAAACATATACTAGGGCCAAGGATCGAACCCTGGACCCCTAGGTGAACAACCACATGCGCTTACCAGCTGAACCAGATTCGCTTCGTGTACCAATGATACGTTCAGCCTATAGTATATTAAAACAAACATTCAATGTTTCAAAACGAGCGCGAATTTTAAACAAGCCACTAGCAGTGTGACACGTCTTTGTCTTCTCCAAAAGACCTGCAGAACATCCCTTGATTTTGCTACGACCCAACTATGATATTGTTCATAGCTATTCCACCTGCAAACTATAAAATCCTTATACAAGCATAAAAATTAAAAACTCAACCATAGTTAAGTTCGTATGGATGATAAGAATTCAATGGTGGCTGTGATTTGTTCTAATTTCTCCTGCATAAAGAATACCTAATTTGAAACCCTAAAACTCAATAATGGCAATATACTATATAGGCATTCAAACGTTAAATTGATTACCCAGAAATACTCCACACATCATCACAAGCAAGAATATGAACTCAAATAATGTTTATGCATCATGATTTGGAGAGATCGAAAGAAATTTAGAAGGCGCAAACCGTGAGTGTTTGTGGTCGATTCTGGATGCTTGGACCGAGAATAACGATTGAAAAAGCTCCAACAAACCCCTGGGAATCGTTTGGAAGTCTCACAATATCTTGAATCCGCTTTGAACTTCAAACTGATCTTTGAAATTTTTGGTTCTTGGATGCTCGGATTTTAGGATTCTTGATGCCGAATTCTCTCCCCTTTGCATCTGGATTTGTTTGTTACTTATAGGGGAAGGTTTTTAGGTCAACAAACCTGGCCCAAATCTCTTTGAATCTTGCATTGAAAGTTTTTTTTGGAAATTTGATTGAAAATCTCTTATGAAAGCTTTCCAAAATTGCTCAATTTCAATCTAATCTCTTCAGATCTTATTTGCACGAATTTTGTATTGATTGAGGAGCATAATTGATGATTGGATATTGCACAAAAATAATCCCTAGCCAAATATTTGATTTTCCATGACTTATATGATTTTAATTCCTTTTTAATTAAAATAAAAAATCAATATAGGTCAACCAATTAATATATTTTCGTGGCAAGAGGATCTTGGGCTCTTAATATCATAAGGAACAAGTTTGGATCTTGAAAATATAGGCCCATTAGCAAGAAATTCAAAATTCCTTCACATTTCTTCCTCCAAAATAGTCCAACTTTAACAAGGCTTATCTCTCTCAATTTTTGAGGTATGGAGGTGTTCTAGGACTTCTTAGAAACCTTGGAGAGTCCTCTAACCAGTGTCTTTGGTCTCATATCAAAATTATTTTCCATGCTCATTTTATCCCCTTTTGAAAAAAATGTCTTTTTGTTGACTTTTAAAAAAGGACCTATAATGTTTTGGTCCATATCTCTCAAATGAAGCATTTTTAGACTTGGCATGTGAGAGACAAAATTATAGAGAATCAAATTTCCTTCAAAATAAGCTTTGGATGGAAAATTTCTGATGTTCCATGTGAGAGTTATGGGTGGTCAAAGTTCCGTTGACTTTCTCCAATGAAAACCCTAATTTAGAAACTTTTTGAATTGTTGATTTTTGATCTTTCCTTGATGAACCATGATCAATTCTTGATCAAATGGTGAATGGTATTTCAATATGAGGATCTTGACAAAAAAATCAGGAGTTTTGACTTTACTTTGACCACAGTTGACTTTATAGGTTACCCAGTCGACTGTTGATCTTCTGAACTTTTGAATGACCAGAACTTTGAGATAGGCTTTGATACTTGTTATAGAGATAGTGTGAAGTGTATTTAGCCATATGAGATGCTTTGGAGTCATTGATTCACTGATTTTCCTTTGAATAAGTCAAACCCTAGTTTCAGAGCCTTGTATAGGAGAGTGTGTCTAGGAGCCTTGTGTATTGATTTGAACTTGTACAAGAGAAATAGTATGGGCAAATTTTGGGGTATGACAGCTGCCCCTGTTCAATTATCTTAAACCTGAAGATGTAGAGTGGTTTGTGTGCCAGTCGGTATCTGAAGGTGGAAGATGATTGAACACTAGAATACCAAGAAATTTGCCCTAGCTGAAGTAGGGTCTTTTGTCGGAGATGGGCTTAAAGATGCCATCCAAGCCTTGAGAGAAAATTTATTGGAGATTGATCATGTCAGCACCGTTCGTGGTAACTGAATTAGATCTAAGTCTTTTGAAATATTCATGGAGGATGCTCGAAACTAAGTATCAGAACTAAATCGTCGTCTTGATTATCTCTGAACTATTTTCGAAATAATTGTCACAATTAAATCTCTATCTTGATTATCTCTGAACTGTTAGGTATCGGAATTAAATCTCTGTCTTGATTATCTCTGAACTATCTTTGGAGGATACCCAAAATTAAGTGTCAAAATTAAATCTTCGTCTTGATTATCTCTGAACTATCTTTGGAGAATACCCGGAATTAAGTATCAGAACTAAATCTTTGTCTTGATTATCTCTGAACTATCTCTGGAGAATACTCGGAACTAAGTATCAGAATTAAATCTTCGTCTTGATTATCTCTGAACTATCTCTGGAGAATACCCGGAATTAAGTATCAGAATTAAATCTCTGTATTGATTATCTCTGAACTATCTTTGGAAGATATCCAAAATTAAGTGTCAGAAGTAAATCTCTGTCTTGATTATATCTGAACCATTTTTGGAAGGTATCCAAAATTAGGTGTCAGAACTAAATCTCTGTCTTGAATGAGTGTCAGAATTAAATCGTTGAATTGATTATATCTGCACTATATCTAGAAGATGTATAAGTAGACTGCAAAAGAAACATTAGTTTTATGCAATATCGTGATGTATGTATTGTAATTTTTTTTTTAAAAGAATGAGAGTGTTATGCATATGTCATGAGACGTATGTATGTTATGAATTAACTATGATATATGATGTATGAACATGAGTTATGCTATTTGGAGTATCTTGAGAAAATAAATCTCTGTATCATTGGGATTTTGACGTTTGATCTTGTCTTGAAGAAGTACAACTGGGGATTTATGATTCTTGCTTGGGGATGATCAGTAACTTGATGTACCCTGATTGGGAATAAAGACATTAATAAACCATGTTGGCGAAGAGCAAAGTGTTGGAGAACCAGCAGTGTTGAAGATGTAAACTTTGTTGGGGAGCCATGTCTTTGTCGAGAGCGTTTGAAGATATCTTCTTAATGAATACTCTGTGGGGATAAGATCTTGTGAACCCATCTCTGTGGGGAGACATGGGTGAAAGTTGCCCCCAGTATTATAGTAACTACCATTCCTGGATTAGGTTAGGACACACCACTAAGTATTGATCAGATGTCAAACTGGACTTTCATAGATTTGCCCCTGCTAGTGAGGACTTTATGAAGTGTATATTGTAGGCGACATGCCCCTAGTAATCGTAAACTTAGGATGATGCCCCTGACTGTTTGGCTTTTGAGAGATTCTTGGAATCTTGACTTGATTGCCCCAGATTGATTGGGAAAAACGTGTCATGCCCCCTTGTATACGTAGGAGACATTGCTTCTTGGAGTAATATTGTCTGTCGGGATAACTTTCAGTCATTAGTTGTATCCTGTGCAAATTCTCTCTGTTGCTAACATTTGAAATTATGTAGCAAAATTTGTTTAATAATGAATTCATGAGATGCAGTGCATACGTTTGTCTTGAGTTTTTGAAAAACATTAAAGCATGAGATGTAAAAACATGACATTTGTAAGAACATGATATTTATAACAACATGTCGTTTGTAAAAACTTGACATCAACTTGGCATTTATGGTAAACCTTAAGGAGTCAGGATACCTTTTTGGTAACAGTATGCTTTCGAACTAACCATGTTTCAATTAGGACTTTCAAAGGTTGTAACGTGGCTTGGTTCACGGTTTAAGAAACAAAGGATAAAGGCTCAAAGTTTATTTGTACCCACCCCTCTTCGTGATGTTCTTCGATCCTAAGCTCAGTTAATTCGACTTATGCATTCAAGTTCCAAGAGATCTATGGATTTGCGCCTTCGATAATGTTGATGGTTCGCAAGTAATGAGAACTTCTGATATGGCAGTCATTTCTTCCTTTTGGTAGTCACAACTTTGTGTTGTTCAAGAATTTATTGACTTCTCTTTTTTCATCTTTTTGATATCCCTAACTTTTGCCTGAACTGTCTATTGTGAGCTTACCGTCAGCGGGATGCCTTGATTTTTGCCTAAGTCATCTTTTTTATTTTTGACTTAGCAGGCTTTTCTTTGTATATATGTTTTTCGTTCTTTCCTTTTTGAAAGATAATGACTGCCTTGTTTGATTGATGAACCGTCATTGTCTTTTGATTGACATTTCCAACACTTCTTTGATGCGTGCGGTTGAACGTTTGTGATTGAAACCTTTGTTGAAAGGTGTACTGAATGGTTCTCTTAAAATAGAATGCACAGCCAAATTAACTGAGAACTACCATGCCCCAGGTTATGATCACAGGTTTTGAATTATTCAAGAAAGAAAACTCCTACAACTTAGGCTCAAAAGGGTTAACGAGGGATTATCATCCTTATATCTCCACTGTTTAGGAATTGAAATAATGCCTGTACATCGTCAACATAGTCCGTTCAAAAGCATACTGTATGAGGTTGCGGTATCGTTTTCGTCATCCTCCCTCAAAAGGCTTACAGCTTAGCAGGAGTTGAATAAACACAAAACATATGCAAAGTAAATACGTGATTTGAAATGAATGATAACGAAATAATGTATTCAAGACAAACATATGCAGTGCACTGATGATAATTATTAAAATAGATAATGTCTATCATAAGTCGAATGTTTAAACAAACAGAATAGAAATTGCAAACAAAAGTAAATCTAATGATCTAAAAAGTTCATCCTTCTAGCCATCCATAGTATTAGCAATCTTGTTGTGATTAGGCATGGGAGCAGTGATCACATTAGGAGTTGCAGGATGGTCAAACTCAATTTCACCAGCGTCGATCATATCTTGGATCTTATTCTTCAACGGCCAACAATTCTCCGTGTCATTTCCAGGACTGTTAGAATGATATGCGCACCTCGCGTTGGGTTTGTAACTAGGAGCAGAGGTGTTAGGATTTTTAGGAGGATCCCTCAGAGTGATCAAATTTGCCTTTTGCAGATGTTGTAAGGCTTGAGCTAGCGACATATTGATCTTTGTGAATTGACGTCTGGGTTTATCTTGTTTGTTTTGACGACCCTGTTGAGGCGCCGGTGTGGAGCTCAGAACTGCCCCAATAGATTGATCATGGCTTATACTTTTCTGCCCATACACAACATTGAAATCTGACCTCCCATTAGAATGCTTCTTTGTAGTACCTAAAGATGTAGCCATTTGAATCTTACCACTTTGAATACCACTCTCGACACGTTCCCCAATCAGTATGAGTTCAGTGAATCCAGATGATGAACTCCCCAATAAATGACTATAGAAAGGACCAGTCAGTGTACTCATAAATATATCGACCAATTCTCTGTCAGCTAAGGAGGGTTTGACTCTTCCAGCTAGATCTCTCCACTTTTGAGCATACTCCTTGAAACTTTCTTTAGGTCCCATGGACATGCTTTGTAGTTGCATGCGAGTTGGTGCGAGATCGGAATTATATTGGTATTGCTTATAGAAAGCAACAACTAAATCTTCCCAGGTATGGATGTTGGTATTTTCCAGTTGATAGTACCATTCGAGTTGAGTTCCAGATAAGCTTTCCTGAAAGAAATGGATCTAGAGCCTCTTATCAGTAGTGTGAGGCTGAATCTTCCTTACATAAGACCTCAAGTGTAGTTTAGGACAAGAGACTCCATCATACTTAGCAAAGGCGGGAGTTTTGAATTTTGGAGGAATAACGACCCCAGGCACAAGTCCAAGCTCTTCAAAATCCAGCCCAGGTACCTTCTGAATTTCCACACTTCTCAGACGCTCTTCTAACATCTTGTATTTGTCATCGGGATGTTCGCCCTCATGGTAATAGTCCTCTTCTTCTTCAGAGAGTTTGGCAGAATCGTGGTTACTTTTTGCATCGGTTTTGATACTAGTATTATCATCTTGCTCATCCTCATCGCTGTCTTCAGAGGTTTCAGCATCCCTGAGTTGCAAGATTGGTCTAAGCTTTTTTACTCGAGTCTTCTTACCCTCTTTGGGAGTTTCAGCTTCTTCAACCCTTTTGAGAGGGCCTTTGAACCTTCTTCCCAGATTGAGAACACCTTTAGGTTTCTTGGTCTTCTTTTCCTTCTTAGTCAGAAGGGATTTCAGCTCATCTTGCCCCTTGGACAAATTCAAAATCAAGGCTTGGAACTCAGTGTTTTGAGCTTGGAGATCCTTAACTGATTGTTCGAGATTCATGATGCTGAAATAAACAGCGAGGAGGGATGAGAGACCTATTGTAAGAAACCTGTTATGCGATGTTATGAATGCAAATGCAATGCTTTCAAGGATCTATAGGAAATTTAGTTTGCAACGTTTAGACATTGAATCAAACACAGCTATGTCTAGAGAATTCTGGCTTTCGTCTTTGGACGTCCTTCTTTGAGAATCAAGCTCACCATATCGAGTGGGTCATCGCCTATGATTCGGGATACTTCTGAATTTGAAGATACATGGCTAGAGGAAAATAAATCCTCTTGCTCCTTGATAGGCATCGAGTCTCTGAATTGGAAGGTATGTGGCCAGAGGAAAATAAATCCTCTTGCCCCTTGATAGGAATTCAGCCCTGGATAAGAGTACCTGAAATTGCGCGCCCTAAATTCCTAAGATCCTTGAAAGAGTTAGTTAATTATGTTATGCTTATGATGTCATGATGTCATGAGAATGCAGTTCGTTAGACTTAATGCGAGATGGTAAGGACAAACAAGTCCTTTCAACAAAACCTGCGAGGAAATGAAGGTTAGTAGTAAACACAAACAAGTCACGCAAGTCACACAAGTCACACAGTTTTTGGCTTAAGGCTTGCATGGAGTCTGATCAGGTGTCCTTCCCAAAGGTACTTCTATGGATAAGGAGATTTCAGCAACAGGTTCTATAAGTTATCCAGAATTGTCAGCCCTTCTAAAGCACCCTCGGACATGATGCATTCGCACCATGCAATGATACTTTGAGAAAGGACCTATCTGAATTGTAGCATCGGGTAGCGACTAGTCCTCAACATTTGTCAAGAGTAGTCCCCCCACTACGTTCCTAAAGGCCAGGATGGGTTAAGGGTAACTAAAGGTCCTTGAGCTCCGGCGCACCCACAGACACATACATAGACCTCCCTCATTTGAGAAAGGTGTGCATATGCTATGGAGTCCTAACTCAAGTGTGAACTTCATATTGACTCATCTCCCACATACGTGAAAGAGGTCGCCATGACTATGCCACTCCTAATCTTAAGTGTACTTGAATCCGGGAATAGGATTCGTCCTTCAATTAATTCCCAAAACGCCCCTGAAAAATAAAACAAACAAAGCAAACAATAGAAAACATTTAAGTGAATCCTAAACTTTTAAGGTAACCCCTCTTTTATCGAAAAATCCCCAGCAGAGTCGCCAGTTCTGTAATACGGTGAACTGACTTTTTATCGATCGAAATGTCGCGGTTAAGCATGAGTCGCCACCGACTTTTATTTTATCCAAACTAAATCGGAAAGGCTAAAAGAAACAGAAAAAAACCTTTTAAAGAAATCTGAGTTCGGGGGGTAATTTATGCAAAGGGAAGGTGTAAGGCACCCTTTGCATCCATGGTTTTCCATGGGCTCTTAATTGCTTTGCTTGCTCGTTTTCAGAAAATGTAGGTGAAAGAGGAAAAAATGGACTTTAACTCGTAAAATGAGCGTAGCCAGTTTTTGAAGAATTTTGAGAAAGAATATAGAAAATAGAGCATGGCAAGGCAATTAGGGGCAATTACCTTAAACTCAGATGATAGGTCTCTTTTTAGCCTTTCAGAATGAAAGGGTCAATCCTTGCCATAAGTGGGCAGGAAGCCTTTCGTTTGGAGGTTGAAGGGTCGTCGAGATATCATTCGCCCAAAGACTGACCCATGCCATAGAGAGGCAGGTAGTCTAAAGGGAATGATCAGAATAGCCTTTTCCGTAGGCAACCAGAAGATACCTCAGCCTTTTTTGTGGGCAACTTCCGAGGGTCAGGGTCATGTTAGTGTATCGAAGGCAACATCATTTTAGGGTCTCATGACCTTTTATCGAGGCAACATGGCTGAGGTATCCTCATATTCGAGGGACTGGCTATTCTGCAAAAACACAAGGCAACAAGGCAACAGGCAACAGGCAATAGAGAGGGTTACCCAAAAGCGTGCGTGTGTGCACCAATCACGTGATTATATTCAATTATATTATCTTGTAATTAGTGAGGCTAATTCAATTTAATGGTTATCACTCCCTATTTTACTAACCACGCAGATAATATAAGGCAAGAAATAGTAATATGGGGGAGGGGACAATGAAACCAGCGGATCCCAATAGGGTTTGACATAAGTAATAATAAAAATAAAGGGTAAAGTTTAGGGTTACCAAACTCGTAGCTTTGGTGATCAACAAACCCTGGAAATGCAAGCAAACAAAAAAATAGGGTGAGTGTATGGCTAGTTCGAAGGCGAACGAGATCATCCCTAAAATAAAGAATAAATAAGCTTAAAACAATGATATAGGCAAAGGTACTTAGCTCTGATTTGATCTGATATGGTTGATAGGGCGCCTTTAAGGTTAACCCTGAAAAGAAACAAGGCAGAGAAAAATGAAGGCGGAACAAACCCTAATTCTAAAAATAAACCAAATAGTATTTAAATTAAATTAAATAGAGTACTTAACTTCATATTTTGGATCAGGCGCGTAGTCGGGATTAATCATATTGCTAACCCTGAAAAGGCACAGAAAAGAAATAAATCTCAGTGTAGGGTTAATTCTCGTAAACCCTAATTTGGGCGTAAATTGAGTAAAATAACGCAATCGATTTAATTATTGGTCTCGCGACCTAATTAATTAAATCGAAAAAAAAAAGAAAATAGGATCAGGTAAAAACTTTTTTTTTGATGATTTCTAATGAATTAAAATAAAGCATATATGAATTTTGAAATATAAGTAATTAAATATGATTTAAATAAAAGAAAGTAAGTGAATATATAATTAAAATATTTAATATAAACAAGTAAGAGAATAAAAGTAAGAAAATAATATAAATATTAAAAGGAAATAAAATAAATAAATTATTATTGTTAATAAAAAAGATTTTGAAAATAATTTGTTATGATAAAAAAAATTTGAAACAAGATATATATATATATATATATATACATAAAATAAAACAAACAAGTTTATAATAATAATAAATAAATAAATAAAGACATAAAACTTAGCTTTTGATTGTTTGTGGTACGTTTCTGATGGAGCATGATGCACTCTCATTGCTGAAGGCGTTGGATCCAAAGCGCTGTGGAACTGATGGTTGGATCTTGAGGGTGCACAACAAACCCTTATGGATGAGACGCATGAGAACCTGCAAGGAAAATATTGAAAAACATATACTAGGGCCAAGGATCGAACCCTGGACCCCTAGGTGAACAACCACATGCGCTTACCAGCTGAACCAGATTCGCTTCGTGTACCAATGATACGTTCAGCCTATAGTATATTAAAACAAACATTCAATGTTTCAAAACGAGCGCGAATTTTAAACAAGCCACTAGCAGTGTGACACGTCTTTGTCTTCTCCAAAAGACCTGCAGAACATCCCTTGATTTTGCTACGACCCAACTATGATATTGTTCATAGCTATTCCACCTGCAAACTATAAAATCCTTATACAAGCATAAAAATTAAAAACTCAACCATAGTTAAGTTCGTATGGATGATAAGAATTCAATGGTGGCTGTGATTTGTTCTAATTTCTCCTGCATAAAGAATACCTAATTTGAAACCCTAAAACTCAATAATGGCAATATACTATATAGGCATTCAAACGTTAAATTGATTACCCAGAAATACTCCACACATCATCACAAGCAAGAATATGAACTCAAATAATGTTTATGCATCATGATTTGGAGAGATCGAAAGAAATTTAGAAGGCGCAAACCGTGAGTGTTTGTGGTCGATTCTGGATGCTTGGACCGAGAATAACGATTGAAAAAGCTCCAACAAACCCCTGGGAATCGTTTGGAAGTCTCACAATATCTTGAATCCGCTTTGAACTTCAAACTGATCTTTGAAATTTTTGGTTCTTGGATGCTCGGATTTTAGGATTCTTGATGCCGAATTCTCTCCCCTTTGCATCTGGATTTGTTTGTTACTTATAGGGGAAGGTTTTTAGGTCAACAAACCTGGCCCAAATCTCTTTGAATCTTGCATTGAAAGTTTTTTTTGGAAATTTGATTGAAAATCTCTTATGAAAGCTTTCCAAAATTGCTCAATTTCAATCTAATCTCTTCAGATCTTATTTGCACGAATTTTGTATTGATTGAGGAGCATAATTGATGATTGGATATTGCACAAAAATAATCCCTAGCCAAATATTTGATTTTCCATGACTTATATGATTTTAATTCCTTTTTAATTAAAATAAAAAATCAATATAGGTCAACCAATTAATATATTTTCGTGGCAAGAGGATCTTGGGCTCTTAATATCATAAGGAACAAGTTTGGATCTTGAAAATATAGGCCCATTAGCAAGAAATTCAAAATTCCTTCACATTTCTTCCTCCAAAATAGTCCAACTTTAACAAGGCTTATCTCTCTCAATTTTTGAGGTATGGAGGTGTTCTAGGACTTCTTAGAAACCTTGGAGAGTCCTCTAACCAGTGTCTTTGGTCTCATATCAAAATTATTTTCCATGCTCATTTTATCCCCTTTTGAAAAAAATGTCTTTTTGTTGACTTTTAAAAAAGGACCTATAATGTTTTGGTCCATATCTCTCAAATGAAGCATTTTTAGACTTGGCATGTGAGAGACAAAATTATAGAGAATCAAATTTCCTTCAAAATAAGCTTTGGATGGAAAATTTCTGATGTTCCATGTGAGAGTTATGGGTGGTCAAAGTTCCGTTGACTTTCTCCAATGAAAACCCTAATTTAGAAACTTTTTGAATTGTTGATTTTTGATCTTTCCTTGATGAACCATGATCAATTCTTGATCAAATGGTGAATGGTATTTCAATATGAGGATCTTGACAAAAAAAATCAGGAGTTTTGACTTTACTTTGACCACAGTTGACTTTATAGGTTACCCAGTCGACTGTTGATCTTCTGAACTTTTGAATGACCAGAACTTTGAGATAGGCTTTGATACTTGTTATAGAGATAGTGTGAAGTGTATTTAGCCATATGAGATGCTTTGGAGTCATTGTTTCACTGATTTTCCTTTGAATAAGTCAAACCCTAGTTTCAGAGCCTTGTATAGGAGAGTGTGTCTAGGAGCCTTGTGTATTGATTTGAACTTGTACAAGAGAAATAGTATGGGCAAATTTTGGGGTATGACAAACCAGAAGTTTCTTCAATCCATTAAATTTTTGTGTGTTTCTAAAAGAAAATAAAAATTTGAGAAATTGCGTTTTTATGACATTAACTGTTGCATCGACTAAAATATCATGCATATGTCTCTATTCACAACCAGAAGTTTGTGAAATTATTTTCTCAACTAATTAGACTAAGATCTTGTTTTTCTGGATTTTTTAAAAAAAATTCATGTATAAGTATCACATATATTATTAAAATTGATATTGAATATCATGTAATATATGTTCATAAAAAGAAAATGGACCCAAAGATCTATTCTTTAGACGTCTAAAGTTAATTATATGGTTGATACTTATGAGATCATCAATTCTAAATTATATATTTAAAACACCCAAACTATGATATTAAGATATTTATTCGCATTAAGCCAACAAGATACTATATCTTAGTCCTCCCTAATTTATTCTAATACTTCTCATCTAAATGAACATTTGGATGTGTTGTGTATATTCCAATTGCTCCAATATAATACATTAAGATGAGTCATGATAGAATATTGGAAAAATATAATTAATATGACTCTCAATTTTGAGGATATAATTTGAGAAAATAATCAAATACTTGATTGCAGCCCAGTAGGCTGATTATCACTCGATAAATTAATTTTCCCAATATTAAGGGGAGGGAAATGAACAGCTGAAATCATGAACAAGAAGTTCAAACGAACAAGTTAAAATAAATTGTTGTCTTGATCCTCGTACAAATCAATATGAACCAAAAGTTTAAAATATTATTCATTTGTAAAGTTTATGAAATAAATTATCAGCTGGTAATACTCTACTCAAAGTGGGTTCTCCTATTGGATAATATAATATTGCAAATGAGTTGTTGTTGCGCCGAAAGCGTGATATGAAAGTCGGTTCCAATGTTAAAAGTCCTCTACTAAGAAAAGAAACTAAAGATGACCCAAGTGAGGATATGAAAATGCTAAGATCACTTTATCCTAATTTAATTTTCAGTTCCAGAAGAACAAATCAAGTACTTGAAATATGAAATAAAGAGATCTCGATAAATTATGTCATGGATGAAATAGAATGGAACCGAAATTGAGATAACCAAATAAAGTCAATATTGACAATGTCTTTGTATACAATATAGCGCTAAAAGTGATCAATGATAACGAGGATCATGAGTCAAAGTCTATTAAAGATTGTAGACTAAGTGAGAATTGGCCAAATGATTATATTCAATTACAGAAGAATTAAACTCACTTTACAAGTGACTCACTTTTGGACCTGTAGTCCGAACACCTCAAGGTGTGAAACCAATTGGATATAAATGATTTTTATGAAAAAGAAACATAAGAATGATATAAAGTTTGCTTAATGATTTTCATAAATACCTAAGATTGATTTTGATAAAACATATCCACCTGTAGTGGATTCAATCGATTTTTTTATATTTAATTAGCCTTGTAGCACATGAAGGGCTTAATTTGAACATGGTGAATGTTATGACATCTTATTTATATGGTTCACTTAATAGTGACATTTACGTGAAACTCCCTGAAGGGTTCAATATACCAAAGGCACGTAATTTTGGATCTCGAGAAAACCACTCCATCAAATTGAACAAGTTTCTCTATGGATTGAAACAATCTAGACGCATGTGGTATGATCAATTTGTCCTTTTATTTTCATAAAATGATGTGGAAAAGTATTTGCAATAATAGTTGTCTATGCGGATGACATAAGTATTATTGGAACTCCTGAAGAGCTTCCAAAAGCTATAAATTGCTTAAATAAAGAGTTTGAGATGAAGGACCTAGAAAAGACAAAATATGTCTAGGTTTGCAAATTGAGCATGTGGACAAAAGAATATTTGTACATCAAGAAGGCTATATAGAAAAGTGTTGAAATGATTCTATATGAACAAATGTCACATGTTGCCTACTCCAATATGGTTGTTAGATCATTAGATATGGAGAAAAATCTTTTTAGGCCTCGAGAAAAGGATAAAAATTGCTTGGTCCTGAAGTACCATATCTTAGTGAAATTGGAGTACTAATGCACCTTGCTAAATACACACATCATGATATATCATTTGCGGTCAATCTATAAGTAAGATAGAATTATTCATCTACACGAAGAAATTGGAAAGCAGTCAACCATATGCTTCATTATCTTAGAGATGTAGGTTACTTGTCAGATTCTCACAATGGTAGATCAGAAAGAGGTTATTTATTTACATGTGATGGTACAACCATTTCATGGAGATCTACAAAACAAATCATGGCAACAACTTCATAAAATCCTGCATAACTATTACCACTACATGAAGTCACTTCGAAGAAGACATTTTAAGCAACGACTACAAAGAATATCGTCTCACATGTAAATGTCTGCATGAGGGGGAGAAATACATATGTTTTGCACTCTTTTTTCCTTCACCATGGTTTTGTCCCATTGGGTTTTCCTGGTATGGTTTTTAACGAGGCAATTCACATTCAAAGGATATTGTACTCTTTTTCCTTCACTAGAATTTTTCCCACTGGGTTTTTTCTAGTAAGGTTTTAACGAAGCATATCCTCAATGGACATCCAAGGGGGAGTGTTATGAATATTTATGTTAGTGGATGTCCATCCATCTCCTAGTTCTTCATCTTCCTATTACATACTTAATATGTGTTTAATATGTATGATTTTCTATCTCTCTTGAGTCCTATAAATAGAGACCCATATTACAATGTAAAGCACACTTGAAATAAGATAAGGTAATATTGTTCTCTTTCTTCTCTATCTCTCTTTGATCTCTCTATTGTTTTAGTTAGTTTTATATATATATATATATATATATATATATATATATATATATATATATATATATATATATATATATATATATATATATATTGTAAGTAAATTTTCTTTCTAAAAGAGGATGTAAATAAAAATGTGAAGCATAATGTTTGGCGCGGTGCTCAATTTCACGCCACGAATAATTCTACATACATTTCTTCCACCGTTACATTAAACAAATTACTCATATAATATAATATTTTACAATAACATCTGTATTACTAAAACAATGAATTAAACAAAAATGGAAAAGAAGCTCCCAGATCATTGTAATGTCGCAAACACGTTCCAATTCCGATACGCAATTAACTATTCCAGAACGCGCTCTATCCGCCGCCGGCGCCGCTTTCCTCTCCGCCGTCATCGTCAATCCTCTCGACGTCGTCAAGGTACCCTAATTCCCCTTTCAACCATCATCAATTCATGTTCAAATCCAAATCTTCCAACGATTTCACCTATTACTATATGGTTTCCTCAATTTCTTTCTTTTTCAGACGAGACTTCAAGCTCAGGCTGCCGGAGTTCCCTACCATGACGCGCATCGAAAGCCGTCTTTTCAAACTAACACGGTAATGCTTCTTTCTCAGTTTCTCTTGTTATTGTTTTATTGCTATTCAATACTACTGGTTAATTTATACCGCATTTGTTTGTTTTCAGATGCTACAGGATATTGAATTTACAAAGGTTTCAAAATCTCAGGCACTACCATATAAAGGGACACTAGATGTACTCTACAGAGTTATACGTCAGGTTAGTGCTTTGTGTTTCTTCGTTACTTTTACTTTTCATCATGCTAATTACTTATACTTACTCTAAGAGGGTTCACAGGAGTCAATTTATGCAGGAAGGATTTACTAGATTATGGAGAGGCACAAATGCTAGTTTGGCATTGGCCATGCCAAGTGTAAGCTATATTTTCTCATTTCTGCTTTTTGACTTGCTTTAGAGAAATGGTGATACTGTTCATTTTGATTCTTCGATATTGTATGTTCATCTCACCCGTAGTTATATACAGTATACTAATGGTTTGTGTATGTTTTCTGTCAAATAGGTAGGAATTTATATGCCTTGTTATGATATCTTCCGCAACTTTATGGAGGAATATACAACTCAAAATGCTCCAAATTTAACGCCTTATGTTCCATTAGTAGCGGGATCACTTGCACGCTCGTTAGCTTGCGTTTCTTGTTATCCTGTAGAACTTGCAAGGACTCGCATGCAGGTAAAACAATTCTATGCTAGAACTTATTTGATGCATTGCATAATTTACCAAGACGTGAAGAGAGAAAATTGATCAGACATGATCTAAGATATGCTTGACATTGTACAGACTACAAAAACATTTTACAAATTTTAAAATATAATATAGACTAAACTACTTAGATTCTGTAATTGCTACCCTAAAATTAATGAAAAAAAATAGAACACATCCTATTACATGAAAATGTGAAAAAAGAGTACGACTGTATAGAGAAGAGAATGTCTATATCTATATATAAAGACACACACAAATAAAAGCAAATAGTGGAAAATTGTTGTGTGTCCGTATCACCGCAACTTACAAAACATAGGCGAAACAGATAAAAATGCACTAATACTGAATAAATATTGTATTATTCATGTAAATCCTAATTCCTAATTCCCACAGAACCAAACTCCTACAGAAAACAATATTCTCCATCCATGACTGCATAAATGATTTCCCAAAGATACCACTTCTCTATCCTTCAACCCAAATATAACAAGCTAAACCTTTTTTTTTCTCTCTCCTGTAACTAACTATCGTTTCTCTAATAGGCCTAGGACAATCGGGCCTACACATATATATCTGGTACCTAGCAATACCATCCCCTTAAATTTGCTTTGTCCTCAAGGAAGATAAAAAGAATTCGTTCTCTAATAGCTGCTGCTATGTCACAACCTGCAGAATAGAAAGGAGATTTCTGCTGCTTGTTAAAGTCAGCTTTTCTACTAGTGGCTTCCTCCCTTGTTGGTGCTGAGACATTTATACATTGACTCATAGTATTGAATCTTTGTGTGGCTTGGCCATGAACAACTTCTAGAGATTCCTACATGAGCAACACAATAAGAATTGCAACGAGGCCAAGGACGAGCTGTTACTGCCATTCAAACTCTGATTTTAAAATCTGCTGCTGCCCCATTAAGATAAAGTTTGGGAAAACACATATGAAGGGTGGAGGATATGGAATCAACTCCTAACAAATTCTTTTCCGCTGAGTTAAAAATTGTCCAGTAGCATTTCTTCTAAAAACTCTCTTTATACAATTGTTGAAGACTAGGATCCTTCCACCAGGATCCCACTGTTCGGAGTTTGATGAGCAATTAATCCTTCATCAATCACAACCCACACAGAGAAAACAACAGTTTCATTTGAAGTTCCTAATATGTCCCAACTTTTATCTCCCCTTGTCAATATGGCAGTATCGTGTGTCAATTCATATAAAAATAACAAATATATTTTCAAATTAATAACCATATTTGTTGATGCTTCATAGAGAACATATGTGTGTTGGAACCGGCTGTGGGAAAGTTGCAGTGAGTCGTCTAATATCCAGCAATTCGAATGGCTTTTGCTGCCCTAAGATTGACGATGCTTGGTCAACCACTTTTGGGTTAGAGTCAGGCGGCTTTGGTGGTGTTGGAACCATTGTCGAGCCAAATGCTGTTTTGAACCTTCATTACTCCGTACAGTAACTTATCTCACGCTTTTGAAGAAAACACTACCCTGATTTTGAAGAAGTTCGATTATGACAACATCAAATTTTGACCTATCATTGTCGGAGAAGCCGTCACTCACCTTCACCCTCATTTTGAAGAATTTTGGTCGATGCTGGATTCATCTTCCCCGATCGCCCCTTCCATCTTCGGCCCCACCTTTTAGGGTGATTGATGGAGCTCTTCCAATGATTTTCCTTGTAGTTTCCTCTAGCTTGATACAAACCTTCATCGGTGAGCGATTTTCAGATGCTTCAGTCTTCCTCACACTCCTCAGTTCTCCTTTTACTTGGATGCTTTTTGGATAACAATGCAACCAATTGATCATGATTTTCTTTCTGTTGGATCTGCAGGTCTCTCAAAATCTTTTGAATGTTGACCATGTGATCTCCTCTAGTGTCTAATTTCTCCTCCATCTGTTGATTTTCATCTCGGTAAAGCACCAATCCCATCACGAATCCTGCAAATCGGACCATTGTTGCGTACCCATATCACCTCAACTTACCGAACATAGACGAAAGAGAAAAATGCAAAAATACTGAAAGTAGTGTATTATTCATATGAAAGATAACCGCAGAAGGATGAATATCCTAATGCCCACAAAGCCAAGCTCCTAGAACAATGTTCTCTGTCCATAGCTACATAGATGATTTTCCAAAGATACCCCTCCTCTATCCTTCAACTCCTATATGACAAACTCAAC
The DNA here is from genome assembly GCF_029867415.1 of Vicia villosa. Lineage (NCBI taxonomy): Eukaryota > Viridiplantae > Streptophyta > Magnoliopsida > Fabales > Fabaceae > Vicia > Vicia villosa. The sequence continues at coordinate 156,995,945 of NC_081185.1, forward strand.
CCTTTCTCTTTTTCTCTCTCCTGTAACTAACTATTGTTTCCCTAATAGGCCTGGGACAATTGGGCCTACACACATACCTTCCTAAACTAATACAACACTTTGATTTCTTTGCAATCACTTTGCTAGAGAAATTTATGTGTTGGACTTTCCGCCTTAATTGCGGTCCTCTCCAAGTCGCCTTAATTGCGGCACTTTGGCTTGCCTCATTGCAGCCCCCAACACATTCATTGTGTTGGCTTTGAAGGGGTGGATTAGTCCCACATTGCTTAGAGATATGGCCTGTGTTGTGTTTATAAGTGGGGGCAATCCTCACCCTACAAGCTGGTTTTGTAGGGATCAGTTAGGCCCAACCACATTTCTTAATATTATGTTTTGTGGTTTTTCCAGATTAAATTATTGACGTTATGTGTCGGACATATTTTCTTTTGTTCTTAGGCATTTAGAGTAACACAAGGTGGAAAACCTCCAGGTGTATGGAAGACATTGCTTGGAGTGATCAACCCAGACAAGGGAACAAGTATTCTAAAAAATTGTAAGTATATTCCTTGCACCTCTCTCCGATTTATTTATCTTTGCTTTCCTTCAGAGTTAAAACAAGTTTGAGTTTACTTTTGTTACATTATATGATTACTGTGTTCTTTTGGTTGCCTCAACTAGTTAATAATTTGATTATTTTTTCTAAATAGTGCACCGGTACCGTTTCTGGTGGACTGGGCTTGGAGCACAGCTTTCTAGGGATGTTCCATACTCGGCAATTTGCTGGGCAACCCTTGAGCCAGTAAGATTTTATTATATTTAATTATGAAATGAATAAGTGATTTTGTTTTTTTGTTTGGTTTGAGATATTTCTTAGTGCATATATTGATTTGGATATGCTTGCAGCTAAGGAAAAAAATTCTTGGACTGATGGGTGAAGAGCCAAGTGCCGCAACTGTCCTTGGTGCAAATTTTTCTGCTGGTTTTGTAGCAGGAACTTTAGCATCTGCTGCGACATGTCCACTGGATGTGGCAAAAACCCGACGACAGATAGAGGTTAGACGCTTAGACGCAGAACCTTGCTTTAGTGATAATTTTATGTGTCCTTCATTTATTTTATTTCCTGCCAAAAAGTCAAATTTGCGAACAAAAAAATGCAATGGTAGCCATTGTGATAAGTCAAATTTCCCCCAATTTTATTCTGTTTTGGTCCTTAAAACTGGTAGAGCTAGGCCTATGACATCAGAGTATTTGTTCATGAATACAAATAATGCAAACTCTCTACTTTTTTGAGGATATTTGGCTTTAACATATTGGCACTGGGCTTCAAATTGAATGAAAATTGTGCACACTATAAATGCAGTTAGGATTGTTGTGTATTGCTAAATTTTCATATGTTTAGACAAATATCAACTTGCAGAGTTGCCTTATATAATCTTACTACATATTTGGAGGATATTATGCATGAGTTTGTGACATTAGATTTCAAATTGAACGAAGAATTCTGCAGGAATGTGATATAGTTAGATTTGGGCATTGCTAAAATGTAGTAGGCTTAGTTCATTATACAGATCAAAAGCAGAGTTGCATAATTTGCAATTAGTAAGTTTAAACTTTAAAACATGGTGTGACAGTGTTCTTTCAACGGAATGTGTTGGTACTTTTACTTAATTGCTTAAGTACATAGTCGATGACTTCTGTTCGCTAAAAAACGGTATCTTATATGTTCCCAGAAAGATCCTGAAAGGGCAGTAAAGATGACTACAAGAACTACGTTGCTTGAAATTTGGAGGTATGTCATAATTTTGAACTGTTATTGATCTGATATCATTTGATTTCTTGCTTTGAAGATCATGTTATTTCTTGAGCAAAATTAAGCGGGTCATTCAGGGCAATAGATTTTGGACTGACTTTGAGCCCTTCACTTTTCTTGGGACAGGGATGGAGGATTAAGGGGGTTATTTACCGGCGTTGCTCCCCGTGTAGGTCGTGCTGGTCCATCTGTTGGCATAGTTGTCTCCTCTTACGAAGTTGTCAAGTATGCTTTAAATCATAGACATTCAACTTCATCATAGAATTCACTTCACTTACCTTATTTCGTGCTGGTCCATCTGTTGGCATAGTTGTCTCCTTTTACGAAGTTGTCAAGAATGCTTTAACGCTAGCTTAATAATTGATTGCATCAAAAGCACTAACTAGTCGCAGTCTCAGCTTCAGCCTCAAAATACACGTTCCTGACATCGCAAGAAGTCAGAATTCAGGATGATGATGACATTCATAAGTAACAACCCAGTAACCATGTTCTTCATGCCTAGTTTCCCTTTGGATAGGCAAGTGTTCAAATTTTCATCACTACAATTGCAACCTTATAAGTTAACAACAAGGTGATTTAGCGTGTGCAGAGAAAATTGGTCATTTATTTATTTTGGTAAAAAGTTTAGAAATTTGTTTATTTTATAAAATAAATTTTCTTTTATCTTTGGTATTATTACTATTTATTATCTCATTTTACATTTTTTTTTTCTTTCTATAATAAACAGTTAAAAGAAATTTCGACAAAATTTGAATTAACTTTATTTTTAAATACTAAACGACAATTAAAACGAAATATTTTTAAATACCAAGTTATCATACAACACAACCAATATATCAATGTCTCAATAATGCTAAAGATTTGTTTTTGAACATCACGGAAAATCAAATAATAACCGGAGTACATAAACTTTTTTGGAGATCAAATACTATAAAATAGGTTAGTTCAAATTATAACTGAAAATAGTTCCTTTTGACGAGAAAACTTCTCTAAATGGTTAGGTTATGGTCGTTAGATAGGCATCTTTCTACATAAGGCATCAAAAACCAACAATAGATAAGACTGTCAAAAATTTCAACTCGGTCTCTACAAATTTGTGAGCAATATACTGATAATCACATAAAGTATTTCGAGTTCGAGATAAGGTTATAAAATCTTATTTTTGTTTACCTATTAGAATGTATGTTTGATGGATAATACTTTTAGTAACCCTTTTTTATGTTCTCTTGAAGTAAATTTATATTTATAACTAAACTTGTTTTTTTAGTGTTACTCTTAATTTTATATCATTACTGATCATACTTGATCAGATGGATCTTCAAGGCCTGCAAGGATCTGGATCTTCAGTGAATTGGGGGGAGGGGTGTACCTGCAAGGTACTCTGATGTTAAAGTAAGAATATGAGCAACAAAGCGCAAGTACAAGGTAAAGGGTAGAAGAGAATGAATACCTGACCCTCTAGTGAAATAGAGTATTTATAGCCCCAAGCGATGGGCTAAGATCTCGCTACTGGACTGGATACCCAGGCCCAATTAGGAGACTGTCAGGATTCCTGGACGGAAATATCAGAGGCGAGTACGTGGTCTCCGTCCTGGTCAACCACTCTGAAGTTTAAGGGAGACGCGGTCTTTTAGGGACTACGTGGACTCCGTATTATTTGGGGGGTCTGATGTGAAGCAACCCTACGATGAGGAGGGTCCCCGGCGTAAGGCCGTGAGGAAGAGTGTCCTCGAGGAATGCTCGCAGGGAGTGTGCCATGTAGACGCGAGACGTGATGAGGAGGGGAGTCCTCGTCAAATGGGACGCTCGCGGGGAGCATCACACGCCGAGCACGCGCTGCAGTGCTCTAACGCCGTGGGGTCTCCAAGGAGCCGAGCACTACTTGCTCCCTGTGGGCTTAGAGATAACTTGAGCCTCCAAGTCCAATTGGGCTGAAAGTAGACTGGGCCGAATCCTGGCCCAGTCCAGAACAACTACTAAACTGTTTTTTTTTAATGATTTAAGTAGTCATCAAAGTACTACGACTAGGAGTGACAAATTTGAACATAAAGACTATGATTCAACGACATCTACGCCTATTGTGTAAACCAAAAAAATATAAAAGGCGGCGGAAGCAGAAAGGAAAGCAACAAAGTCTAAACGAGTTATGACTTTGGGAACAACCTCGGCACTGCCAAACACCAGGAAAAAAACGGGAAAGGGAAATGTAGTTGATGGGCAAATCCCAAGAGTTAGGTAGACCCTTTTCTGTCGACCTGAGGAACACATAGATCATGATTTTTACCCCAACTACCATCTGTTTGACAATAGTGTTAGATATGAAGGTGAACATGATCCTGTTGAAATTTCTGAAGTAAGTGTTAAGTATTTATTTTGAATAAAACTTAATATAACATTAATGATTACAACAATATTTGTTTGGATTATATTTAATTACAGTGGATACCAATGACATTTCAACCATCTCCGACAATGTACATAAATGACATATGTGATTGCACTTCCGCATACATTTTTATGAGTAACAAAGAAGAACGTAATGGGTATTTATTTTTAATGCACATACTTAATAGCAAGTTTATTTATCACATTTAATTTTATGATAATTGCAATTTTCTAAGCAACAATGAGGTTTTGGTAAAAACATTTTCAAATGTATATGGAGATCAGAAAACATTTACGACCCTGATGCCAAGATGCCTTTTAGACCAGGAGGTTATTGTTAATATGATATTGCGTTGAATTTATCCCATTTATGTATAATTCTGTTAAGGCCATTTTCATATGAAAATGCAGATTATTAATCTTGTTGTGGCAAGACAGAACTAGTTCATAGATTATGCGGGAAAGACCGAGCCCGTTTGGTATTTTTCTATTGAGTTTGCGGTGATTATTATTCCACTATACTACGGTTACTTGTACATTCTGTTTGTCTTAATTTAATTAAACTATAATACATTTAATATTTTATTTTAATTGCAGCAATATGCCCTGGAAGGACATCACAATCCTGACTGTGTGAGGGATATATACAAGACTCATTTTATGACAACCAAATCTCGTGTTTTCCGGGTGTGTTGTTTGTTAAAATAGTTGGCACGTTTATAACTCTGTTTCTAAAACTCAAAATTACATTTTTGCAGATTTTTATTCGGATGAACGACCTTGGAGACCACTGGTATCTCATGGTTATTTATTTTTTGACAAGAAACTGCATTGGTTGGACTCTCTGTATTACACTGAAAGATACGCATCCAGACGCCGTGGAATATTGAAAACGGTATGCATGTGTGTGCGGATTTTGTTATTTACTTTCCATTCTACTACTTGGATTTTTTTTTAAACTTTGGTTTGTACTACGTGGAAGGCCATTTTTCTTGAGGAGATTCTGTCTCACGAATCTTTTGGTGATATCCTTCCATCGGATCCAGCAAATACGATAACAACCTTCACCATAGCGGAACCAACATCCCTTAGACAACAACTTGCTGGATCGTAAGTACTCTCATACCTTAACCTTACTCTATTTTAATTGATTGACAATATTACCTATTACTTGTCACTAATGCATTTACTCATTGACCACATAAATGATTGTGGAGTTTGGATATGTAAGTGGATGATTGGGTGTTCCTTCAAAACTTTGTTTGAAGAAATCAATGTACGTTGAATTCATGTGAATATCATTAACTTAATCATTTCCCATAGTAAATATATTTCAAATTGTCCTAAATGTTCATAATTATATTCCATATAGGTTATGACTTCAACAAGAATGAAACTCACATTTTTTTGTTACATTATGGTAATAATGTTTTGTTAGGCGAAGTGTTGGCAAAGTCGGTAGCTTATTGGAAGAAGAAGGAAAAACTAAGAAGTTGGTAAAATTAGGTTGAAGTTGGATATTTTTTTGATTTTCCATTAATTTAGAAACAATTTGGGTTGTAATATAATATTTTGAAGTTTGAATTTGGATGTTTTTATGACTAGTCGTTTATTTGGAAACATTTTGGGTTGTAATATGATATTTATAGTGTGTTTGGTTTCACGTTTAGAAATATAAACGTACGTTTCTGAGACCAATTTCACCGTGAAAACAAACACACTATTAGATGTTTCATATTGACAATTTGCCACATTTTTTGGATGATTGGGTTGTATGTTGTATAATATTATCATTTATCATATCTTCCTCTCGCCTTTATGACAAATTTTAATACTATGTACTATACAACATCTACACACCAAATACACATTACAGTTTTATTTCCAAATAGCTCACAAAACTAAAGATATCATATGTCTGGATTAAACATACCTCAATGATCTGGCTATGTACAATTGAATTGAGTTAACGTATGACTTGGGCTTTTATGTTGACATTCTCCTTCTTCAGGAGTTGTCTTGAACTCTAACAAACATGTTGCATACTCGTCTACGCTATTTCAAAATGCAACAAAAGTAAAGTGATTATCAAATTCAAATCATAGACTCGTCGTGATAATTTAGAATTGTTTCAAAAATTGTTATTGAACTCATATACTAACTTTACCATAGAAACAAAAAACGAACATTTTGTTATGGAACAAACTTTTTCAATCTATTTGATTCAACGAAAAGCTCAAATGTTTATCATTAAATTGGATAAATTATAATAAAAAAATTCAAGCTTTAGTTGGGACTAAAAAACTTACATTATTTAATGCAAACACAGAGTATTTTCTACGAAATCATTCTATAACAGTTAATGTACAAGAGCTTATCTCAAATTTACAGCCACATGTTTCTTATGCTATTTCCTTGCATCCCACACAGAGGGGATTGGATTCAATGACTTTACTATTTGGTAAATTTGTGACTTTAGGCAAATTAAAAGGTGAATGAATGATTAAAATATATTATTTATTGAGAGAGAAATATTAATTTAGAGATAGATAGATACAAAGTTACCAAAGTCACATAATCCCAAAGTCACCCAAACCCATCCCCACACAGAGATATCACTGGTGCTTGTTAATAATACCACGCATTATACCTGTTTTGTTTACCCATGCAATCCCTTCGTCAATGTGTATTTTCGAGTTCAAACTCATTCTGAACATCAGATATTTTGGTAGAGTTGAACAGTATCATCTAATGCAAGTAGTAAATTGTTGCGGGCTTGTACCATCCATGCAAACCTCATGAACAATTACATCAATAAACGCACATTGCTGCAATAATTAAAAAAGGGTGATGACATAATTTATCAACATAACAATATGGTAAGAATAAATTCAACACTTCAGGAGGTTTATTGATGTAAGCCAAAGCCTTTCGATGTAAAAAATGTTTGGAATATTAGCTTAAAAAGTTTGCTAACAACAACAATAGCTATTCATACGAATGAAACTCACAAAAAAGGGTAAAAAACATTGTCCAATAATAGCACACTAGTAAATTTAAAGTCTTATATAGTCCACTAAACAAACCCTCCCTCGGAATCTACTGTTGTTTATCAAAATATTTAATCAATAAAAGTAAAACAATAACAACAATCAAACCTTATTCCATTAAGTGGGATAACCTTCGTGAATTAACTCTGTTTTGTTTACCCATGCAAGCCCTTATTCAAGATGTGTTTTTGAGCTCAAACACTCTGAGTATACTGTTTGTAGCCATTACTTAATCCAGGTTATTTGAAGAATAAACCATTAAAATAATTCAAATAATATACAACCACAACTTAAATTTGAATAATATCACAATATAAATTTCTCTGAAAAGCAAACAATTCAATTGAAACCCCGAAGATTCAATTAAATTAAGATTATTTCACTATCTACCAATTCAACTCAAATGCATTTTATATGAATTTATGAATTTCATAAAATATAAACCATGTTCCCAATTCCATAATTCCTGCATAAGAATTGAATCAACTTCAACTTAAAATATAAACCACAATCTCCAAATCACATACCGACTTCAAATTAAAATACAAACCCTCATCACCAAATCAACTTCAACTACACATACAAAATTAATATCCAATTCCATAATTTATGCAAATTAACTCCAATCAACTTGATTTTAGAAAAATATAAAGATTGAGATGAATACGAACAACTACCTGTGAAAAAAGAAGGCGCCATTCCACTATGAATATTGGGGAGACAATAGCACAACGAAGAGGGAAATTTTTCGATACCCTTAGATGAGGATGAATATGATGGATAATAGTTAATTGATAACAAACTGAAGGATGAACTGAAACAAATACGAATTCGATCTGCACCACCAAAGGAAGATGGATGATAAGAAGAAGAAGGCGAACTTTTGAAATGTGGGTTTGGGATTTAGGGATTTCAATACAGATTTATTTTGTCACAATTTTTTTTTTCAATTTAATATTAATTTTATGAAGGACTGATATGTAATAAATGGAAGTTTCATATAAAATAATGATGTGGCGGTTAGGATTGATATAAATTAATGTTGTGGCAGTTAGGGTTCATAGTAGTGTGTTTTGATTGGCCAATTAAAATAACTACACGTTAATATGTAACTTCACCATAGCTCCATTAGTTATTTGCCGGCATATTAGATGTTATTATTATTAGGATTAAAAAAAAAAGGGAAAAATACCCTTTTTCCGTCCCTTAACTTTGCTTCGGGGTCCATTATGGTCCTTTAATTTTTAAAAAGTTCAAATCAATCCCTTAAGTCTTAAAAACAGAGCATGTTAGTCCTTTCCGTCCATTCTGTTAGTCAAAGTCAATCCATAAGACCACGTGACACTGACGTGGATGACACATGGGTTAGATCAATTTTTTTGACGGATTTAGTGACGCAAAATCCATCACTAATTTTTTTTCTTCTGGGTTTTGATAATAATTCTTCATCTTCTTCCCCAATATTTCCTCTCTTTCTCCATAAACAATAAAACCTTGGAAATAAAGATCCAAACTATAAAATCCAAGTGGATTACAACAATCTACATATATTCATAATATAATTTCCCTTCACTAAAAAAACCAAAACCTATCAAATATACCAAGAAACAATGCATAGTAACAACAACTCAGAAGGTACCAGAAGCAACACCAACAACGACACCATGAACAATTGGAACTTTCAATTTGGATAATGAGTTTTATCCTTTTTTTCTTCAATTTGGATAATGGGTTTTATCCCTTTTTCTTCAAATTGGATAATGAGTTTTATCCCTTTTTCTTTAATACCATCTCAGTCCCGGTTTCAGTGTTTCTTTTTCATCCATGGCTACTTCAGATGTTGAGTATAAGAGCTTCGTTGGATTTGTGACTTTTGCCACAGAGGAATCCATGAGAAACACGATCGAAAGGATGAAGGGTCAGGACATGGACGGACGTAACATCACCGTAAACGAAGCTCAAAGCCGTGGTAGTGGTGGATGAGGTCGTGGTGGCGGTGGATATGGAGGTGGACGTGGTGGCGGAGGATACCAATTGATCTAGAATTAGAGTATGTTGCTATATGGTGGTGGAGGTGCACTTGCAATGACTTTTTTTAGTTTCCCTTCACAAAAAAATTGAATTACGGGTCATGGATTTTTTTACAATGTTTCTATGTTAAATGATTCTATAAATATGGGATATGAATGAAAATCTAGGTTGAAGGTAGAAATTTGATTTTCAGTTAAAGGTATGGATAGTATGGATGAAGATGATAAACCAAAACAAATTTTTTAGTGACCAAAATTTCCATTGCTAAATCACTCACAAAAGTTTATTGTTACACATCACTCGCCACGTCAGTAATATTTGACGGTGTTATTGTCATTTAGACAGAAAGAACTAACGTGATACATTTTAAAAAGTTAAAGGATTAAAATGATCTTTTTAAAAGTTAAGGGATTAAACTGGACCCCAAATCAAAAAGATAAGGGACGAAGAAGAGTATTTTCCCAAAAAAAAAAAAAAATTGACAAAATTATTACTTCAAAAGCGTGAGAAGCATTGTACCAAATCAAATACCTCCATCTTCAAATCTCAAGTGTCAAGAGTTCAAAATCTCTTTTTGAATCAAATAATCTCTTAAGTAAACCCCATCATAGAACAAACTAAATTCATTCTAAATAAAACCAAAATCATCTCCTTCCTCATCTTCACGTATCCGTCCTCAATCTCTTCATAGCCACTTTCCATTACATCTAATATTTCCAAAAGAACAATAAACTTAATCACCAAGATTAAGATCAAATCTCCAAATCACAATCTCATCAAATCTTAATCAATTTCATTAAATTTCAAAACCTATTATTTTTACTATATAATCAACACCTACAAACAACCAACACTTACAAACACCATAAACTCACAGTAACAACACCAATCTCAATCAATTTCAAACTCCAAAATTTATAACAAAAACTTCTCACAACCTGTGAGATCAAAAGCAACATAAACAGAACAAACAAGAAAATTCAAAGAATTTGGTTCTTGACATTTCTTTGTCAAGGTACTGGAAACGTACGTAGATGAAAGTGAGAGAAAAAGTCCCTTTTGCTTTAATTTGATTTCTTAATGCAATTGTTACTTATCCTTTTCTTTTTGTTATTATTATTATTTTATTACTCTGCCACATGTCAATAATTTATTAGTTCCTCAATTTTGAAATTAAACATAATTTATTTTTTTCCGGAGAAATTAAACATTTGCATCACTTACCAATTAATTATTTAAATCGGAATAATTAAAATCCACGCAACTCACCAAGTTTCCCTTCGCTCCATGCGATGACAAATCAATTACTTCGTCTAGTGCAATTTAATTCAAATAATGATCAACTCTTTATCAACCAATCAATTACTTCGCCTAATGCGGTTTAGGGCCTATTTGTTTCAGCTTTAAAAAAATGGATTTTTTCTTTGTATTTTTGAAAATAGATTTTTCAAAACCGTTTTTCAAAATATTACAAATTTTTTTGTATTCGTTTTTTCTAAAATGAAACACTATTTTTGACATCCTATAACATAAACACACATTATTGAAGATCAAAACTTAGTCAAAATTGTAATTTTTAAAAAAATTGTATTTTAAAAATGATTTTTATGAAAATCTATTTGAAATAGCTTCAAAATTAAGTGATTTTTTGAAATTTTAATATCCAAAGTTTTTTCCCACAAATAGATGAAATGCCTAAAATCACATTTTAAGAATTACTATTCAAACAAAATTTTCATTTGAAACTTTTATAAAAAGTTTCTTTGTAAATTTTTTTTTCACAAAATTTTGTAACACTATAAAAATCATTTTTAAAAAAAGCCAAAACAAACGAGCCCTAAATTCTGAATAAGATAAACTCTTTTTCAACAATCAAAACATGTTTTTACTTAACATAATAAAATTCAAGACATTTTCAAAAAAATAAAATTAAATAGCATTGCTTTCAAATCAAAATTGCAAACTACGTCTACGATCACTCATATCTCAAAACCCAGACAAGGTTCAATAATTCGAAAGCGAATACGACTCTGATTCTTCGCAAGGAGATACGTAGGCATGCGGCGAGATACATAGGCATGTGGTGAAAATCGAAGCGAGTTTCCTAACTAAAAAATTAAAACCCTTTCATTCATACATGGAAATAACATCTTTTAAGTAAAAATCTCATTAAATCATAAATCTAAAAGGGTACCCTTGAGTACAAGGGAGGTAAATGATGCCTAACACCTTCCCTTTATCTAATCGACTCACCAGTACTGGCTCTGTGGCTGTGCAACATGTGCCACAGGGCCTCATAATCTAAAGGCCCCCAAAAAGTAAAAATTAAATGGTAAATAGATTATTTATCATCAATTTTTCATAACTGCATTAATCATACTTATAGAAAAGGAAAGTAGCACAATTCACATATAATAATATTATATTTATTTATTATCAATGTTGGAGTACTTGCTACTGGGCAGGGTCCACCGAAACAAATTCTATTGACACTATTTTTCATAAATTGAGTTTATATTATATATTTATAGCCAAATTCATTTGTCCAATTTTTAACAAAACATACTACATGACTTATGAGGCTTCAAATATTTTTCTAATAAACCGAACAAGTTTTATATTGGAATAAAGGCCTCAATAATTCAGAAGTTATGATACAATAATAAAGTTTGACTGCACTTAAGAACAATAATAAATGTAATTAAAATAGGAAAATCTGTTGGGAAATAACACAACTGGAAAAAATAAATAAACAAAAACACAACCAATAACACAAGAATATAACGTGGAAACTCTAAAACTGGAGAAAAATCACGACCGTTGTCTAAATAGACAACCAGAGAATTATTACTATGTGAAAATTTTACAACACATAGACTTCTCTACTCTCACCCCTATCCCCTAGTACACCCACACTCTTACAAAGCAAATATTTAAACTAAATCTCACAATACTCTAATACAAGAGCATAAGAGAACAAAGAAAATCAAATATAAACTTAAAGTGCTTTTTGACTAGTGTATCTAAAAACAAAGAACTTAGGTCCAATATATAGCCTTAGTCCCCCCTTGCTTCACCACACTAAGCAATGTGAGACTTCTCAAATAGCTACTTTTTAACTTCCTTCTTTATTTAAGAATTTAGGCAACATTAGACATACAATCAACCCCAACAATCTCCACCTTGATTGTAATGGTCTTTAATCTTCATTGTCTACACTGACAATCATAATTCTCATTGTCTATACCGACAAATCAAATTATCATACTCCACCATAAAGAGTACACTACACTTGAAACTATCATCCCAAGAATTTTTCTTCACGTCGAAACCTTACTGAAAGATTATGGTTGTTAAGTGCCAAAATGTAGTTATTTTGTGTTTGTAAATAGTGGCACTTATCGATACTTTTTGTTAATACCGTTTGAATAATTCCCCGTTTTTGTGTATATTTGTATCGTTTGTGTTTTGTTACGTTTTCGTGTAAATATATACCGTTTGATAGTTTTGTTGTCTTTTTGTAGGTATTTATGCGTGTTCGATGCTTTGAGGAATAAAGTGTTGAAGACACGGCAGCGAGCACGCGATTTTACCAATTCATCGGCGGATAACGCTCAAAACAAATATGAGAAAAATCATCAGTTTCATTGATATTTATTCATTTTTAGATAGAGCATGGAATAAGCTTCCCAACGCTTCAAACCGGGCGCAAATCGGAGTTACGGTTCTCAAGATATGGCCAAAATAAATTTCATTTTTCTGTCGAGCGGGCTAAGCGGGCTTGACCGCGCTAAGCGCGGTCCGGGAGCATTTTTGGCACGTTTGGCAGAAAGTTTGGCGCTAAGCGCGGTCTGGCGGTTTAAGACCAATAAAAAACAGCCCGCTTAGCGCGGTAGGCGCGCTTAGCGCGGTCCGCGTCTTCAGTTTTTGTATATATGTTGTAAAGTCAGATTTTTTAGGTTTTTTATCATCTCTTCTTGACAAGTTGAGCACTGATCCATTTTTGGTAGTTTAGAGCTTGAGGAAACACCATTGGATGCTACACCATGTGGATTGATCATGGATCTGTCTCGATTCCATTGTACCGATGAGATCTTTCCGGTTCATCTTCTCTCTTCCCTTTGTTTCATTCCAATGGTGGGTGTTGTATGTATATTTCTACTCTTATTGTATGTATATTTGTGGATCTTGGGATCGTTTATATATTTGCTTTACAAATCATCATTGTTGTTGTTCTTGATCTTTTTGCTTAAATGCCTCCGTGTTGTTTGTGTCGGTGGAGAAATCGCTGATGTGAATAGTGTGGTTGAGCTCTCGTCGGTGTTGCAGACATGGTCACCGATGTGGCGTCTCGATTGATGCCCGGTGATGTTGATGCGTATTGTGAGTGTCGAGCGATAGATCTTCAGATTTAAATATTAGACGGGTAGAACGAAATACAGTTCCATAACTTTTTCTCTTAGACTATTGAGAATGTTTATCTGCTTTTATTTACTTTTCCCGCATTTACCTTTCCGAACCCCAAATCATGAAACATAGAACGCGAGATAGTCGAACGACCGTTTTTCTCAACCAATCTCTGTGGACACGATAATTCCCGGATAAATATTTCCAAATCTTTTGTTGCTTGCCGCTTTATCACTTCAACAAAATGACGCCGTTGCCGGGGATTGGTTTTGAGATTAATCGCATTACGATGGTTTTGTGTTTTAAGTTTCGTAAATATGTCCATATTGTATATGTTGTGCATATTCCCATACTTGTGTGTTTTTATATATCTATACATGTTTATGTTTTCATACTTGTACATGTTTGTGTGTTTGATTTTGTTCCTCTTTACTTTTGCTATTTAGCAAGATGAAGTTAGCTAAACAAATTGAACTCGGATAGTTCGTAAATTCTAATTCTTCACTTTTCAATTTGTTTAGCCAAATAAGGATTTTGTAAATATTGCATTTTATGTATATTATGTTTTTACACATACTTGTATATACTTTTGCTTTTGATTCGTTTGTTAAGTGGTTGGGCAGGACGTTTTCTTTAGGTGGCGTTTGAGGCGAAAGCATTGGCGTACCGCGAGGAAGTTTCTTACCATTCGCGAAACAATAAAAGGCGTCGAGCTAACGACGTAAAACGAGCGCTTGTTGGGAGGCACCCCAACAGTTTTATTTTTCTGTTTTTCTGTAAATGAGTAGTGTAGGTGTTAAGTGGAGGCACACTGGAATTCCTGTTTTGTTGCACTGTTTTTTGTCTTTCTGGTGTAGCGCGCTTAGCGCGCTAGACCGTGCTTAGCGCGGTCTGTAGCTTTTGGCTAATGAATTCTTTTTAATGATTCATTTGCCTCACCTTTTTCCCACTTACACCAAGGCTTTATAGTATGTATTTTATAGTTATAATTTTAATTCTTTTGTTGTTGTTTAGACTCAAATTTTGGCTCGATTACTTGAAGTCTCATTGGGTAATTCTTCAATTTTGATTGATTCAACATGCCAATTGTGCGGTAATGATTGTTCGAATTTGTACATAGCAAGGTACTCGTTTATCGCTTTCTATAGCATAACATGTTTAGGAGACTTTTCATTTGTACAATTTTCATATTATTCATTCTTTTTGCATAACTTGTTCATGACTTGAATCACATTAGTTTCCCCTTTTTACCACAAATGTGAGGTGGCTTTCCATTGTATACATATGCGAGTGACCGACATTTCTTGTTTTAACTGGATATTATTATGTTTAATTTTTCGTTTGTATTGATTTTGTGAATGCACGAAAGTGATCAAGGCACTTGTTTGATTTTGAGCACAACTACCATAGCCAAATGTCAATTCACCTTGTGAGTGTGTGACCATTCGTAACCCCTTTGAGCCTTTTTGTCATTGTCCATTTTGTTTTTGAACTTGTGACATAGTTCACCTTTTTGATGGATTTTGATTATCGTTTTTTATTGAACCCTCAATTATGATTTATAGTTTGAATTTTTACCTTGCCTTAGAAAGTAGGGAGTATTCTTATTATGGTGATAGTTGTATTCAAGTTGGGGAGAGGATGTTTGCCTCTTTATGATGTGGTTGGTATATGGTTGTGAAAATAAAAGAAAAAGAAAAAAATTGTGAAAAAGAACGAAAAGAAAAAGAAAGAAAAAAGAAAAAAAATTGGAAAAAGAAAAAGAACAAAAAGAGTTTGGAATAAGATTTGTGTTAATAAGTATTGTGTTTGGTGTGAAACATGTGAGGAAGAAGAAGTTTGATTGAAATTCCTTTGTTTGAAACTTTGTGGAAGTAATTACTCCCTTAGATTTAGGCAAGTTTTTGTTTTGATTAGCTTTAGGAATTATCACTTGTTTGTTAACTGAGCCACATTACAACCTTTAAAGCCCTTGTGATTCGTGCCTTTGCATTTTCGATTCTATTTTTGGATGAACGCATAATTTTGTCTATTGTTTGCAAGTTTGTCGGGTGTGTGTCAAAGTCCTCACCTTTTGGTGTTTTTCATCTACCGATGAATTTTTGCTAGGCGTGATTCGTGATTGAGCTTGTTTTGTTTTAGAATGTTTTGTATGATTTTTGTACTTAGGATCCGTTTCATTTTCATGTTGTCATTGTAGGATTATGGTAAGTATTTACTTTGTTGGTACGTTTTTGTTTGAACCGTAGAATTGTTTCGTTTTTCCAAATCGTGTTGATTCTTGATTCTTTGGATTTTTACTTTTGTGATTTGAGTGTTTGGCCTTGTTTGAGGACAAACAAATTCAAGTTGGGGAGAGTTGTTAAGTGCCAAAATGTAGTTATTTTGTGTTTGTAAATAGTGGCACTTATCGATACTTTTTGTTAATACCGTTTGAATAATTCCCCGTTTTTGTGTATATTTGTATCGTTTGTGTTTTGTTACATTTTCGTGTAAATATATACCGTTTGATAGTTTTGTTGTCTTTTTGTAGGTATTTATGCGTGTTCGATGCTTTGAGGAATAAAGTGTTGAAGACACGGCGGCGAGCACGCGATTTTACCAATTCATCGGCGGATAACGCTCAAAACAAATATGAGAAAAATCATCAGTTTCATTGATATTTATTCATTTTTAGATAGAGCATGGAATAAGCTTTCCAACGCTTCAAACCGGGCGCAAATCGGAGTTACG
Source organism: Vicia villosa (assembly GCF_029867415.1). NCBI lineage: Eukaryota > Viridiplantae > Streptophyta > Magnoliopsida > Fabales > Fabaceae > Vicia > Vicia villosa. Next base: position 157,012,340 of record NC_081185.1, read on the forward strand.
GTTCTCAAGATATGGCCAAAATAAATTTCATTTTTCTGTTGAGCGGGCTAAGCGGGCTTGACCGCGCTAAGCGCGGTCTGGGAGCATTTTTGGCACGTTTGGCAGAAAGTTTGGCGTTTAGCGCGGGTTTTTGGCGCTAAGCGCGGTCTGGCGGTTTAAGACCAATAAAAAACAGCCCGCTTAGCGCGGTAGGCGCGCTTAGCGCGGTCTGCGTCTTCAGTTTTTGTATATATGTTGTAAAGTCATATTTTTTAGGTTTTTTATCATCTCTTCTTGACAAGTTGAGCTCTGATCCATTTTTGGTAGTTTAGAGCTTGAGGAAACACCATTGGATGCTACACCATGTGGATTGATCATGGATCTGTCTCGATTCCATTGTACCGATGAGATCTTTCCGGTTCATCTTCTCTCTTCCCTTTGTTTCATTCCAATGGTGGGTGTTGTATGTATATTTCTACTCTTATTGTATGTATATTTGTGGATCTTGGGATCGTTTATATATTTGCTTTACAAATTATCATTGTTGTTGTTCTTGATCTTTTTTTCTTAAATGCTCTGGATTTGTGGTGTTGCAGACATGGACATCATAGATCTTGATTAAGAATGATAACTGTTAGTTTCTGGATTGCAGACATGGATTTAGGGCTAACAATCGTAGTGGGTATCGAGTTTAATGCCTCCGTGTTGTTTGTGTCGGTGGAGAAATCGCTGATGTGAATAGTGTGGTTGAGCTTTCGTCGGTGTTGCAGACATGGGCACCGATGTGGCGTCTCGATTGATGGCCGGTGATGTTGATGCGTATTGTGAGTGTCGAGCGATAGATCTCCGGATTTAAGTATTAGACGGGTAGAACGAAATACAGTTCCATAACTTTTTCTCTTAGACTATTGAGAATGTTTATCTGCTTTTATTTACTTTTCCCGCATTTACCTTTCCGCACCCCAAATCATGAAACATAGAACGCGAGATAGTCGAACGGCAGTTTTTCTCAACCAATCTCTGTGGACACGATAATTCCCGGATAAATATTTCCAAATCTTTTGTTGCTTGCCGCTTTACCGCTTCAACAATGGTGCAACTCCCATGTTGGCTTTTAGGAAGTTCTTCAGCCCTCGACACATCTCACCACACACCCTGCATCAATGCCAACCAATGCCTGTGTGTTGCTCTGAATCCGCTAGCAATGATTTGTCCTTTTGCATGGTATAGTGGAAATACCATAAGGACACACCTTATCTTCTAAAAAGGATCCCCGTCATCTCCCATAACAAGGGAGACGTTGCTAGCACTTGCCTCAGAGTCTTTTTCAGATACTGCTCCACCTGGACAATTTCTCTTTAAATGCCCAGACTTTCTACACTTCCAGCACACCATATTATTTGCATGGATCTTCTTTCCATTAGCCCCACTTCTAGTTACCAACGCCGAGTTTGATGAAGTACTTTCATCACTTTTCATCCTCCTTTCTTCAGAAATAATTTTAGTTGCAACTTCTTCAAAACTCAACTTTTCTTTCCCATACATCAAAACAGGTTTGAGATGAATATAAGAAGGTGGAAGGGACAAAATAAGCCTTAACGCTTTATCTTCATCATCAATCTCAACTTTAATAGATTCAAGCTCAGAAACAATATTATTCAAAGTACTAAGATGATCAGAGATTTTTGTACCCTCATCCATGCGCAAAGTGTGGAATTGCTCCTTTAACAACAAACGATTTGAGATGTCCTTTGCCTGATATAACCCTTCGAGCCTTTCCCAGAGTTCCTTGGCTGATGACAGATTCTGCACATTCGCGAGAACATTCTTTTCCAAACACAAACGAATTGCACTTGCAGCTCTCAAATCTAATTCCTCCCACTTGTCAGCCTCCATGTTGGAAGTGTTTCCTTTTAGCGCCTTGTGTAATCCTGATTGTATCAACACATCCTTGACTTGTACTTTCCACAGGCCAAAGTTGATTCTTCCATCAAACTTCTCTATGTCAAACTTCATAGCACTTGAATAAGACATAGTAGTTGCGCGTAGACTGCAAATCGTGCACCAAGTAGGTTCCCAGGAAACAGAGGTGGGTCACAACGGACAGGCTTAAATACCAAGTCTTTCCTTAGCCAGAACCTCCCTTAACAACACTTTCACAGTACCACCCCTTCTTCAGCACCTTCACAATATCACAATTTTTTTCTTATGTGGAAGATCAGACAATGCTGCAACCACAGAGAATACTAAGAATTGTGATATCTTATCGAGCCGAAGCTCTGATACCACTGTTGGGAAATAACACAGCTGAAGAAAAAAAATAAATAAACAGAACACAACCAATAACACAAGAATATAACGTGGAAACTCCAAAATCGGAGAAAAACCACGACCGTTGTCTAAATAGACAACCAGAGAATTATTACTATGTGAAAATTTTACAACACATAGACTTCTCTACTCTCACCCCTATCCCCTAGTACACCCACACTCTTACAAAGCAAATATTTAAACTAAATCTCACAATACTCTAATACATGAGCATAAGAGAACAAAGAAAATCAAATATAAGCTTAAAGTGCTTTTTGACTAGTGTATCTAAAAACAAAGAACTTAGGTCCAATATATAGCCTTGGTCCCCCCTTGCTTCACCACACTAAGCAATGTGAGACTTCTCAAATAACCACTTTTTAACTTCCTTCTTTATTTAAGAATTTAAGCAACATTAGACATACAATCAACCCCAACAAAATCTTTACTCAAATGTGCCTCATTAGAGATTAGAGATTAGAGATTCATGACAAATTTGTTGCTGTCAAGAAAATAAAAATAATAATCTGGATTATTTTTTCTAATAAACAATCTAATTTTCTCAAATGCAACTATATTTCATGTGGCAGAATAAATTACTCATCTTGCTAATGAATCTAAAAAGAGTTAAGTTTAGAAGTAACATGCTTAAATATTAACTATTATTTTGTATTATTGAGTGTTACACTATTTTATCTAATTTTAATTATCAGAGTTTTTCTATCATTGTGTACATTCTGTTTATTTAAAACGTTTTTACCTTCATATCCAGTATTAATGAAATTGTCTTTAGAGATTTAGTTATTTAAAACAAAATATATGAAATACATAAGAAAATAGTAATTAAAATAGCATATTTTATCTATATGTTAAAATTTAAAATATTATTAAAGTGATAAATGATTTTTTATATAGAAAACTATTTTATAAATAAAAAAAATATTATATTATTGATGTTCCGTATAAATTTTTATATTATTTACTTTAATAAATATTATATTATTTATTAGTTTATTAAAAAATATATTTTTATTTTTTTTAGGACCTAACTTTTTGAATTAAAATTTAGAACAAGGCCTCTAAATTGTTTGGGACGGCTCTGCGACTCACGAATCTAGAATCTCTATACAATTGGGGTTATCTGTTATTCCCGTCCTTAGGACAAAATAATGGCGACGACTCTCAATTTCTAAGTCGGTTGCGACACCAGTAAAATAGGTGGTGAGAAAAAGAGGGGAGGTTGTTGAATTAATAATGTTATATAAGGTTGAATTTAAATATTAAATATTTAAGTTTTCTAATTTTCTAAAAAAAAAATGTTTATAATTAAAAATTAATAGTAATGACTTGGAATTATTCATTAAAAATGTAACATTGACACATCATCAAGTCAACTGCCATGTCATCAAAATTTTGATTTTAAATTTGAAGAGAGACTAAAGTTCTCAAAAAATCAAATTTAAGGGACCAAAAACTTAGATTTTAAAATGGAGAGATTAAAATCAAAAAATGAAAATAAAAAAGCAAAATTACAATTAAGCCAAATTTATATTTTCAAATTCTACAAGTCACCTTATTTTATTCCTCTTAACAAAAAATTATCTATATCATTTTATTTCCTTTACTTCTTCATTCATTAAATAAAGTTACATATTTATACAAATTGTACATCCACCTTTATCAAAACACATAATATTATTATAAACTAGATTGTTGGCCCGTGCATTGCACGACTATTTTAGAATTAGAAAATTATGATACTTATTAAAAGTTGATATTTAATTTATTATTAACATGTTAAAATACATTATTAGTCTTAATTTATAACAATTACACTACATCAAAATGTTTTTTATTAGTATTATTTTATTATATAATTTTATCTTTTATTTACCATAAAAATTGAATTATTCATAATTTTATTAATATAATAACACAAAACTTTAATATTAATTTTAAGAATTTTTTGATAATCTAAAAGTTAAACTTACATGATTTTGAGGTTGAATATATAACTTGTGTGTTGCATGATTTTTATTATAATATATTTATAAGAATTTTTTATGTTGAAATATGATTATTATTTTAAGAAAATTCATAATTTTGATAAATTATAACTTTACTGATAAATATGTGAATTTCTTGTTGTTTTATGTCAATCAAGTATATATTTTTTTAATCATTTAAATTTTCTATAACTTTTTATAATCTTCTACCTTTTATATTAAAATTATTATCATTTGTATAAAATTTTGAATTTAAATAATAGAAAAATTACTTAGATTTTTTTTTTAATGGCCGAAAATTAATCTACTATACCAAACAAAAGAATATAGGAAAAAAGGAAAAAATATATTGATTTACCATGATTATATTTTAAACTACTTATTTGTAACTCCTTTAAAAAATATATTGATTTATTTCTATCCAAAGATTGTTGAGTTCTGTTACAAACTTTGAGGTTAAGTTTATTAAGCGTCAAGCGAATATGGTTGCCGATTCGTTAGTCAAGGCGGCCAATTCTTGGTCTAGACGTAGTATCGTTAATGTTATTCCTCCTTGTATTGATAGTCTTTTGTTTAATGAAATGAATTGAGTTTCTTCTTGTCAACCACCATCAGGGCCGTCTTTGAGGGTGTGCAAGGCGACCTACAGCACAGGGCCTCACACTTGTTCATGTTTAAGCTATGGCGAAAAGGGCCTCCATTTATATATTTCACTGTTAATTTAGGCTTAAATAGGGCCTCTTAAAAAAATTTCACGATTCAACTGAAGATAATATCAACTTCTGACACAGGGCCTCTCAAAAGTTTGAGACGGCTCTGACCACCATCACCATCGGATTTGTCCCTTAACATTCTTCAAATAGTAAAATCCAAAATAAAATAAAAAAGATTATATTATTTCTCAACTTAAAGTAAAATAAATGAATAATAATTATATATTTTTTAGTTTAGTTTTTGTTTGTTGTAAAAACAATAACTAAAATTTTTGTTTTTAAGAAGTGTTATAGTCGTAAGTGTATATGATCTTTAATTTTTATTAAAATTGAAAGGATAAGAAGAATTTTAAAGTTGATATCAAAATGAGTATACATTAAAAAGGTGTCTTTGATAAGACTTATACATAGTGAATTTTAAAAATCATTTTTTAGATCATTGTTGAAATCTAAAGTATAAGAATAATTTTAAAATAAGAATACTTTTGAAATTATATGAAATATAAGGGTGTGACTTTACTCTTGATGTGTGATATTTACTTCAGATGTCCGATATTTAATATGATCGTGAGTGTATATGATCTTTAGTTTTTATTAAAATTGAAAGGATGAGAAGAATTTTAAAGCTGGTATCAAAATGAATATACATTAAAAAGGTGTCTTTGATAAGACTTATACATAATGAATTCTAAAAACCATTTTTTAGATCATTGTTGAAACCAAAAGTATAAGAATAACTTTGAAATGATATGAAATATAGGGACGTGACATTTAGTCTTGATGTGTGATATTTACTTCCGATGTCTGATATTTAATCATTGGTAATGAGTTGACTCACACACCGAGAGATCGTGAGTTCAATTCCCATGGATGATGTGAGAATCCCCTTGATAGATGATTTGTAAGTGCCTCTATAAGAGCTCTTTGATCCTTGAGGACTGTCTTACCATGGCAAGCCCCTGAAGCCAAACTCACCTAAACTTTTTCACAATAAAAAAATAACTATCTATAAAAGTTTATCGATATCAATTTTTATAGAAATAAATATCTATGCAAATTGTTTAAATATTAATTTAACTGATCTAAAAATTAGAGTTAAAAACATCTAAATACTTACATGAGGTGTCATTAGCAAATAAATAATATTTTATCCTGCCACGAAGAAAAAAAATTAATATTCAATACACGTGTATAAAGTAAGAAAAAGAAGATAAAAACTATCATACAAACTTAAAGAGTAACACAAAAGTGAAGATATGAAACTAAAGCGTCATATTTATATTCACCTAGAGCAAGAGCAAGTATATCAATAATAATTAATAAAATTATAACCGGAAATTTATTATTAATACCACTGTTAGGGAGTAGTTCAAAGATTGATAAAGTTTTTTTTATTAATATAAATAACAATAATAATTTTTTAAATTGTAACGGTTCAATTCATTAATGGTTTAGTTATATAATTTATAACATACAATTCATTTAAAATATAAATATGTCTTTGTATATTACTTAAATCTCTTATAATTAAATATTTTCATTAATTTATTTTTTTTTGTTAAAAAATGTATTATGGGCCTGTAAGTTATATGAATTAAATGATAGAGGAATTGGTACATAATTATTTATTTAATGGTTGTTTTGTTGTGTAGAAAAATAATTCATAAATTTAGTATTTATTTATTTATTCAGAATTTAAGAAACTATTAAATATTCGAATGATATAGGAGAATTAATGTATTGGAGTTGTATCATTAGACATTAAATAAAATTAGTGAAAATTTAAAAATTAAATTGATACGTTTTAATAATCCCAAAAGCATTTGTTTTTTTTTTTTACCAAAACAAAATTAACACATTTCATTAATCAAAATATGTTCAATACAAGGAGGAGGTACATTAAAAATACTAAGCCTAGACCAAGAATTGACCGCCTTCGCTAACGAGTGGGCAACCATATTCGCTTGGCGTTTAATCAACTTAACCTTAAAGTTTGAGTAACATTGTAACAATTTCTGTATAAATAAGATAATTAAACTAAATTCAGAATTTCCACGATAGTTGGAATGAATCGCCTGAACCACCCTTAGGGAATCACTTTCAAATATGGTTTGAAATTTAATTACTTGTATATTTTAATAATATATATAGAAATAATTTATTATTTATACCACCAATATTATTTATATTAGAAATAATTCATTATTTATATTACCGATATTATTTGTATTAATATATTAATATTATTATTATAATATTATTAGTATTATTAATATGAGTGATTTAAAATTAATATTATTATTGTATTATTATAATAATTATTATTATGTATATTGTTAATAGTATTTTTTATTTGTTATTACTAATTATTAATTTTTTAATAGCGATAGTTGATTATATTATTATGATTATTTTAATAGTGTTAGCGAAATATTATATTATTATTATTATTATTAGTTATTAGTAATGTAGAATCAATTTTAAAAAAATAGAATTTGGGTTAATGTTAGAGTAGCTATGAAAATGACATGTGTCTGTTGCAATTATTAATAATAATTAACTAGTGGGATACCCGTGCGTCCGCACGGGTACTGGTGTGGACTGCGCAATTGTCACCAATTTGTTATAGAAATTTAAACAAATTAAAAAAAATCAAAATATTATTGAAAAAAAGAAAAAATGTTCGAAAAGATAATTGTATAAATTTTTAAAAACAACTATTATTAAGAAAAATTATTAAAAACATACTTTGTTAAAAACAATTGTGAAAAATAGAAAGGAAATTTTTTTTTGGGTGATAGAGATGTAATATTAAAGTTTATCAAAGTAGTTTTATTTTTTTTAAAGAAAGAAATATTTTTAAAATAAAGACGTCAATAATATATATTTCAATTATTCATATATTATCTTTAAAATTATTGTATTTAAAATAAAAAATTATTTCAAAATTAAAATATTAGATACATAAATAATTAGAAAACAACATATTTTTCCCGTGTTTGAATTCATACATTATTTTTTATATTTTTATTTTTATTTTTTTAATTGTACAAATTTTGGCCTGATTACCCGTGCGTTCACACGGTATTGGTGTGTTACTCGTGCATTTGCACATATTTTTTTCAGCTACCTGTACGTTTACACGATACTGAATTCATACATTATTTTTTTCCCGTATATGAATTCATACATATTTTTTCACTTATAGTTCATTAACTTAATTTTATTCAATTTAATGTTATTCCATTTATAAGTTTAAATAACTAAATTACCTTTGCTTTTATAATATTAGTAATCACTTTCTATAAGTCTAAATAATTAATATAAAAAATAAGTGTAATAGTAATTGCAGTTCAAAAAGTTATAGCCAAAGAGATTAATATTTGAATGGAGCTTATTGTTTATATATTGAATGGAGTATATTTTTTTCGTTGGTGTTATTTGATACTGCATGAAAATTTAACAATATTTAATTATTTCAATAACAATAAAAATTGATTCTAAGAACCTAGTTCAGTTAACAATATCTATATATGGATAGATGTTTGTCACTTTGTTTTATAAACCAAAATAATAATAATAATAATAATAATAATAATAATAATTGATCTTTTAACTTTCTACAGTTTTGTAGTGCTTTGGACAATCTTGTGAGTGTATGGGTTTGAAACGGTATAATGGCTCCCACAGGGGAACATATATCATGCATCTTAACATCCGTTTTAGAATCAATTATTTGACCAGCACCATTTAACTAAAACCAAGAAAGTAAAAATGGTTTGCTGGACCAAATAGATAATAAGAAAATAGGCCATTTGATTACCAGCAAACTATGTAATGCATTTGTATAAAAAATCAGTCTGGTACAAACAGTTCATTTGACAATAACATAAAGCATATCACAATTTCATCAGGAACATTTAGACATTTCACTCAAGTTTTCCAGTTACAGTTACAATATGTTGTGAACACAAACACTAATTTCAAAATTAGATGGGGTATTCAAACCATGTTTGTGGTATCGTTAGGTCCAGTGTCATTCTGTCCAGATCATGCTCGAAATTTGCAAACAGGGCACATCCCTTGTTGCCGCAACCAAGGATCAATGCAATTAGTATGAAACTGGTGCAGGCAGGGCAAGCTAAGAACAGAAGCAGACGACGACGCTCGTGGCATTGATGAACTTATTTCTTTGGGGAATAGAGACCTTGAATTTGTGAACTGGAGGGGTGTTTATCTATTCTTTAGTCATAGAAGGTGCAGTAGAAACCTTACCTGGTAGATGAACACAAACCAATCCTGCTGCGGTTCCCAATATGGTCATACACGTAGGGATTCCTTCCGACAACACCAACCGAATGCAGTAATCGTGTTAGCTTGATGGACTGTCTAAAATTCTACAATACAAAAGAAGATGGATGTGAAAATATGAGTTTCAATATCATATCATGAAAACAGTCCACAAAATCTCAGATCCAATGCAGTATATTGTCATGAAAATCAAAAGAGTCCAATTCAAAATCATGTTTTTTCCCTTTTTGATATTTTGAACCAAGTGAAATAGAAGAAAACATACCAGAAAAATTCAAGTACATAGTGCCATGGTTCACACTCATAATTCCTGAAAAATAGGACGTTTAATCCACCTCACCAAAAGTCCTATTGTTAACATTTGAATCCCATAAAAGGCTATCATACATGGTATGATAAACCATGTCAAACCAAACCAAGTTGTTACAACAAATAACAGTAGATGTAATGCTTTCTCAAGCCTTTTGTTTGGGGAATTTGTTACAAACATTGAAATGAAATAAGGATATTATAATGGAAAAAAACATTGGTTCAAGTAAAGCACAAAATTGTTTATTTTTGCACAAATATATACATACACCATACACAAAAACACCTGTAACAGACTCAAAAGCTTTAGAGGTTGAGTATGATACCAAAATTCCATTACGTGCAGATTTTATCATAGTTATTACATTAGGGGAAATGACAATGTTCATACTACCATGACATATCAGTCCCAAAGAGAAGTTCAAAATAGATATGAATTCAGTTGCAGACACTGTTTATATATCCTTACATTACCAGAAGATGAACATGTTTATAAGGACATATAACATGTTTAAATCACTTGTTTTGCTTTTCAAGAGTTCGTTGAACCGCTGAAACACCGTCTACAAATTTTGTCCGAAAAAGAACATTTGCATTATTAAACATGCCTTCCTTTAGTGATACAACAATAATCACCTATAAGATTTCAAGCATTAAATATCAATTCAAGAGTTCAACAACAATCAACAACAATAAATGAAATTTCAGCATAACAATGCATACCACAACATAAGCGAAAAGAGAAAAGAAACCAGTTGAAACATTTTGTCAAACACGTGACGCGTGTCAAAACTCTTGTCAAATTAACATCCTTAATGTTGGTGTATAGCTCAAGTTCAAGGATGTTAAGTTCCAGGAAAGTTACTTCCAAAACTCTTGTCAAATTTGTTATTGACCTGCACTAAGAATGTTATTCTTGAGCTATGCATTGGTATCAATCAAAATTGAGATAATTGAAAAATGATAAAATACCCAGATAATGAATCATTCCATTTCTATTCCATTTATGAATCTGAAAGTGTTTTAATATATGAAATTAAACACCACCATCGCTCATACACCAAAACCAACAATTTTACATTACAAAAAGTAACCATACAAAATAACCTGCATGAACCAGCAATGTTTTTACAATGTTTTAAAACACCGACAACATTGTAAAAACAGTGAAACAACGACAACATTCAAGGTTTTAGTTAGACAATAGTATACAATCAAAATCTAAATTGAAGTAAAATATTTTAGATACCTATGTTATTCTCCAGTCCATGGTGTTCTTTTATTTGTCTCGTTACGACCGCCATGAAACGGGACCGGGTCTTTCAAACCTCAGACCATGAAACGCAGCAACGACAACCACTATGTCATTCCTGCTTTTCATCAAACATATGGAGGGCAAGCTCAGACATGCCTTAAATCGGGAAACTGAAACTGAACAGGTTGTCAATATTGCAAAAATAAACAAAATAGCAGCTCTCTTTCACCATCTCAACATGACCAAATCCAAAAACCATTCAGCACATATTGGAATATTGGTTAGGTTTGTCAATGATAACATAAAATCTGCAGATTTGAACATTTTCAATATCAAACAATATTCAAGGTAATCAACATGACATCAACCAACGAAAAAAACCCACATTATAAAAGGTCTAATCTATGTACTAACGTTTGAGTTGTCCATACCTCAGAGACCACTGTTCACCCGAAATCAGCCACAGAGAAACAAACAATGAAACTCTAAGATTTTCATTCTTCATTTTCCAGAAACCCTTCTCAAATTGTTGCAAAAACAATAACTGTTCACACAAACACACAACCATAGCCATAGAGATCATAATGAAACCCTAAATGTTACCGTCATTTTCCAAATACATAAAATCCTTTAGAAATTTTTGTAGAAGAAGAAAAAAAGACAACAGATCCGTAGATCCAAAAACACAAAGAACAAAAATCAGAAAAATCTCACCGAAGTTCTGGAACCATAACATCACCTTCATATCCTTCAACACATCAGTAAACTGAGAACATCAAAACCCTCTTCATCACCACTTAGTAACAACAAAAAACCCCAGATCTGAAGAAGAAGATGCTCACCTTATGTTCAGATAACCGCACCGTCGGCGAAGCTTCCCTCTTCCGCGTGAGTCAACACCACCAAACCTGAAACAACAAACACCAAAATCAAAATCGAACATGTCTGAAACTCAATAATAACAATGAAGAAGGAGATGGAGAAGGAAGAAGAAGATGAAGGAGGAAGACGAATAGGGAGAAGATGAAGAGAGGGAAGAGAGAAGAAAGAAGAGAAAGAGAGGGAAGAGAGAGAAGACGAATAGGGAGAAGAGGAAGAGAGGGAAGAGAGGGAACATTTCTTCTCTGCAACATTTGTATTGATGAAAATTTTATGGTTCAATTACATTACAATGCAAATTGGATATTGTACATATGTGGCCCAATTAGGGGTGGAAATAGGCTAGGCTAGGCTAGGCTTTAGAAGGCCTGGGCCTGGCCTACGATAAACTTAAAAGGCCTAAGCCTGGCCTAAGGCCTATCATAGGCTCAGTTTTTTGGCCTGGCCTGGCCTTTTTAAAAGTCTGGCCTGGCCTGAAAGCCTATTTAAAAAGTCTGTATCTCATTAAAGTTTTCAATTAATCTATATAACTTAATAAGTCTTGTAGGTCGGCCTATATATACATATATAAGTGAACCTATTTAGCATTTGTTATATATATATATAGGGTAGCCTATTTAGCTTTTTTTTCTTTCTAATATATATGCATACATGAACCAACTTATTTAACATATCTCTAATATATATGAAAATATAGGCCGGCCTATAAGGCTTCATAGGCTTTTTTAATAGCCTAAGCCTGGCCTATTAAATAAAATAGGCTTTTAAAAAAGCCTAAGCCTGGCCTCTTTATTAAATAGGCCTGGCCTGGCCTATGCCTATGTAGGCTGGGCCGTAGGCCCCTGTAGGCCGGCCTGGCCTATTCCCATCCCTAGGCCCAATGGTAACACAAACAGACCAAACCATTAGTTTCAATGTAGCCAAATTCTGAATTTAGTTACAAAAAGTAATTTGTAGACACATTTTGCCCCCAAAACAATTAGGTGTAATTTTTTAACCAAAGGGCATATTAGTATTAACCAGATACTTGTGTTTTCTTATTTTATAGATATGTAAAAATTAAATTAGACAAAAGTGGAATAATAAAAATAAAATAATAGTATAAAACAATATAAAAATTATTAGAATGAAACAAAAAAATAGAAGAGACGGAAGATTAGTGAAGGTGAAAAAGAAAAAACAAAAGAGTTGAGAGATTAGAGAAGAAGATGTGCGATAAAAACGAAACTAAGATAGGGAACATTTGCATAAAAATGAGAAGGTGAAAAAGAAATAATATAAGAGAGTAGAGATTATAGAAAAAGAGAAAAGATGTATGTGGCAAAGAAGGCGCGATGATGCTATTAGAGATTTGAGAAGATCGGGACTAAAATCATATGTGTAAGGATGAGAAAATTGTTCGTAATCATAAGGCTAAGGTATAATAGATTTAAGTTTGGGTTGGATGTGAGTTAAGCAAAAGTTACGTTGTAACATAATGCGGTTTGATTTGGTTTGGTTCGGTTTACAAAATACAAACCGCAAATCGAACCGGACCGTGCGGTTTTGTTAAAAGATGACCCAAACTAATCCGAACCAAATGCGGTTTTTTGCGGTTTCGGTTTGGTTTGGGGGCCAGCTCCATAGATTCACGTGACATATATGTCATCAATAACAATGTCAAAAAAATCTAATATTAATTGTTATTTATTATAAAATATTTTAAGGGGCTTTTATTAATATGATACACGTATATTTTCTCCTCCATATCATAAGTTCCTAATAAGTTCAAAATAATAAAATCAAATAAGTGATTATTTTGAAAATATTGCAATTTTATTACTTTATTTGTTAGTTGTTTTCTTATACATGTATAAATAACTCATATTGAAAATCAATTTCTTTTATTAAATACTAAAATTAAGTCAAGATTACGATAAATTAACTTATAAACTATAATTATTAAATATTTATATTAAAAAAAGGTTTGTAAAAAATAAATCTATTTTTGCATGACCGCTTTATACACACAAATTAATTCCAAAACAAAAATTAATTTCATTTTGAAAGCTTGAATTTTCTTATATATTATTTTTCATTTTAAAAGCAAGAATTTTGGAAACTCCGGGCTAGAAAATATTGAAATAATCTATTTCGAATAACTTTGGTAAATGTAATAATGACATATATATATATATATATATATATATATATATATATATATATATAAAATATATATATATATAAAGGGCATATCATATGAGAATGCCTTCTTTATATGAGAATGTGAGAATGAATCTGAACCATTAGATTTTAAAATAAATGGTGGAGATTATGTGTGAATTTTTTTTCTCTTCAATCTTTTATTTTAATGATGGAGGAGAGAGAAAAAATATTCACACATAATCTCCACCATTTATTTTAAAATCCAATGGTTCAGATTCATTCTCAATTCTTATATAAAGAAGACATTCTCATATGATATATATGGAAAACACTCCTGGTTAGTTCTAACCTCATGTCTTTCATAAATTTTACTAATGTTGATACATCAAAATATTATAGTACTACATACTCTACATCATCACGTGAAAGAGGATTGCTTGTCATATCATGACTATAATAATGCAAAGGGGCTGTGAGATAAAATGGAGAAAAATATTTGCAAAAATAAATTCAAATTTTATCATTAATTTAAATTAAAATTTTATGAATCATATTTGATGTGTAATAAAATTATTCATAATTGTAGTTAATGTATTATATCTTTTAAAATCATTTTAAAAAAATCAATAACATGGTCCACTTATAAGATTTAATCAGATTCAAATATAAAAAACAAATATTATAAATTAAATATCTTACTTTTTATGTAATAATAAAATATTGATTAAAATAGTAAAAATAAGATAATTGAAAATATAAGGTGAAAAATAATAAAGCATAACATGATAAATAAAAAATTAAGTCATTATTGTTTATAATATAAAAAAAAGTAAAAAATGATTAAAAAATCATAATATTAAAAATTAATGAGACTGGATAATAATATTATATTTTGCAAACAAAAATGGAAGAGTTGATTAGGATTTATGTTAGAGAATAATTAATAAAAGAAAATATGAAAGTAAAAAAAATGCATAAAATTGAGAAAATAAAGAGAGAGAAGGGAGAATAAGAGAGAGATAAGAGGGTTGAAAAAGATAATGAAAAAGGTAAGAAGTAGTATATAGGTTGAGTATGTGGTTAGATAATCTTGCATTGGGAAGGTAATAAAAATAATTTAATATTATATTATGACTTTGATATATAAGTTTAAAAAAATAGTGTAGAAACAAATAAAAAATAATAAATAAGCTTATACATTGGGTAACAAATAAAAGGAGTGCAATAACAGCATCCATGTGGCAGCCTAAATGAGTAGCTGGGCATAATTGGAATTTACAGAACTATCAATTTTCTTATATGATAGATAATATGAGTGTGTTCCAAAATGACAAGGAAAATATGCTATGATTTGAATTTTGAATTCGGACGGTGACAAACCATGTTGTGGGCCAAAAGTCATAACTCTTGGAAAAGAAATTGTTTCACCAAGGGTCGCTACCTTGTGAAACAATATCAGCATGGCCTATAAAAGCATAATTTTGGATTCAGAATTCATAACATACAAAAAATGCAAATCCTCTAGAATAATTCCAGAGCACTCTTCGCTACATTCGAGTTTTCGTCGGTCTTGCGCAGACTCAAGAAGGTTGAATTATCCTGGGTATTCCTGCATAGAAACTCTAAGACAATTTGAGAGTGCTTGAAATACTATAAGAAAAGTGATCCTGTCCACGATTTAGCCTCGATTCCATTTGATTGAAATTAATTTTCTAACAATCTTATAGTAATTTCCATAATGGCAATCTAGACTTTCATTTCAAGAAGTATCAAATGAGGAACGGTTGTGCCGTGGACATATTCTTAACACAAGAATAATTGCTATTATCAATCCGGGTATGTTTTATTCTTTCTTCAAGAAATTTATAGAATTGTGAAAATTATAATATCAAGATCAAAATATAAAATTTTATTCACAACCGGTACAGAACCTTAATTATCGATATTATGATTTTTCGGTAATAATTAAGATATATGACATTAATAAAATAGTTTTTTTTTTAAAATAAAAATTGTTGTAATAGTGATTGCAATATATATTATATTTTTTGGGTTGATATAAAATATGGCGTAATGCACCGGAATGAACATAACATGTATGTTTTTTTTAATATTTTGTTCCTGTAAATATAAAATAAGTATGCAGTGTTTTGAAAAAATTTCTTCAGCAATAGTTGAAAATTTTGTTTGAACTGTTGCCTATTGTATGTTGTATCATGAAGTGATGCGTCTTATACGGTTTATCGCTCCTAATATAAAGTGCAGTATATTGGTTTATTATTACAACCGTTTCATAATGCACTGTATGTTTACATTTGAATTTCATAGACGCTACATACTTATTTTGCTCATGGAAAATTTAATTGGATTTAAGGAGGAATTGACTTGTTCTTCTATTTAAAGTTTTAATTTTTCTTTAATAATGACATAGTGTATTTTTAATTTATTCTTCAATTGAATTCAGCATATATTCATTATTTTGGGAGGATGTCACTTGATTTTAAAATGCTAAAAATATCTATGCTTTAATAGGTGTGTCGGATGGATAATTTACAAAAGCATAGTGTACTGCTTTTTTTATTATATTTTATTTCTATTGATTGATTGATTTGTTTTAATACTCTTTATCAATTGCCATTTTTGGAAAGAATTCCACCATATTTTAATCATAAATGTGTAATTAAGATTTTGAAAATCTTTTTAAGTCAATTCAATTATTAAAATTTAGTATCACAACATGAATTTGGTCCTCGATAGATCAAATGTGTCTTTGTACAATATGCACTCAATAGTAAAGTATATAAACTTCTAAATCTGAAGTCTAATTTTGAGATGTAAAATTCTTTAAGAGCCTCATTATGGAGGATAAGGAATCCGATTTTTCCATAAATTAAGAACCCCGTGAGGAAGGTTCTCCGCGGATTGTTGAAACACCAATCGAAAGATCGTTAAACAAACAACTCAAACTTAGAATAAACAGAAAGTCTAAAAGGTTAAGGATCTAGGACCGAACAAAATCGCTTTTCGACTTATTTCTCTTGTGTAGAAGGAAATAGTAAAATTTTTTTGTTCATAATGGCCTTATTCTTCAAGTGGAAGATGATCCTAAGATTTATAATGAAGCAGTAACTTCAATGGAATCCTCCTTATGGAAGGATGATATCCAAGACGAGATGGATCCAAAAATGTCAAACCATACTTAATTGGCTGCGAGTGGATGTTTAGAAGGAAGTGTCATAGTGATGGTACACTAAACACCAACAAGGATAAATTAGTAGCCAAATGGTCCAGACAAAAGGAAGATGTTGATTATTTCAACACATATGCTCTAGAAGCAAGCACAATAAAATTAAAAATTTTGTTTGCATTAACTTCATTGCAAGACCTTATTGTTCATCAAAAGATGGTAAAAAAAGAAATCCCTAAATAGAAATCTCGATGAGGAGATTTACATGGAATAACCAGAAGGTTATATGCTTCCTGGTAATTAACAAAAGGTGTGCAAGTTTGTCAAATTCTTGTGTTGATTAAAATATGCACCGAAATAATGGCACCAAAAGTTTGGTTATATCATTACAAGATTTCCAAATTAAAAGGGAGATGCACAATTTAGGGGAAGACTTTTAATTCTTATCAAAACAAGGATTCAAATAATTTGTCATCATCAAAATGGGGGAGATTGTAAAGAATATCTTATATCTAGTTTTTATGAAGACAAAGGTTATCCAAGAATAAAAGGATCAAAAGTGTCATACATGTAAATAATGAAGTTGACCAAGAAGGTTTAACATAGAAATTCAAGAGAAGATTTGAGAGAAGTAAACATAACTAAGGTACTCATTGCAATTCATACTATTTATTTTAAATTGCTCATAATTTTATCTCTCATTTCATCTAAAAACCTTCTTGCATCATCATGCATGATTATCTAAAAACCTTCTTCATCTTATTCTTGTGATAAGTGTTTGTACACAAAGTTGTGTAAGAATATTGTGATATTCATTTGTCTCTATGTTGATTACATGTTGATCATTATCAAAGAGATGAATGGAATCTTATAAACAAAGAGGTTTCTAGCTTCCACAATCAAGATGAAAATCTTGAAATAGTGGACACTCTTTTCGATCAAAGTAAAGCGAAATAGTGGGGGTTTAAAACATAGTCAAACACACTATATTGAGAAAACTTCCACATTCAAGATGAAAGATCTTGGACTAATTTACACTCTTTTGGGGATCAAAGTAATGCGAAAATAGTGGGGGTTATGAACTTAGTCAAATACATTTTGTTGAGAAAGTTCTTGATAAGTTCGAACTATCACGTTTCAAAAAATGAATATTCAATTTGATCTTAGTGTCAAAATAATTAGAGCTGTCAAATAAGCCCTATATTTGAAAGCCCCACTTATTTAGCCCCATCAAAGCCCTAATATATTAAGCCCTTATTATTAGAGATTTATTTTAGGCCCTAAAATGTTAGGCCCTTTACATAATGCTTTCTTTTTTGGCCCCATTGAAAGGGCCCTATTTTATTCCAAAAACTTGCACAAGATTACTCCATTGTTCTGTTCAGCAAAAAAAAAATTGTAATTATTTATTTGTTAAACAAAAAGTACTTTTATTTCAAAGCATAATCCTTTTATTTTTTCAATCACATTTATAGTGGTAGCCATATCTTAATAGTATCTACATTACGTCGCACGTATACTTACATTAAGAATTTAAGAATTCTAATTATTCATTTGTTAAAAAATACTTAAATGTTCAATAGATTAAGAATTTAAGGATTATAAATGTTTATTTGTTAAACAAAACATACTTTTATTTTGAAGCCAAATTAATGAAAGAGATTAAAAGTACATTTGTTAAAATCAGTTTTATTTTGTTTTTGTTTATTTATATCTTTTAATCTTATTATGAGTGAAAGTAATATTTGTATTATTTTTTATTTGTATAATTGATTTGCTATTAAAAAAGGCTAATTGATATTACTTCATATAATATGATTATTTTATCGTAATTTATTATGTTAGTGAAGTTTTTTATTGATAAGATAATAGTGAGATTATCTTTATAAGTTGATGATAAATAAATATTTAGTAAATGCATACAAGATTATAACCGTACGGTTAATGATAATCTATAAAATATGAGCTTTATTTTATTTTTTTGAAAAAACTTTTTCTAAATCTTTTTTAAAAAATTGTTTGATTTTGAAATTTTTAATAGTTTTTTTTATTTAAAAAAACGGTGCCATCTAGAGTGAACCACCATCCAAATAGTTCATGGTGAACCATGAAAAATAACCATCAGATTAAAATGTTCTAGGATATCTTACAATGTTACCACACACATCATATAGTCTTACTTTCTTTCTATCTTACTCAGGTTTCCAACCACCACCACCATGACTCACAAATCATAATTTTACTCCTACTTTTTTTTTCTTTCTATTTAAATTGATAAAATTGAATTAAAATTTGTACTTGAATGATGTTAATTAGACCGGGATTGTACCACTTTTCTCTTCTATTATACATCTTAATTTTTTTTTGTTGTAAATTTACTAATAAAAATTGAAAATTGTGTTATTATAAGTATAATTGAGTTTTGAGGGATTATGCATTTGATGTAAAGTTTTGTTCAAGGATATGATTGTGTTAAAAATTGATTCAAATACCAATTGTGTTAATAAGAATTGTTTTCTTAAATTAATTAGTTAAAACATCACATAGGATAAAGTTGCTTTTTTTTCTATGGTATAAAGTGATTTTCTTTGTATTCCTCTGTGATGAGAATGGAAACAGTGATCATATCGTTTAATAGATTCAGTGGAGAATTGAAAATAGCAGTTTAGAAAAATATGATATAACCACTACTTAATGAAACAGATGACAACAAATAGAAAAATATCTCTCAAAGTCACCATGAACCATTTGGATGGTGGTTCACTCTAGATGGCACCTAAAAAAACTATTAAAATTTAGTTTTATTTTTCGATTTTTTTTAATTTTATTTTTCATAATTATGTTTTTTAATTTTATTTTGGCCTTATGGCCTCCTTTTGATTTTAGGGCCTTCTAACTTTAGGCCTTATGTATTTGAGGGCTTACTATTGTTAAACTTTTTTAGACCCTCTTAATATTGGTGCTGAGGCCCAAATTAATTGGCCCCTTAAATTGACACCTCTAAAAATAATGATGGAAGAGTTATGGCTATAATGAATACACAAGTGAAATTGGTTTCCTAATGCAATGTACTATATGCGATATAGCAGTTGCAAATAGTAAATGAGTAGATTTACTAGCAATCCAAATGGTGAGCATTCGAAGGACATCACAAGAATTTCGATTATCTTTTAAAACCAAATCTTGACTTCCGTTATGGTAGGTTTTCTGCCATAGTAGAAGGAAATACCAATATGAGTTGGATATCGAGTGTTGGAGATCATAAATTTACAACTAAATGGATATTTACACTAGTTGGGGTGAGATTTCTTGTAAGAGCAAGAAACAAACATGAACCACTCTCTTGACTATGGAGCCATAGTGTGTGGATCTCACTTCCACTACTCAAGAAATTGAATAGGTGAAGGACCTTCTGTTGGAAGTTCCATTGGCTAAAGACAATGTTTCAAAGGTGTTAAAACAATGTGATAGTCAAGCCATTTAGCAAGACAATTCAGATAAGTGTAAAATAAAAAGTCTGGGCACTGAGGCCTTAGACATTCTTTCGTGAGAAAATTGATTAAAGATGTAATCATTTCATTCACATATATACGATCGATCTATAATTTGAATGATTCATTTACTAAACTACTTGCCAGAGATTTAGTAAAGACAACCTCGAGAGGTGTGAGGTTGAAACTCCTTAAATAAGCGTTCCGACAATGATAGCAACCCAATCTGAAGTTAATACATCTTAACCTAAGATTCAATGGGTAACAACAAGTCGTTGATTTGGAAGTTAATGCAACATTTTGTGACAATGTTGACTATTACATAATTGAGGGTTGAGTTTTCTAAAACTCTTAATGAAGTTCTATATCAAGGAGGATATGTATCTCAAGAAATAGATACAAACTGAACTTCACCTATATGAATTTCAAGATGGTGTCGTCTTAAAGTGAGAGTTGGAGATTCTCTCATGAAAAATTCATGAAGAACAGGAAAAGCACATGGCCATAAATAGTGCTAGGCGAGATATGTAGGCGAAGAACCTTTAAAGAGTGTGTGTATAGTAACGCCGGTCTGATCACATGGGATAACGGTTCAAAGCATAGCTACCTAACATTCTGATTAGGCTTTGCGTTGTCTTTACTAAGGTTAAGTTCAAATCGAAAGATAGCTAACAGTATTAACACTCTTTTGCTTTCTATATTCTGGAATTAGACTTGTCATTATTAGAACAAGTGGGGGATTGTTGCAAATTATTTATAATAATTAATAATATGAGTGTGTTCCAAAATGACAAGGAAAATATGCTATGATTTGAATTTTGAATTCGGAGAGTGACAACTCTTTACGAAATGTTGCAGAATAAAACATGCAACCGTTGGTGAACCATGTTGTGGGCCAAAAGTCATAACTCTTGAAAAAGAAATTGTTTCACCAAGGGTCGCTACCTTGTGAAACAATATCAGCATGGCCTATAAAAGCATAATTTCGGATTCAGAATTCTCATAACACAAAAACGCAAATCATTTAGAGTAAATTCCAAACACTCTTCGCTACATTCGAGTTTTCGTCGGTCTTGTGCAGACTCAAGAAGGCTGAATTATCCTGGGTATTCCTGCATAGAAACTCTAAGACAATTTGAGAGTGCTTGAAATACTATAAAGAAAGTGATTCTGTTCACGATTTAGCCTCGATTCCATTTGATTGAAATTAATTTTCTAACAGTGTCTAGGGTTGTCGTCATGACAACCTTAGATTTAGATTAAGTAGATTAAATACTATACAATTAATATATTCAACATTCATCAAAACTTAAACTATTAAATTTTCATTTTATTTTCTAAAACATGTACTTATTTCAATAAAAAAATTAAATTAATCATTTATTTCATGACTTATCCTCTTGTATTACTCTAACTAAAAATCATTCCATATATATTCCATGACTTATCCCCTTTTAACCAAAAATCATGTATATTTATTGATTTATGTTGGTTGTTTCTTCATTCCACATATATTCCATGACTTATCCCATCTATTTCTCAAACTAAAAATCATTTCACATGTATTCATTTATCTCATTCTATTCCTCTATCTAAAAATCATTTCATATATATTCTTTATTTATTCTGTTATATTCCTCTAACTAAAAATTATTCAATATATATTCCATGACTTATCCCATTCTATTCCTCTAACTAAAAATTATTTATACTTATTGATTAATTTCTTTTGCTTCTTCATTCCAATCTAACTAAAAATCATTCCATATATACTCCATGACTTATTTCATTCTATTTCTCTAACTAAAAATTATTTATACTGGTTGATTCATTTCTATTGCTTCTTCAATTCACATATATTTCACGACTTATCCTCTTCTATTCCTCTAGCTAAAAATCATTACATATATATTCCATGGTTTATCACCTTCTTTTCCCCTAATTAAAACTCATGTATATTCATTGATTTATTTTGGTTTCTTCTTCTCATATTCATATATATATATATATATATATATATATATATATATATATATATATATATATATATATATATATATATATATATATATATATATATATATATATATATATATATATTGTACCACCACAATATTAGTCATTTTCTATAGCTTTAGTTCATTAATAATCATCAAGTACCTGAACCATATCATGATCCATAAAATTTTGAATTCTTACATTATTAAAAGTCAGTAAACTATTTATATTTTTAAACTTTCATTTAATTTAAGAGAGGTAGATGTGTAATTATTGAATAACCGTTATTTTCCAAACTTTTCTAAATATGTTTCTTTAAAATAGTCAAATAAAGGATAAATTTTCAATGTTTTATTTACTTTTGTTTTTCAGAATTAGGTACAAATGAAAAACAACTCTCAGAAAAGGCATTTAAGTCAACAATGTGCCACAACATGATTTGAAGTGCACCTTATTATTTTTGACGTTTTGACGCATAATAAGAACCATAATTGGTGATGTTGTTTCGGGTCTTGAAATAAAAATGAGCTACCAGCTAAGCTCAATTAAACTTAATAAGTGGGGTTAATCGGAATAATCCAGTATGTTATCCGAATTGTCCCACCCGCAATGGGTCTTTTGGGAGGATAGTAAGCTCAAAACAAAAAGTCTCCCAAAATTTTCTAGCATAATACATCAATCTCGTCTCAAGGCCTTTGTCTCGTAATGACTTACTCAAGGCCTTTGTCTCGTAATGACTTAGGAAAATGCATGCAAAGCAACGTAGGCCATTGTCTCGTACTACTTAGGAAAATGGATGCAAAGCAACGTAGGCCATTGTCGCGTAATTGTTTATGACGACATTTTCTATCGTTTTGGAAACGTTGACATAGACGGATTCATAAATTTTGATAAGTGGGGTCAATACTAATTATTAAAAATACTTATAAAAAATTATAAAAATGTATATTATAAAACCTATGAAACCTACATTTTTGTATATCAAAAAATTGAAGAGATTTCAAAATTCAAAATTTTTAATGGATTTCTAAATATATAATAGTAAAATTTGATACCTAAAACTGATATAAATTTGATATTGTTTCAATTTTTCTTCTTGGACTTCCTTTTGGGCTATCCATTTTCACTTATAATTTTACTATATTGGGAAGGGATCAGACTTTTTTATGATTTGAGATCGTCAAGCCATAATATGTGGGGCAACACTTTATTTATTTTTTTTTTTTTGGCGTTAACCGACCGGTATCCGCGGGGGAAAGGGGCCCCACGTGACTAATCCGGACCCGGGTTCGGAGGCGACGGCACCATGGCCCCAGAGCGTTTTTTACTCCATCCGGGATCGAACCCGGGTAGGGGCAACACTTTATTTTAATTGGGGTCAAAATATCAAAACAATTAATTATTTATTAAAATCAAATTAAACATGTGGGATTAAATGCCCCCAATTCTCAATACCTAGATCCGTCGTCCATGGTCTACACACAAAAAAATTATGTCAGTTATTCAACACAAGTTATTCAACACAGGACAAAAATGCGAGAATGGAGCCTTTAAAAGAATATACATAAAATTTCAAAGGGTGCAACAAACAAAAACAAGCGGATTAACAATAAAAACAACACCAATTATCAATCAAATAGTTATATAAGTGAAATAGCATAACACCTCTTTCAAAATTATCATTATAATTCAAATAGTTATATAAGTGAAATAGCATAACACCTCTTTCAAAATTATCATTATAATTTCACATCCACTATACAATAAAAACAAAATAAGAGTAAACAAAATGCCGTTATAATTTCACATTAAGTGTTCATAAATAAAGTCACAAACCCAAGGACAAGTTGTACTTGATGAATACATGAAATATAAGAAATGAAAAACTATGTCTTTTTTTACTGCTTTTGTTCATTAATAATCATAAGTCACTTAACCATACCATGATCCACAAAATTCTGAATTTCAAGCTTTAACTATAAGAGATGTAAGGGTGTGTGGTCATTAAATAACAATCATTGTGCTAGTGTTCAAATAATTCCAAGCTTTTTTAAATATGTTTCTTTAAAATAGTTAAATAAAGGATAATTTTTAGTATGGGAGAAGAATTAAAAGAGTTTAAGTAAAGAGGTACTTCATTTACTTTTAATAAGTAGTTTCATTTACTTTTGTTTTTCAGAATTAGGTCCAAATGAAAAACAACTCTCAGCAAAAACAATTTAAGCCAACATGCAACATCATGGTGTGGTGATTTGAAGTGCACCTAATTAGAATAATGTTTTTGAAGCAACTTTTTAAACTAGTGTAATTTGGACAATGACTAAAATATTATATGAATTATTAAAGACAAGAAGTTTAAGAGATAGAGTAACTAAATTGAAGACGAACCAGATCACGAAGAACACTCCTCCTAAACTTTTCAGAATTTGACTATCACTCTCAATATAGCCCGAAAGGAAAATGGATGGTTGTAAATTCAAGAACAAATTGAAATGACATGATCAGAGTACGAAAATGATAGGAAGATTCTATCAAAGCTAATAAAATTAGGGTTTCAACAATAAAAGAGAAAAGACATTAAAAATAAACTAAGAAAATAGATTGATCTCAAATGTCTCTATAAGACTACATTATATAATATTCTTAATGGGTAATAAACTAAAGGCCCAAATATTAATAAGAGCCCACTAAATAACAATACATAAAAATATTAATATAAATACTAAATTAACTTAAATAATATAAGAGCAATGCTATTTGACGCGAAAGAATTTTTCACGAAAGCCTCACGAATTACTGCCCAGCCAATGAATGTGAATGTTAGCCGAAAAATCATGGAAATTCCTATTCTTAATTTTATGGTTGAAACAATCATTTATTTTAATATGGCATGATAATTGATTCTAGTTCAATTTAATTATAATCAAGTGAGAGGAATAGTAAAATCTAATGAATAGTATACTGCCACTTCATTCGCGTGATTTTAACGAACTGTATCTTCGTGCTATATATCATTATTCATAATATAATTCTACTCTCTATCATTACTCACCCCTTAAAGAACAACCTTGAGTTGTAGACAAGTAACACCATTAAATACAAGATATTAGCTAAATTCACCTTCATTGTAACCCAATAGGTATGTGGAGTAAATCCCTATGGTTAACTTTTCCAAAGTAGAAACTATTTTACTTTATCAACCCACAGAGTAAAAATTATGTTATTGACTTAGAAAAAAAAAGAGCACACATGTAGCTACCATTATCCAGCATCTGCTCACATGTGTTTATTCCAAAAACTTCTTTCAAAATATCTTCAGTGACCTTACCAATGCCTCTAATCTGCTCACAAGTATAACACCAACCATTGCAATGAAACATTGGTAAAGTCCAAAGATAAACTACCCCTTGATTCATTCCCCAAACCATTGTTGCACTACGCGACATGAGATATGCTCCGCGATGATGCAATACCATGCCTTTCGGACTAGAAGTGGTTCCTGATGTGTAACTCAAAGTAAAGCTCTGCCACTTATCCTCGGGCGTTGTCCAACTGAACTCGGGGTCACCATTGTTAAGAAAATCCTTGTAATCAATGGCGCCGTTGCTCAACGTGAATCTAAGTGATTTAGTGTCCAATTTTTGTCACCAATCACTATTAGAATTGGAGGCTTGAATGATTTTGTTTTCTTAAACCATATTTTCAATGCTTCTTCTTCCAATGTAAAAAACTCTTGATCCATAAGCTATTGTGGATGCATTTAGCATAATATTCATTGTGTTTAACACACACCCTGCCATTGGAATTGCAAAATGAGCTTCAGAAATAGCTGGAACATTTGGTGAAATGACATATACCTTAGAAGGAGGTTGTGGAGGAGTGATGGAATTATTGATGTCGAAATTAGGATCCGGTGGCTTTGATGGCGGCGGCAAAGTGAAACATGATTTTTGGTTATCAAACATGGGAGCCACATACAGACACTGAACAACGAAAGTTACTGGTCCCAGTTTCAAATCATTGCGGAGCGCAAGACAAAGTTGTTCTTTAAGTGTGCAGAACTTCACTGTCGCCTTACAATTGCCATAATAATAACATTATGTGAGCATGAACATAAACACCACATGTGAAACATATGCTGAATCATAAAAAGTATTTTTGCACAAGGTCCATCTTTGGCAAGCACTATCCTCTGCTAAATTCCCATCAACACCAGCCACATCCATCAACAACTTTATCTCTGGCTCGGCTAGTTGCGAATCAACCATCTGCAAATCAGCCTTCAGTTCCTCATATGTGACTCTTCCATTTTTATCAGTGTCCATCAATGTAAACATGTCTTTAATTATTTTTACTTCTTCAAGAGATAAATGTTCTACAATTACCCGGAGAGATCTCTTTTTGAATTTATTCATCAACGAGAACTCCTTAAGCCTTGTCCTCACAATATCTCCTAATGGAACGTTCGCAGCTTTCTTTGCATTTTTTAGCCTAGGATGTTCAAGCACCTGTTCGGCAGTCAAGCGTACTTTAGGACCAGGTTCCAACATCTGTCGCACGAGGCTTTTGGAACTATCAGAAATCTAAGGCCAAGGCTCCCTCTTAAAGTTAATTACTCCCCTCAAAATTGCCAAAGCAATCCCTTGTTCAGTCTCATCCCAAAACGGAGGCACCCCGCATAAAAAAAAATATAGAATCACCACTGCACTCCATATATCAACCTCTGGACCATATTTCCTCTTGAAAACCTCTGGTGCCATATAGTGAGGACTCCCCATAATCTCTGAAAATTTCTCCCTAGTTTGAGGTGACACTGAAGGTGGTTTAGGTGTAGAACATTGATGCAAGTCTAATTGAAAAAACAACATCATATTTATGTAGTCTTGACTCAATGTGCTATGAGGAAAAATTCGTTCTGACTTGTGTGGGCTATTCAGAAACTCAATTTCCTTAGTCGCAAGTGATCATGGATCGTAGGTCATAGAGATGATGCGCAACACCTCGGCGGCAAAAAATCTGGAAGCATCTCGTTCCAGAATTTCATCAAATAGATGGTGAGTTGGTTTACCGTGATTGAATCAGGTGGCTCTGGAAAGGGAGACAGTCGTGACAATAGTGAAATTAGGAGCTCGAAATGCACTAACAGGTTCTGAAACCACAGTCGTGGGAGAAGGAATGTTTTCACCACTCAAGTGATGCATCTTTAGATCCACCATTATCAGCTTTGCTTAAACTGCCCTCTTTCAAATTAAATTCCAATTTCTTAATCAACTCAGACACGATCTGTTTCTCTTCCTCTGGTGACATCGACAAACAACTCGGGTCATTATCATTCAGGAAATCCGAGTCAGAATCCAACTCCGAATCAGATTTTGAACCCGAGGCTTTCTCTTTGTACTCATCGCCTTCCTCGTCGCCTCCTTGTAGGAAATCGTCGGCTAAGTGATCATC
This sequence comes from Vicia villosa, assembly GCF_029867415.1. Classification (NCBI taxonomy): domain Eukaryota; kingdom Viridiplantae; phylum Streptophyta; class Magnoliopsida; order Fabales; family Fabaceae; genus Vicia; species Vicia villosa. The sequence goes on from NC_081185.1 coordinate 157,040,374, forward strand.
CCCGTCGGAAGACAAGTCTGAATTGGAGCCTGAGTCGTTACCGCCATTGTCGAGTTCGAGGTGCTGTGGTGGTGCTTCTTCTTCGTATTCGGAGGAGGAATCGGCTATGACTGGAACGATTTGTTGTTTTTTTTAGCTTTTTGAAGTTTGTTTGGTTTCGAGGATTTATTCTTAGTTGCTGGTGCCATTGGAGATTGGAAGAGTGTGAAAGATTTGTCTGTGTTTCGAGAAAACAACCGAGAAAGGGTTTTACTAGGGTTTTGGAAAGATCGTTTCTTAAAACTAGGACGAGAGACTTGCAAATGATTATTAGAGCCTCTTATATTTCTAGAATGGATTTGATATTGATGACAAATTGTGGAAGAAGTGTTTTTTGGTTGGAATGGTTGATGATAATTATTGTGGTCATATGAATAAGGAGATAATGAATATGAGTTAGGATTAGGTGGATGTGGGGAATACCCATTTGGATACAAATTTGGTGATGATGATCAAACATGAGTGTAACAAGGTGTAAAAAGTTCCCATGAAAAAAAGATGGAAATGAAGATGTGGTAGGAGATGTAAAAGAGGGGTTTGTGGGATAAGTAGGAGAAATACTCCATGAATGATATGAAGGTGTATGCTAAGGATAATCCATAGGAGGATTTGAGTGCATGGATGAAAGCACCAATTGATAGAAAGATTCCTATCAAAGCTAATAAAATTAGGGTTTCAACAATAAAAGAGAAAAGACATTAAAAACAAACTAAGAAAATAGAGATAAAAGATAACTTTGATTTTCTTTGATTGATCTCAAATGTCTCTATGAGACTACATTATATAATATTCTTAATGGGTAATAAACTAAGGGCCCAAATATTAATAAGAGTCCACTAAATAACAATACATAAAAATATCAATACATAAAAATATCAATATAAATACTAAACTAACTTAAATAATATAATTCTACTCTCTATCAGAAAATATGAGAAAAAACAAGAACACAATTCAAGAATTTATCAACAACAACTAATCCAATTTCACGGCTTTCTTGAGTCACATGAAACCACTTACTCAATTAATGGCTATCTTGAGTTAATGATTGTTATCATATTCTTGCAAAGTCTAAAAACCAAAAACAAATCATCTTCCTCAAAACAAGAACAATGACAGTACAATCAAGAATGAAACAATGATTTGCAATGAGGAAGAGTTTGTTGGGCTTGCAATTCGAATAGCTTGCGATACACTGAAAATTTGAAAGATGAAAAGGTTCACAGATGAACAGATTGAGAATGGTATTGTGTGTTTATTAAAATCTCGAAGTTTGCATAAAGGGGTTTGAGTCTATTGTTCAAATTTTCGTGAGATTGGAATTTGCAATTTTGCATATGAATATTGAGTTTCTCTGGCTTGTATTTAACTAAACTCAACGGATTTTAAATTTAAATTTTAGTTAAACAATAAAAAAAGCGGGAAGTAAAAAAATTGGGGAAATAAAATTATTTTCTTAATAAAGAAAATTAAAGGATAATATTAAAAAAAAATTAATTTTGTTTTTAAAAAGTTGTTGATATATAAATATCAACAATTTGTTTACGTTAATATAGAAATATAAATTGACGTCGTGGTAAAAGATCGAACCTTAGAGAAGTAGTTTATACCTATTGACAGTGTAAAAATATTTTATATATTTAGTTAATCATACTTGTTAAAGTTTTTTATGATTTTATAATTTTTTAATTTAATTGTATTTAAAGTATCATCTCTGAATGATTGTGATGCATCAGTATGTAAAATATTTTACATTGACGGTAGATAACAATTAATCTCATTACAAAATTGGTTAGATAGAATATTTAGTTTAGTTATTTATTTTAATTTTTTATATTCATTTAGAGAAAGTTTAGGTGGACTCTACTTTTTTTTTGAAATATTGAAATTCGGTCTTGCATTGGTTTAAATCAAGGAGATTAATAATATTGTTCACTTGCGAAAGAGTCATTTAAAGTCAGAACAAAGTCTTGTATGGACATAGCCCAAAACTAGAATAATTTGCATCTAGCCGAATTTGAACCTGAGAATTTAAGAGTACATTATCAGGACTCAAGCTTTTACCGCTATTAATAAATAAATATGAATATTAAAGAAATTTTAGTCTAATAACTTGCGATATTAATATGTCTTTTTTTTTAATAGGCAATGGAATTCAATAAAGAAATATAAGGGATACTCTGCCCAACCAATAACAAAGCGGAAAACTCTTTCTACTCGAAACAAATGACCGAAAAGATATTCCAAGAGTGAAAATTACAATTAACCACTAATTTGTAAAAGGACATATGCCAATTCCACGAAAGAAGAACAATTTCCGACATACATTCTAAGAAGCTAAAAGTCTCATTTTTGAAGATAATAGCGTTCCGCTTTAGCCACAAGCTCCAAACCGTAGCTAGCCAAATAACCACCATAATGTTCCTTCTTTCTAGTTAGCTTCTCTTTAAGGTCTATTTGGTTCAACATATGAGATGAGATAAGATGTATTTTAATGAATGGAAGGGAGGTGAGAGAAATATTTTAACTAAATATATGTTTTGTTCAAAAGAGGTTGGAGGATGTAAGGAAAAATTTTATTCAAATATATGGTTGATTTACAAGGAGATGAGAGAGATTTTAAAATTAATTTACCTTTTCACACTTAAAATCTTATAACATTCATCCAAGATAAAATAAAAAGAATAAACGTCACCAATTTTTGTAAATTCATAAATACCCACACCAAACCGATCCCCATAGTCCATGCAACAACACACCATTATTAAGGTAGTCTTAAAAATTAAAGTTTAATGAATAAAATCAGAGAATTTTTTCACCCACCTCCTAACCTTCTTGCTCACCCCTGGTGAATTTACAACACTACCCCTTGTTTCGGAAGTTCATTTTCGAAAAGGTACTTTTTTTTGAAAAAAAGGTGTTTTCGGAAATGAACTTCCGAAAACGTGTTTTTTTTAATAAAAAATATTGATTTCGGAGATGCATCTCCGAAATAAAGTTACATTTTCAGAAAATGTGGTGTTTCGGAAGTTCATCTCCGAAGTCACCCCCTTGGAGGAATTCGGAAATGCACTTCCGAAAAAAGGTCTGGACAGAAGAAAAATAACAAACAAGAACGATTCGTTTTATTTAATCGGATGAAGACGATGGAGGAGACGCTGCAACAGGTTAGAAAGTCCTGATCCTCTAGAAATCCATACCACATTGTAACTTACCAACATAATAAACAACAACAAAAAACTTATGAGCAAACTATACTTACATCATAGTGGTGTAGATCCTTATCAGCCACTCGCAACTGAAAATGATTAGCACGAACTTGAATTTTCCTTCCCAATTTTCCTTCCCAATTTTCCTTCTGAGACGACGGAGCCGACTCTAGAGTAGCCTTCTGTTTAACTTCGGCAGTCAGGCTCTCGATGGAGATCAGAGCCGAACTCAAGGAAGCAACCGGCGCTGCGACAGATGGAACAAACGGCGCTGAAACAGATGGACGAACAACCGGAGCTGCAACAACAGACGGAGGAGAGGTGACCGGGGCCGGAGCATATGACGGAGGAGGTGGATGTCCGGAGGAAGAAGGATTGGAGGTACGTCCACCGCGAGAGCCACGGCCACCACGGCCACGTCCTGATCCTGCAGCATTGATGGATGATTGTTGAGAATGTGCAGGAGATGGTTAACTCCGGCGATTTTCGGGATGATTTCCTCCACCGCGGCGAGACATTGTGATGAAAGCAGTAACAAGAGATAGAAAACGTTAAAGCAAAGAAGAAGACTAACGATCGAAAATAATTTGGGATATGATTGAAAAAAAAATGAGTGAGAGAGCGGTTTATAAATAAGAAAGTGTTTAGAAGGTAACCGTAGAGTGGTGGGGAGAAGGAAAGGCACCTCGAAATTTAAAAGATTTTTTTATTCTTTTAAATAGGGCGTGGCTGTGGAGCTTCCCAATTTTTGTTACGTAGGCTTTTAAGTAGGAAAGTGTTACCACATTTCTTAGAAGGTAACCGTCTTAGAAGGCTTACGTAGGCACATGTGTCCACATTTCTTACCTGATTGTAAAAAATAAATGAATTTTGATGCATTTCGGAAATGCATTTCCGAAATATAAAAAAATTTTAAAAAAAAAACTTCGGAGATGAATCTCCGAAGCAGGGGTAAGTTGGGAATTTCGCTGGGGGTGACCCCATAGGGAGGTGGGTAAAGGAATTTTCTAAAATCATTAGAGTCCACCTACATAACGCAAAGTTGACTCTATGGCCGACGTTAATGTTTTGAAGCTACATCACACTTTTTTGTATTGAACAACTAAACTTTTTTTCCAATAAAAGATTGATACCATAGCTGAAGTAGACCATAATGATAATGGAGGAAAAGCCAAAAGAAGAGCATGATGCCAAAGTATATAGAAGATTACATAACAAGAGGTGCACCAAATTGAGTTAGGAGGAGCCGAGCTAGCAACCCCTCATTGAATAGCTTAATGAAGTTATTATATGGAAGTTAGGCATGCTATTATTAGAAGTTCAATGAGCATCGACAGGAAGTGATCTGAGGACTTAATGTGATGGTATGACGACAACTTGAGGTTCTTAGTAAGAACCTCACTGGAAATTTAGTACTCACCCTACATAGCTTATTATTTTATTCAGGGACGAAATGAAGCAAGCAATGAAGGAATCAAAGACAAAAGATTAGAATTCATGGGATGTGTTGATCTTTATGCACGGTGCATAAATATTTAAATATTGTTTATATTATTCAAAGTATTATATTTATTATTCAAAATAATATACAGATTACTCAAAATAGTATAAATATTACTCAGAACAATGAATATATTATTCAAAATAGTTAAAATTCGATATTACTCAGAATAGTGTAAATATTACTCAGAATGGATTATGATATTATTGTTTCTAACTAAAATATTACTCAGAACAATTTAAATATTACTCGTACGAGACTTATGCACCGTGCATAAAAATATACCTTATGCAGATTGATCGATCACCATTTCTACCTAGTTTGGTAACACTTTGAGTTGTTTATTAAGAGTTTTCATTGATTTCCCTTTGTTTTGTTAATTAGCTTGCATTATGTTATTTATTTTATAATCACGTCTTTTTAGATGTTTTTGATCTCTCTACTTGGTGGTTGTAGTTTAATTCTAGATCAGATGGAAATTTCACAAGTGTTGGTGTAAAAAAAGCTGAAAATCGTGTAGTATTTTGATCATAACTAAAGCTTCGTAACTCGGAATGACGCGGTTCCGGTGGCAAAATTTCGCTAACGAAAAGGGCTACAACTTTGTTGTTGAAGTCAAAGCCAAATTATGAAGTCAGAGGCTGACACGGGCTGCCCGTGTCAGATGACACAGCCGTGTCAGACCTTCTGAAGAACTCTCCCCAAAGTGGCAGAAGCTGACACGGTCTGCCCGTGTCAAGTGACACGGCCGTGTCGGCTGTGCGGGACAGAAATTCTGATTTTTCTGTTTTGTTATTTTTAAAGTACCAGTGGCATTTTGGGTGTTTTGTCTGGGACCTGAAAACCTAGAACAAATTAAAAGTGATTTTGAGACAAGGGAGAAACACTTTTTGGCAGAATACGATAGAATTCCAGAGAGAGGGGAAGATAGCTTCATCAAGGGTTTCGGAGACGGAGAGATTCAACGGTGGACACCATTGAAGATCAAAGTTTCCACTCATCTTTGTAATGTCAAAACTATTTGATTTGTGTTTCTTGAATATTATGAGAGGTTAAACCCTCAGTGCTAGGGGGTGTCCCTGATTTCATTTGTAATAACTCTGGATTTCGTATTTCGTTAATCAAATGTTCGTATTATTCAATTCGATTGTATAATGTTTTTAATGCTGTCTTTATCGGTACACCCCGATTTCATTTGTAATAACTCTGGATTTCGTATTTCGTTAATCAAATGTTCGTATTATTCAATTCGATTGTATAATGTTTTTAATGCTGTCTTTATCGGATCAATAAGGATTGTTCTATGGTTAACAATTTGTAGGACTACGATTGTTAAGGTTTGTATGCAATTGAACCGTATAGTTATCACGTAGGACTAGGGATACCATATGATTATTTAGAAATTCTTGATTAATAAAAGATTTGGTTTTCTCCTATGTCTCTAAGGACTTAGGTAATAGGATTATAAACCAAAAGGTTTTCACTAAGGACTTAGGAAAAATATCCTTAAGAATAAATATCCTTAAGAATAAATAATTGAATTCTATGAACTTGTTAAAGAGATCTTAATCCAGAGGAGTTATAGAGTAAATCACACACCTTACCTTGGCATTTTTCTCATATTATAAAAAGCTCAATTTTCATTTCAACTTATTTGTATTATTTCAACTTATTTCATTGATAATCAAAAGCACCCTTATGCTCTTTTGTTTAATTGACTCATTATAATAACTTATATTTTCTACGCAGTTCTCGAGATCGATACTTGGGATAAACCCATTATAACTACATCGGTGAAAATAATACACTTACTATTTTTCCGATCACAGATCAACCTGACCCAAATTTATGCATTATGTCTTAAAAGTTGAATTGCCGAATTTATGCATTATGTCTTAAAAGTTGAATTGCTAATCATGTAACTAACTCTACAGGTGGCCTTTATTTTTGATTTCCTCTAAGGTGGCCTTTATTGATTGAATTCCAACTGACCATCTCTGAATATGGTTATGCTTGACATTGTATAATAATTTCTTGATACATATTGTACGGTAGCCGGACATATAAATACATCTCAATTAATATCTTTAAAAATTATCAAAAAAAAAATTGTGATTAATATATCAATCACTACAACTGTACAAGTAAAACACAGAGAAAAATAATTATGCATTCTTATATGACTACTAGTTTTTCTCGTCCAACTACTTGTTCACTTTGAAAATTTTCACTAATCCTTTGACGCCCATTTTGAAACCATGCAAGATCAGAACTCCAATCCAAAGATTCAACAACAACTCTCCAATATGGACTCAAAACTATTCGCTCAAGTTTGTTGGCATATTTCATAACATTCATAGCAAACTCAACTTCATACCAATTGCCAACACAACCTCTCAACTCAATAACTTTGACCTCTTCATGAGAGAACGCTTCAATATCCCTAGCAACTTTCTGATTTTCAATAATCTCAGGATACGTGAGCTGTAAAAAGTAAAATCAAAACTTATACAAATGAATGAAAATCAAAATATCAAAATCAATCGTGTATGTTAACTATGTCCACTCACCATGACTGAAAGTTTCTGCAAAAGTGGAGAAGCTTGTAGGATGGTTAAAATCCCTGAAAGACCAAACTCTAATTTCTGTGGGGTGTCGAACAGCCGGTGAAGAATCAAGTTCAACTCTTTGAGATGTTGGAGTCGTTGAGTTATTTTTAGGGAAGATGGGACCTAAATAAGAAAATATAAGATTCATAAAATATCATTCAAAAGATAAACAATTCATGTTGCAACATTGTATTGTATGACTAACTAACCATTGAATAAAGATCCAAGTGCAGAATCTCAAGTTTAGGAAGAGTTGCCAAGAGTCTAAATGCATTAAGATGTTCTTCCCTATATATAAAAGGGAGCTGAATGTTGTTCAACATAGGTGTATTAAAGTTCATGTTGGGCAAACAATGTCCATCATAGTCCAATGAAATGAGTTTAAGGCAATCTAGTGATGTCAGGTTTACATCCTTCTGGATGTTGCCGAATAGGACATAGCATAATGAAACTTTGAGATCAAGTAAGGAAGAACTCACTATCTTGAGTGTTAATGATTTGAATTCACAGTAAATTAAGTGAAGCTCTTCAAGTTGTTTACAGTTAGATAATAAACTTTCAAAGAAAATTTCATCCACTTTTACCCTTTTAAGTGAAAGGAAACTCAAGTTTTTGAATGAACTAAAGTCATAGTTAGTTGGATTTGGATGGTAAAGAAGACAATATTCAAGACGCAGATGCTTCAGAGTTGAAGCATTAGTCTCTAGAAATAAATGGAAGGGAAATCTATAAGGTCTACGCGGAAGGCCGCGAAGTGTATAAGGGCTTCCAATAAGGAGTAAATCAATTCTTCCAACACCTCTAGCAATTACAAAACTTATCCATTCATCAATGGTGCTTTGTTGTTGAGAATCTAAATAGAAGTTGAGCAAGAAAGAATCAATAGTTGTGGCATGTTTGAGAAATTGATCTACACGTTTCACAAATGGATCCCTACTAATATTCAAATTGAGCCTTCTCTCCATGGAAGAACTATAACTAGTATGGAGAGGGACATCAATAAGATACCCCTTTTGTAGTAGCTCCTCCTCAGTGTTTTCAAGGACATTCAAGACATCAAAGTAAAGATCTCTTCTGAAACTAGAAAGGTTACGCCACCTTTTAGAGAGTATAGTTGTTTTCAAAAAATCTTTGATGGATAACTTTGTGAGAATGTAAGATAAGATGCAGTCAGGCAATTGGCTAATATGATCAAACATTTTAATCTGAAATATATATATAGAAACCATATAAGAAGCTAATAACATGGATACTACGAACAAACATTGAATACTATAAAACCTAACCGATGAAGCAAACGCAGAGAGAGTGGATAATTTACCTTCTTCAAATTGATGTGGGCGAACGTTGGGAGTGGGAGTAGTACCTTATATCGTTTTTCTTCTTTCTCTTTCAAATTAGGGTTGTATTTATTTTCATTTTTTTTAGTGCTTTTTAGGGTTCTATTTAAATAATGTAAGTTTTGAATCAGGTTCTATTTCAATAATGTAAATTAGGGTTCTATTTAATGTAAAATTTTAATTTTGATAATGCCTTCAAACTTTTGAATCGTGGCAATCAAATAATAATAACCATAGTATATAGCTGAGTGGTTTATTTTATAAGCAAAGATGAATTTTGAATTTTTATAATGCTTTTTTAAGGTGCTAAAGAACTTACCTAAAATCAATCCAAAAAATTAGGCAATTTCGGAAATTCTAATTTGCTACACATTTTGTTGCTCAAAATAAGGAATAAAAAGAGTTATTCTGGTAACAAAATAATATTTTTATAATCTATTCATAAAATGATGTTTTGTATTTATATATAATATTGTTATAGGTGAATAAGGCAAAACTACTTTCATGGTTGTGGAATGTAATTGGATCAATATCCATTGCTTTGTGGCGCCAATCTCTATTGGAATTTTTAATTTTAAATCCACTCTAATATTTGGGTGAGTATCCCTTGTGCTCTTAGTGATATTGAATTTCATTGGCTATAAAAATAAAACGATAAAGCCCTAATTTTCGAGAATCAATAGCCCTAACTTTGAGAGAGAGAGAAACGCAAAAGAAAAGGTAGAAGAACCATGTCAGGTGTTACGATGAAATCCAACATCATCGGCAGCATCAATTTGAAGAAGGTAAATCATATACTTTATGTTTATTATGTTGTCTCTGCGCGGTTTGCTTTCTCAGTTAGGTTTTATAGTATGGATAAAGCTAACATGTGTCCCAAGGGCACATGTTAAAAAACCTAAATATAGTAAATTTGTATTGAAAAACGTAATAAACACATTAATTATAAATTTTTTATGAAAACAATGCACAATTTTTTAGAAAAAAATTCTACATTAACATGTGCCCTTAGGGCACATGTTAGCATGATACTATAACCTTATAGTATTGAGTGTTTATTTCAGGTGGGCTCAGAGACCTATGAAATGTTTGATCACATTAGTCAATTGCCTGACTGCATATTGTTCTATATCCTCACAAAGTTATCTATGAAAGATTTGTTGAAAACTAGAATACTCTCAAAAAGGTGGTGTAACCTTTGGGCTCTAACAAGAGATCTTTACTTTGATGTCTTCAATGTGTTTGAAAACACTGAAGAACAACTACTACAAAAAGGGTATCTTATTGATATCCCTAGTCGTTATACTTCTATTATAGAGAGAACCATCAATTTGGAGATTAGTTTGGATCAATTTGTAAGACGTGTAGATCAATTTCTCATGCATTCTCCTGCCACATCTATTGATTATTTCTTGCTCAACTTCTATTTAAATTCTCAACAACAAAGTACTATTGATGAATGGATAAGTTTTGTAATCAAAAGAGGGATTCGAAGAATAGATTTACTCTTTGATGGAAGCCCTTATAAGCTCCGCGACCGTCCGCGCAAATATTATAAATTCTCCTTCAACTTATTTTTAGAGACTAATGCTTCAACTCTAAAGCATTTGTGTCTTGAAAGTTGTATTCTTTCCATTCCCCCTAACTGCAACTTTATTCCATTCAAAAATTTGAGTTTCCTTTCACTTAAATGTGTAAAAGTGGATGGAGTTTTTGTTGAAAGTTTAACACAACTTGAAGAACTTCACTTGATTAACTGTGAACTCAAATCATTAACACTAAAGATAGTGACTTCTTCCTTACGTCGTCTCAAATTTAAATCATGCCATGTCCGCAATTCCTGGAAGGAGGTAAACCTGACTTCACTAGATTGCCTTAAACTCACTTCGTTGGACTACGATGGACATTGTTCGGCTTACATGAACTTTAATACACCCATATTGAAGAACATTCAGCTCCCTGTTTATGATAGCGAACAACATCTTTATGCGTTTAGACTCTTCGTATCTCTTCCTAAACTTGAGATTTTGCAGTTAGATCTTTATTCAATGGTTAGATAATCATACACTATAATGTTGGAATAACATGAATTGTTTACCTTTCTTTGTTGTTTAAATGATATTTTATGAATCTTACATTTTCTTATTTAGGTACCAACTTCCCTAAAAATAATTCAACCACTTCAACATCTCAAGGAGTTGGACTTGATTCTTCTCCGGCCGTTCAACACCCCGCAGAAATTATTAGAGTTTGATCTATCACGCATTTTAACTATCTTACAAGCTTCTCCACTTTTGCAGAAACTTTCGGTCATGGTAAGTGGACATATTTAACATACACGATTTAGATATTTTGATTTGTGTGTTCATTAGTATAAAAATTGATTTTGCATTTTACAGCTCACATATCCTGAGATTATTGAAAATCAAAAAGTTGCTAGGGATGTTGAAGCGTTCTCTCATGAGGAGGTCAAAGTTATTGAATTGAGTGGTTGTGTTGGCAATTGGTATGAAATTGAGTTTGCTATGAATATTATGAAATATGCCAACAAACTTGAGCGAATAGTTTTGAGTCCATATTGGAGAGATATTGTTGAATCTTTGGAGTGGAGTTCTAATATTGCATGGTTTCAAAATGGGCGTCAAAGGATTAGTGAAAAATTTCAAAGTGAAGAAGTAGTTGGACGAGAAAAACTAGTGCTCATATAAGAGTAAATAATTCTTTTTTTCTTTCTGTTTCACTTGTAGTGATTGATGTATTAATAACAAAGTTTGTTTAATAAATTTTAAGATATTAATAGAGATGTGTTTATGCTATCGGTTGTAATACGATATAATAAGTATTTACAAATAACTATATAATGTTAAATATGATTAACAAAAATAATTTTAAAAAAAGTAAAATACATTAGTGGAGTTTTTTTTGACAGAAAATAAATAATATTCATTCATTCAAATCGATAGAGTACATCGTTGCAATACAAATTCAAAATCGCCAAAAACAAAAAGGATGAATCTGCGAATAAATCCACAGCATCCATGTTAATAGCATAAAACGGCAAATTGCATATGCCTACAAATATTAATGTATTGACTGTATTGAGATGTCCGAAATATTCATGCTTCCGGATCTGTAGCGTTGACGACACCAAAGTCATTGATTGAATCTGCACTAGATCGAAACTAATCTTTCAACCTGAAACAAATGAACACCGCACAAAAACGGAAAAACAAAATACCCGCACAAAGACGAGAAATCAAAATACACCACAGAAATATGGGAAATCAAAACAAACGATGACCCACGAAATCACAAAAAAGACAAAAAGAAAAGGTGTGAAAATCACTTATTTAAGTAATAGATAAACAAAAACGATTTGGAGGGGTGATTTTGGATCAAAATTGATCCTCAATCACCCCTCTTTGAGAGAGAGAGAGGAAGGAAAAAGAAGAAAAGTGACGGCTAGGATAGAAGAAAAGAAGAAAATTGATTCCTTACTTGCGACATCTTGACGGTCCTAAATAAAATAATAAGCAATGTGGGGTGAGAACTAAATTTTCAATAGGTTCTCTACTAGGAACCTCAAACTGTCCTCACATTATCAGAGTATTATAAAGCGATTCAAAGGAAGAGAAGATACAAAATTTTAATGATTAGAGAAGATGATGGGGATTGGATTGATATGGCCCCTTGGAAAGGCTTAAGGCAAGTTGATTCAATGTCACCTTACTTTATTGTGATGTGCATGGACACGCTGTCCCATATTATTAGTGATCAGAAGATAAGAAGACAGCTCCTTCACCTTTCAGGTTTCAAAGAAACTAAGGAGATGTCAAAGTATCTGGGAATACCTTTGACTAGAAGAATCCCAAAAGTAAGAGACTATCAATACCTTGTTGATCAAGTCAAAGCAAAATTAGCAACATGGAAAGGGTATCGGTTATCTTTTGCTAGGCAGAGTTTCACTGGCTAAATCAGTTATCAAAGCTATTCCTACATACCCAATGATGAATGGATCAATTCCAAAAATTGTTTTAAAAGATATTCAAATAATTTAGGGAAGTTTTCCATAGGGGGACATTGGAGACACCAAACATATCAATTAATACAGTCAGGTGGAATACTATACTATAGCTAAAGATAAGAAGCAATGTAGCCTAAGATTGGGAAACTTAGAGGACATGAACAAAGCCTGTATCCTAAAACATGGATGGAAGGTCATGAATAATGACAACTCTTTATGGTAAGCCAAGTATGTAACGAATACAAACCAAAGGTCTGTGGAAGCAAAATCAACTGACTTTAGCCTGTGGAAATGACTGTTGGATCACTCCAGGTATAAAACTCAACAGTGGGATATTCAGCTTATCTGCAGAGCTCTCAAACTTGAAGGTGTCTTATTTGGTTGATAATATGGGGAAGTGGAATTGGGAGTGGTTGCAAAATCGTCTGCCACAGGAATGCTTGAATAGGTTGATAGCAATCCCCCCTCCAACACCTGATAATGGAGATAATTTATGCTTATGGAGTGGTACGAGTAAAGGAGAATTCACTGTTTCTAGTGCTTTTAATATGTTATCTATATTTTTTTTCCTTTTAAGAAACCATGTATAAATTAATTCATCATTATATAATTATATATCTTAGTAATCAAAATAATGAGAAAGAAATTATAAATTTGAGAGAGATATTCCAAAAATGCCCCTATATTTCAGAAGTGCATCTCCGAAGTCACTTTTTTATGAAAAAAAATGTGGTTTCGGAGATGCACTTCCGAAAATACCTTATTTTTTCGAAAAAAAAATGTGATTTCGGAGATGCACTTCCGAAAACACCCTTTTTTGAAAAAAGGGAGTGTTTTCGGAGATGCATATCCGAAAAAACTCAATAATAATTAAAAAATTAAAATCAAGGTGAATCAATATAATTAATAGTATAATTAATTGTATTAATTAAAATATATTATTAAATATATATCATTATAATCAAGATATAATAATATTAGTCTAATAAATATTTAAATCAACACCTTATTTTTAAATAAAAATTAATAATTATAATAATAATAATAAAGATATTTATTTTATTTTTTATGATACATAAAAAAAAAATTTCATAAACTAATTTTCAAAAACAATTTATAGTTAAAAAAATCATTTTATAAACAAATTTTTCAATTTTAGAGTTAAAAATTATTATAGAAATATCAACCGTATAATTATCATTATTATTATTCATAACTTATAAATTATATCAATTTTATGATATCTGAATTAATCAATATCTCAAAAAATTTAATTTTTTAGGATTTTCATTAATTATCCGAAAAAACCTCTGATCATTTTTTGGGATTTTTTCGGATATGCATATCCGAATTAATCAAAATTCCAATTTTTTTTTTGGTATTTCCGGTGATGTATCTCCCAATTAACTAAAATCCCAATTTTTTCAAAGATGCATTTCCGAAGGGTATTTTCGAATTTTCAGCAGGGTTTTCACCGTTAGGGGGTCCGTAAAGAAATTTACAAAAGTTTGTTTATAATAGCAACGTTAATCACATAAACAGAGACATGAACCAACAAGCCCACTATACAGCCCAATTAGCAACTATTAGGAAAAACCATATTAACATGTACAAGCCAACAACAATGATGTAACAAAGGCTTTCCAAGCCATCTTTGAGTAATTATATGGTAATATCCTTCTCAAAAAAAAAATATAGATATTATTTTAGTAGTTTCTCTAATATTATCATTTTCAATTTTATTCTATTTATTACTAACACATATTTAACCGAGTATCATTTGAGATTATATGATATACTAGTATCTATTAGCATATCAAATATCATCAATCATCTGCAAAACACCAAGACAAAAAGTTAGACAAAAATTCAAACTATGGAACCATACTAAAAGAGATTAACAAGAGCTAGAAAGTTGCATAAATGTAAATATACATTTTTCTTATAAAACAAAAGCAAATTTATAGATGACATGCTATTACCAATGTCAAATATTATTACTCTTATCGTTATTCAGTTAAAGGCACTACTGAAAAATCTATCAACAACATTTTCACTCAAGATTTGCAACACATTATTGTGTGTTGGGCCTACACATCTTGGTGTCTTATACTGACTAACAGCAGTTCCTAATCCAAGATAATGATCAAGAATCTTCTGGAACGTTCCTTTTCTAACAACTCGAAGCTCCAACGCGCCAATGGCGTTAACTTTGCGCGAACTAGTGTAGCCTGCATCGACGAAAGACTTGTCCAAACAGTTGCAACATTCAGACAACACTTGTTCACTTGCTTCGCCACTGATTTCCCAGAAGATCACGTAGTGTCCTGGTTCCGAGGATAAATCAACATGGCTTGTGAACTCAACAACTTCTAGTTTCTCTTGTACTAATAACTTTGCTGCTGCTTCCACAGCTAACTGTAAATCTTTCTCGGTGTTCTTGTCGATGTTAATATTCAGAAGAAGAGTACTCCTTCGAATAAATTTGAGTTCTGGAGTTGAGTTATGGAATCTCATAACCTTTACCACATCGCCTAACCTATATCTGTATAAGCCTATAGCCACCAAATTTAAATTATTACCACCATTATTAGTTACGAAAATAATAATAATAATAATCTATAAAACACAGACACACATTAATATGACAATACGATAATAATTTAAAAAATATTTAATAAATTAAATATAATTATAAGTGTCGGTGTCTGATGCAGACGTGAACACGTCTTTTTTAAAAGTGCCAAAGATGATAGCAACTAGTTTTATTTTCAGTTTTCCACATGTGATGTATGTAACTTGTTTTATATGTGAAAGCAACATTTTTCTTCCAATATGAATGAAGAAAAAAAGTACAGGTGGTCCTTAATATTGAATCAGCCATTAATATAACAGTACCCAAAAAAATGTAAATGATACAGACACTAATGTATAATTTCCGTCCACTTTTATTTGTCGTTTTTTAAAATAAAGTTCTTATGTATTTATCGTTTTTCAAAGGCCACGATGATGACATTAGACACAAACACTAACAATGTTCAAAGGTCTCAGACCCCAAACACGCTTTTGTTTACGGTGTCATATATCAGATATCAGACACGATTTTGTTCCGAGGTATCAGACATTAGACACCACACATTTTTGTTCAAAAGTGTCAGACATCGGACTCACGTCTTTGTTCAAAGGTGTCAAACACCAAACATGCCTATGTTTAGGGTGTCAGACATTAGATACCAGACCCGACTTTGTTTAAAGGTATTAGACATCAGACATCAGACATCAGACACTAGATACATCTTTGTTCAGAGGTATCGCTAGTAAAATGACGGCTAAAAAGAATCTAAGAAAGTAGTAGTTACCTGAGAAAGTGGTCATAACAATTTCATACTCTTCACCAATCTTCACCTCAGTGAGTCCCACTGGTTGAAGATCAACACAAGAAAAAGTATTATCATTCTCAAGCTGTGCAAGAGGAATGAACTCAAAATAAGCAATTTGAGGAAGCACAGCATAAGTTGCCAATTCAGGTGGAAGTTTTGGATTAACATTTGCAGCTATCCATCCTTCAGAAGCTCCATAATCAGCGGTCAACAAAGGTATCACACCTGCATAATGTCTCAGTTTTTCCAAATACGGTTCCATTGAGCCTGTCATGATTCCATAAATATACTTCGCGTTCGGAAAAAGCTCTGGTATCAAACCATACCAGTTGCTTAATCCCGAACATTTTTTATGGATTACGTTTGCTAACTCTGGATTCGGTTTAAGCAATT
This sequence comes from Vicia villosa, assembly GCF_029867415.1. Taxonomy (NCBI): domain Eukaryota; kingdom Viridiplantae; phylum Streptophyta; class Magnoliopsida; order Fabales; family Fabaceae; genus Vicia; species Vicia villosa. The sequence goes on from NC_081185.1 coordinate 157,056,869, forward strand.
TAGACATAGCTGTACGAATGGATGGAACCGTGACTCTGCTAGAAAGAACACCTTCTCTTATATCATTACAAAGGTCTTCCCAAACTTGTTCAAAGGCTCTGAAAGCATGAACAATGCTATGTGCAAATGTTGAAGATACTAACTGAACTTCTTCGCGGAAAATTAGGCCGCATAATAGATGACAGTATAACGATTGGAAAAAATCGCCGCCAAATATCACTTCATCCGGACTGCAACATTGGGATTGAAGTGATTTCATCGTAGGTTTGTAAGATGGATTGCGGAACACGTTTGTTGTAGCAGTTGTTGCTATGAGTCCCCCTTTTGTTTTGAACTGTTTGCTACCATATATAAAGTTTAAAGCCTTTCCATTTTTTATAGGAAACTCTCTGCATAAAGGAATTGAGTCAAAAATCATAGACAAACTCCAACACTGATACATCGACAAAATATAGAACACAGATTCATCGATATATCTAAAATAAAATAAAAATATATAAAGCATTGATATTGATAAATCATTTTTAGAGACACTTATACAAATTTCCCGACACATGTGCTATAGATGTCAGACATCTACATGTATCAGACACTAACGTATATCAGATACAATATCAGATACAGAGACACGCCTAATTGTAAAAATATTTTTAACCAACAAATAAAGATAGTTATGCATTCAATTTGTATATAATTTTGTCCCTAAACAAAAAAGCTATTCAAGAAACAAATATTAGAAATGAAATGAAAATGAATACCTGTTCCTAAAGGCAAAAGAGGTTTTATATATCTGCATTGTGGACTCAAACAATTCATCATTCCATGGTATATACTTTGGCTTCCCCTGAGTAGTACCAGAACTGCAAAAACAAGAATCATCAAAAAACCAAAAAAATTCAAATTCATGGACAAATCAACATGGAAGGAAAAACAAAATTAACAAAAAGTATGTCAAAAAACAACCTTAAAGACATAGTAGTAATGGATTTTCCAGTGAGAATAGGAGAATCATCACCATCAAGAATCCTATAAATAAAAGGCTCCAAATCCTTATGAGTAGCAAGTGGAACACAAGCCTTGAAACTCTCAGGATCAGTTCTTCCATTAAGACCCAAATTCTGCAAATATTCAGCTGATGAATTATTCTCCAAAATTCTTCTCAGTGTTTCTCTCTGAACCTTCTCTGCTTCCTTAGTCATTGACTCAAATTCTTCTATAACTTTCTCCATGTTAATCACTTCAACTTTCTCTAACATTCTCACAAACCTTGAACAGAGATTTTTAGCAATCTTAATGAAAACAAAAGTGTCACAAAAATCATCATTTTAATAGAAGGTGCATGAGTGAGGAATAGTCAATTTTTTGACAGAAAGGATACACAAAGGAGTCCTATAAACAAAGGCAAATGCACGTGCTACACGTAGAAAGAAACTTTGTGATAAAAAAACACCAAAAAAAGAAAAATATATTTTTGAGAAAGTAAATAAAAATTATTAACTAAATTAGGCTTAGTAGAGATCACTCACAAAATAAATTATTTGTCTCATAATTTTTGTTTTATTTTTCCCTTTTTTAAAATTATTTTCCTTATTATGGCAATTTTCATGTAAGTCAACTCACTTTTTACACACAAGAAGTATCAAGCACTCTCCACATAAAAAATTCTATAAAACCAAATCAATATATTTTTCCAAATAAAAATATATTTATTAAATAATCAATAAATCAAATTTATATTTAATCGAAATACATTAATTATTCAATAAATTAAAATAATTCTATGTTATTGCAGAGAAATTTCTACTGTAAAGGTAATAAAAAAGAGACAGAATATAATTCTCTGTGATTTGAAATTTATAGCCATAGGTCTGAAAGAAAGAAAAAAACAGAAGTAAAAGGACAGAGAATTTTACCCAAAGTTTGATAATATGTGGTGTGGCAGAGAATCTTGATGAAAAATTGTGCAGACAAGTGGATGAGAAAGAAGGTTGAGATGTATTTTGGAGAGTTGAAAGCAATTAGGAGTAGTTATAGAAAGAAATAGTGGTTGGATGAAAGTACTATTAGGTAGAAATGGGAAATAATGAAATGAAGTTTGTGACTTGGCACATAGCTAGCTAGTAGAGTGAAGTTTTGTTGGAGAGTGAAGAAATAAATGATGGATTGGGTTGAAGATTCTTTCTTGGGAGATGGAATAATCAAAGTATGGATTGTGGAGTGGTTGAATTAATGGTTTGTTTGTTGTCTCTTGATATTTTTGTTTGGTATGCCGATAATGCCCCTTTTGTGTTGCGATATTTACGAGGGAATATTGTGTTTCTTGTTTTGTTTTTTGTTGGGATATCACTGTCCCTTTTGTTTTATTAAGACGAGTTAATATGCCTTTACCGTCCATTTAATAGATTCTTTTTTCTTTAATGAAATTAAGTACCCTTTAGTTAAATTTATATAGAATGGATTTGATTTGAAAAATCTTTAGTTAAACTAATTTTTAGATAGTTGTGCAAAAATATTTGTTTTAAAAAAAAATTAAATTTGTGCGATATTTCACTGAGTTGTAAATTTTAGTGATTTCACTGAGTAGTATTAAACAAAAAAAAAGTGTAAAAATATTATCTTAAAAAAGTTAGAACATTATTCATCCGTTTAATCCTTTTATTGAAAAAGATCTTGAAATTTGGTTGATGAATTTTGAAAAAATTTGGTGTAGACCAATATTTATTTACTTTTGAATTTTTATTGCGAAAATGATTTAATAAATTTATACAACAAAAATACAAATACATTTACCAACAAATCAAATAAATGTATGTCAAAACCATGATAGTTCTTTATCAAATACAAACAAATTCATATCATATTTAAAATGATAGCTTACCATCAAATACAAATGCAATCTTCGTAAAACTAAGGGTATGCGTGAAATTTGTTTTATTCCTGTAAAAAAAATTTGAACCACCCTTTTGAAATGTAAAAATCTATGTCTTTTGTCCCGTAAGTGCACAAGTTATTCTTTGAAAAAAATATTTTTTATTTATCTCCTCTTATTTAATTTGTATGCTTAAGGGAGAATCCAAAAATATATATATATATATATATATATATATATATATATATATATATATATATATATATATATATATATATATATATATATATATATATATATATATATATATAGCAGGAGACACTGTTTTAACAATCGGACCGGACCGGCTGGTCGAACCGGAAACCGACCAGGTAACCGGTCTGGTTCAATAGTTAGATTGGGAATGTCATTGAACCGATGTGAACTGGATAGCTAGATCGGGAATGGCATTGAACCGATGTGAACCAGTCAAAACTAGTGTAAACCGCTAAAACTAGGAAAACCGACGGTTTTTGTGAACCGGTGATTTAAAAGCATTTTTTAATTTTTTTAATTTTAAAAAATTAAAACAATGTCATCTTGACTATTTTATTAAAAATTAAAATAAAAATAAAAATAATAATAAAATAATAAAATGGTTGTATATGCGGTTGATTTTGTTACAGATAATTTTGATATCAAAGAAGGAAATCCCAACATTGAAACAATTTTTCTTTTATTGAAATTAAAATTAGTAGACAATGGAATTATTTTGTTATAAGTTATTCAATTAAATTATGTTGCGATTAAACTTTTGTTTATATTTTATAATTATGTACTATTTGATTATTTGATTGTGTGTGATACCTATGTGTAAAATTTGAATTTTAATTATGAACTTGTGAAGTTTTTTATGATATCATGTTTTCAAATAAATTTAGAGAATTTCTTCACCCACCTCCTAACCTTCTTGCCCACCCCTGGTGAATTTACAACATTACCCCTTGTTTCGGAAGTTCATTTCCGAAACGGTACTTTTTTTTGAAAAAAATGTGTTTTCGGAAATGAACTTCTGAAAACGTGTTTTTTTTAATATAAAATATTGATTTCGGAGATGCATCTCCGAAATAAAGTTACATTTTCAGAAAATGTGGTGTTTCGAAAGTTCATCTCCGAACTCACCCCCATGATGGAATTCAGAAATGAACCTCCGAATTTATGTCTGGACAGAAGAAAAATGAAAAACAACAACGATTCGCTTTATTTAATCGGGTGAAGATTACAACGATAATATTACTGAAAATTAAAGTTACATATTGTTGAACACGGGTAGGTGGGGATGAGTCAACATTTTGATAACGTCGTCCGCCGATCTTTGAAGGTTGGCGTCCAACTCGATCGGGCCTTTCGAAGAAAATCGGTCGAACGTTGTCCACATAACCGCTAAATCTTCGTCGTTCTTGATCTCAAAAGGTGTGATCATCAACCCTCCCTCGTCATTAAGCGATGGCGAGCGGTACTCGAGCTGACAGTTTGAAAAAACTACCTACGACATCAGGAAATAATGATATACTTCTGGCCGATAAGGAAGATGTTTTTATTCCAGATAACCTTCATATGAAGAAGCTTTTTGAGAGCGAGAAAGTTTTTGTATGGTATCCTAAGCATAACATGACACCATTGTTCAAGAGTAAACTATCTGATATTTACAGAAAAGTTGGTGCTAGAAATATCTCTGAGTCACTATCCAAAGAAGAATCATCTGTTGTGAATGATGATGTTGAACTCGAGCATGTTGATCCAAATAATATTCTCAACTTAAGGGGGTTGGTTAAGCTTATTCTTGGTTTTCTTGCATGTTGTAGCCTGAAAATGGAACAAAGTAAGAGACATGAATCTGTTCAAAGTCTTGTCAACTTGAGTTTCCGCGAGACAAAGGAGCCAATCAATGTAAGCTATAGTTTATCATTATCATCAGGGGACGTCATTACAAAAAAATCAAACAAAGGGGTGCGCTGGGAAAGTCAAAGTTCTATGTTTATAATCCAGAAGATGGATAGTGTTCGCGGCGATGAAATGAAACATGCTTCAAATTTCTCTGAAGCAATATCTGAAGGCGTTTTACGCGAGAATCATGATCATGTTCCTGCACTCGCTGAACTAATCACATTCGGTTTCTTTCTGAAATTTAAAAGCGAAGAACTTGATTTTCTAATGGAATCCAAGAATCTACATATTGAGCATGAAGATGAGATGTTCCTCAACTCTGCCTTCTCTTCTGGCTAACTCTATTGCCGCTGCTTACTGGTTTTTCTGTTTGAATATGCTTTTCGGAAGTTCATCTCCGAAGACACCCCCCATGAGGTGTTTTCGGAGATGCACTTCCGAATTATGGAATTTTTTTTAAAAAAAAAAGCGCTTCGGAAGTTCATTTCCGAAGCAGGGGTATTTTGGGATTTTCGCTGGGGGTGACCCCCATAGGGAGGTGGCTAAAGAAATTTTCTAAATTTAAGTATTAGTTATGTTTTGTAGGACTAAATCATCTGATTCGACATATTTTATACCAATATAATTTTGTTATAACGATCGGTCTATTCAACGAGTTATTCAGTTTAACCCGGTTTAGTCATGTGGTTCGACCAGTGATCCAGTGGTTCGATTAGTAAACCAGTGACCCAATACCTTCACCGGTTTGATGTCCGGTCTGGTTTTTAAACACTGGTAGGAGATAAAGCGAAAATCGCTTATATATTTATTTTTTTGCAATTTATTTTGGTTTAAAATTTTAATTTATTCATATTTGTATGATCTGTTTATTCCCTTGCATATGTAACATACTTATTTATATTTAAGAGTGATATAAATTTCAAAGAAATACTATATGACATGCTTCATTCCTATTAATTGGACGGTATATTATTATTAATATAGCTATAAAATCCAAACAAAGATATCACACTTGATGCCAGAACTCGCCCCCGAACCGGACTAAACCGGTGGTATAAAGCCAAAAAAATGTTATAAACCGTATAAACCAAATAAAGAGTATACAGTATTGGATTTTTTTTCAGTTTGTTTAATTTGGATATTTAATTTAATCGGTTTTTTTCAGGTTTGGTCAATCAGTTCTGATTTACATAGGGCCAGTTTGTTTCAGCTTTAAAAAAATGGATTTTTTCTTTGTATTTTTAAAAATAGATTTTTCAAACCCGTTTTTTGAAATATTACAAGTTTTTTTATATTCGTTTTTTCTAAAATAAAACACTAATTTTGACATTGTATAACATAAATATACATTATTGAAGACCAAAACTTAGTCAAAATCACAATTTTTTCTAAAAGTTGTATTTCAAAAATAAGTGATTTATTAAAATTTTGATATCCAATTTTTATTCATAAATAGATGAAATACCTAAAATCATATTTTAACAATAACTATTCAAACAAAATTTTCATTTGAAGCTTTTATAAAAAGTTTTTTTAAAAAAATTTTTTTCACAAAATTATGTAACACTATCAAAATCATTTTTTAAAAAAGCCAAAACAAACAGACCCATAGTGAACTGAATTGAATTCAGAAAAATCAGACCGATTCGTCTTTAGTATAGCTCTTTTCCCAGATCCAAATAATTGGTTTAATTTATTTAGTTTTGTATGATCTGCTTTTGTCCCTACATATGTATCATACTAATTTGTAATCAAGAGTGCTATAAATTTCAAAGAAATATAGACCATGCTTCATTCCTATTAATTGGACTACACATTCTAATTAACATCGCTATAAAGTCCAGAAATATACCACGTGCTTCATTCATATTAATTGGACGGGACATTGTAATTAACAGTGTTATAGATTATGTCATAGGCTATATTCCAATTAGGGAATTTCTTTTTTCATTTTTAGAGTGTGACTCACACATTTGAAAACTCGAAATTATCTTTATGTGTTTTTGAAGATGAATTTACGAATTCATCTTAGATTATTTTATCATTCGTAAATCAATCAGCCACTTCATATTTTTACAAAAATTAGTAACAAACCCGTGCATACGCACGGGTTCTGGTCTGATACGCGCATTTATTTATATAATATATTTATTTTTTCGTATATCAAAATATTTAGATCAATAATAATTTTTTTCCTCTTATATTATTCTTGGATCATAAATATTTGAATCATAAATATCATCTTTCTTATATATAAATATGTAGACAAGAATATATTTGTTCCCGTATTCAAATATTATTTATGTTTAGATATCATTAGAATGAAAAGTAAATTTACGTATAAAAAAATATTTAGATCAATAATAGATTTTTTCCCGTATATCATTTTTGAATAAATTTTTTTTTATCATAAATTCCATTTTTCGTATATAAAAATATTTAGATCAATAATAGATTTTTCCCGTATTTAAATATTATTTATGTTCAGTATCATTTACAAAAATATTTGAATCAATAGTAAATTTTTTTATATAAAAATATTTAAATCAATAATAGACTTTTTCCCGTATACCATTTTTGAATTAAAATTTTTGGATCATAAGTACCATTTTTCATATAGAAAAATATTTAGATCAATAAAAAAAAAATTCCCGTAGACAAATATTATTTATGTTTAGGTATCGTTTACTAAAATATCTGAATCAATAGTAAATTTTTGTATATAAAAATATTTAGATCATTAATAGATTTTTTCCCGTAAACCATTTTTGAATTAAATTTTTTTGGATCATAAATACTATTTTTCATATAGAAAAATATTTTGGCAATTATAGATTTTTTCCCGTATACAATATTATTTATGTTTAGGTATCATTTATAAATATATCTGGATCAATAGTAGATTTTTGTATATAAAAATATTTAGATCATTAATAGATTTTTTCCCGTATACCATTTTTGAATTAAATTTTTTTGGATCATAATTACTATTTTTCATATAGAAAAATATTTAGGTCAATTATAGATTTTTTTCCCGTATACAATATTATTTATGTTTAGGTATCGTTTATAAATATATCTGGATCAATAGTAAATGTTCGTATATAAAAATATTTAAATCAATAATAAATTTTTCCCGCATATCATTTTTGAATTAAACTTTTTGGGATCATAAACACCATTTTTCATATAGAAAAATATTTAGATCAATTATAGATTTTTCTCGTATACAAATATTATTTATGGTTAGGTAATGTTTACAAAAATATCTATATCAATAGTAAATTTTCGTATATAAAAATATTTAGATCAATAAAAGATTGTTTTCCCGTATACCATTTTTGAATAAAAATTTTTGGATCATAAATATCATTTTCCGTATATAAAAATATTTAGATCAATAATAAATTTTTTCCGTATACAAATATTATTTTTGTTTAGATATCATTTATAAAAATATTTGAGTGAATAATAAATTTTCGGATAAAAAATATTTAGATCAATAATAGATTTTTTCCTGTATACCATTTTTAAATAAATTTTTTTTAATCATAAATAATATTTTTCTTATATAAAAATATTTAGATCAATAATAGATTTTTCTGATACAAATATTATTTATGTTTAGGTATCATTTACAAAAATTTATGAATGAATAGTAAATTTTTGTATACAAAAATATTTAGGTCAATAATAATTTTTTCCCTTATATTATTTTTTATTAAAATTTTGTGGATCATAAATACCATTTTTTTTAAAGAGTAAATGGAGTATAGAGAGATTAGGGTAGAAAACTAAAAAGGTGAAGAGAGAGAAAGAATTGTGAAAATAAGTTATAATATAGTTGAATAAAATATTAAGATATAATGGACAATTGTGTGGATAGACCAAAAAACCAACAATTTTAATAGGTGTACAAAAAGTAAGGATGGGTAATTTTGTAAAAACCAGAGCCACTTATTTTCTTATATTATAGATTAGTTTGAAGAAAGTTTGCCGAAATTTTATGGGGTGTATTTAGAGATGCATCCTTAAAAACACCACTGAATTCATTTACTATGCGTTTTTCATTTAGCTTCTTTATTTAACTGTTCAGTGATATTTTCGGAGATGTATCTCCGAAAATGTCAAGCGGGAAATTGAATATAGTAACATCTTGCAAAATCATGTCTCATACACTTCATACCACCTCCATAACTCAAAAGAGAGCAAAAGAAGTTGTCATTTAAGGTAAAGTTCACTCATTTCATCCCTCTTTTCTTGCATTAATCTTGTTCATGAACTGAAAAAAATATACTTTACGTCCGAATGTGCATCTCTAAATTCACATATGATTTGGAGGTGCATATCCAAAATTTTCTGTAACTGTGAGTTTTTTAAACCATTTTTCTATTTTGACTCATATTAGATATGGTGCACCTGAATATGTTTCCTAAAGCTGCTGTAAGTAATGATGTAAAATTGGATGAAGCGAATGATGATGTCAAACCATATGAGGTGAAGGATAATGTTAAAGCGAATGAGGTGGAGGATGATACAAATCGGTTGTTATCGAGATAGATGTTGGTCAACACTTTATAAATGAACAATTGTTTACTGCTCGTGAACATATGCTTCAATGTGTTCACATGGAGGTCAAGAAATTGGGATTTGACATTGTAATCGGAAGGTGTAACAATGGTTCTAATAGAAGGACAAAAATTACAACTATGATATGCAAGAGAAATGGCATGTATGTTCCATTGATTCAGAAGTTGAAACATGTTGACATCAGATCGAGAAAATGTGTCAGTTTAAATTCCTATGATACTGTAAGGTGAATGATACATGAAAATTTAATGTGGTTTCTGGTTCACATAATCATGCCTTGAAAATCGAGCTAACCAGTCATCCCGTCGTATGTTGCCTTAAACCGGAGGAGAAGGAAATTGTTTCAGTCACGTCTTTAATCAGGGTGGTGCCAAAAAACATACTTGCAGATTTGTAACGGAAAAAAGCTGAAAGTGTTTCAAATATCAAACAATTATACAATGCATGTTATCGAAACAACATGGTGATAATAGGTCCAAGATTCGAAATGAAACAACTTTTAAATTTTTTGAAGGATAACCATTATGTTTCTAGGTACAGAGTTTGTGAGAATAAAGTCATTGTTCGTGATATATTTTGGACTTATCCCGAAAGTATCAAGTTGTTTAACACATTTCTCACTTTCCTCATAATTGATTCAACGTATAAGACCAATAAGTATAGGCCTCTGCTTTTGGAAATTATTGTTGCTACTACTACAGAGAAGACTTTTTCAGTGGGATTTGCATTCCTGGGATCCGAGAAAGAGGTCAAAGTTACACGGGCCTTGAAAATGTGCAACACTTTATCGAAATACCAAGTAAATACGCCAAATGTAATTGCACTGATCGAGACACCGCACTAATGAATTCAGTTGCAAAGGTGTTTCCTACATCCTACGCATTACTTTGTCATTATCACATTACAAAAAATGTGAGAAGTTGACTCAAATTTGCAGTAGAAACTAAACAAATCAAGGTTAATGACGGAAAAATGGTCAAACCTGGTATGGTGTTGGAAAAGATAATAGATGTATGGAATGGTATATTAAATTCATCCACAAAAGACTTGTATTTTGTCTCTGTAATGCATTTTGAGAATATGTGTCAAATATCCAGATTTCCATAAATACATTGAAATTACTATTACAGACCAAGTGAAGAAGAAGATTGTTTATGCTTTGACCGATCAGGTTAGACACCTCGACAACACAACAACTAACAGATTCGAATATGCACATTTAGCACTGAAGAAATGGTTGGGATGCCTTGAACCAAATGCTCCAAAACCAACATAATGAAATACAAACAAATTTTGGTTGGAGCATTGTTGTGTTAGAACGTGGATTCAAAGACAACACTCTCTTTTCGCAGTTAGTTGGCAACGTTTCTCATGCGAGATTGAATTTCATTTTTCATGAAGCGAAGCGATCAGAGAAGAGAGGTTCAAATAGTTTGAAGTGTGGATGTATAGTTAGGAAGAGTTGCGGTCTTCCATGTGCTTGTCTCATTTCAAAAAAGAATAATCTTGATGCCAGATACGTATGGATGAAGTCAACAGTTATTGGAAAAGGGTATGGCTTGGTGATGATGGTGTGATGAAGGATAGTAAAAAAAAGGTATAACTATCATGACTGAGTGGGAAATAATCCAAGATAAATGTCTAAAGTAGATGACACGATGAAATTGTACATCAAAGAGCAGTTGAGGAAGATTGCCTATCCAGAAACCATAAATTTGAAACCCCATTCAGAATCGGTTAAAACTAAAGGTGCCCCTAAAAAGGTCAAAGTGACACAAGATGATAATTCAAAGAAGCGGTCTCCATTCATACTTTGAATATGTTAATTCATATTTTCCAGATTCTCCAACTCCAAAGTCTCAAAAAAGTGTTTACAAGGGTGATCGCATTAGCAAACCACCTTCTTCACCGCCGATGCCGAAAATAATCTTCATTGAAAAAATGTCACTTTTTTTTTGCACAAACACATTGAGCGGATTGTAAATGTCAAGGATGATGATAATTTTGGTTATCAGGTCGTATTAGGCTTTTTCGCCAACAATTTTTGAAAGAGTTGACGGCGCATTAAGAATTCTACACATCTCTATATGAGGAAAAAACATTTGGATGCTTACTCTTTGTGTTAGTGGTCCCACACTGTTTTCAAAATAGATATGCTTCCTTGAAATGGAGCATCTTATAGTAATTGCATATAACATGGTGAGTATTATATGGTTTCTCAAAGATATTTTTCCACTTCGGAGTGGCCCACCTAAAGATCCTTCCAGATTAATCATGTCTATTGGGTGGCTTTTAAAATCGGTATATTTTGTTGAGGTTTATTTGAAACAGGGGTGTCTTATACCAAGCACATCATTAGATGGACGACATATTCCACTAAAGAGGCAGAAACTTGGTCTGATCACTTTTTGGAAAGGATGGAAGAGTTCACCAAATTAACTGAGTTAGAAAGAGAATCAAATAAGGAAAAGTCGAAGGAGAAACTAGTAGTAGATTGATGCGGTCATTCATCTTTTGAAGCATTTTAGATTCTAATCGATACATTTTTTTGAATGTATTATCGTCAACAATATAATCTTGATACGATTTAATACATAAGTAATATAAAATCAGAAATGATGGTGTAAATGTCGACTGTTTCTGTTTACAAACTTTATGGTTTACAATTCTTGTTTATGTTTACCAATTTCTGCTCTATTTCTGGTTCAGTGGTGATTCCATATATGCCTATCTTGATAAACTCATACTAAATAAAAAAACATGACACTTTATGGACGTTCATATATGTAAACACTATTTTTTTCGTAAAAAAATAGGGTGTATCCGGATATGCATCCCTGAAAAAATGCCATGATGACAGAATAAGGTTTCTAAGGTCAAAAGTGATCCAAAACTTGTATAAATAAGGTGTCTCTCATCCCATATTTTCTATAAAACACACCATAACTAGAGGATGAATACATATCTCCATCTTGCATTTGTGTATTTAAATGGCGAGAACAGACCTCTCGCCGAGGACATGCCTCTCACCGATATGATATCCAAACTGAATATTCTCCAGCAATATCCAGAAATTCGAAGTATTGTCAAGCTCGAGTATCATTCATGCTCGTTTGACGAAGGGAATATATTATTCACCAACGTTGAACTGAAACAGATGAAGATTTATAGGTTATGTGGAGTACTTTTTGTCGTTATACAATTAAGGGTTTGATTGAAGTGGATGCGAAGATCGTAAGATCTGTCGAAGATATTATCAATATGATACCATATGTTAGAACAAACACAAGAGCAAGAACACAATCATTATTCACATGAGTGATGCACACACACTTGAAGTGCTTAAAGCTTTGTTCCTACACTCACACTATTGATAATTGAGTGAAGAGATTAAAGATTGGAATGCGAGGAACAAAATTATTACACTAGTAATCAAATTTAATATAAAATTATTTTGGTTCCTAAAAAATATTTATATGGACCAAAAACATATTTAACCCTAGAATTTTCCACCTTTTACTCGTTTCTCAAGTAACACCAAAAACAATATATTTAACAAAAGTTAAAAATGTCATAACCACGTATCATCTCGTAGACTATCTGACTAAACCTCTCTCAAAAGCTTCTCATGAGGGGGCGTTGGACAAACAACTCAAATTAAGGAAACAAATAAAATTAGATACATATCTTTATTATAATGCAACACATACCTCCTACTAATTGTTATCATTAATTTATTTTATTTCCCATCCATTATAATGATTTCTTTTCCATTTTTTTTTTGTAATTATCACTCATAATTCACTTGCCTTGTCTTACTCCATGGATCGAAAAAACTTAAGTGTTTTAATCCATACTTAAATTTGTCTAAATATATAACTTCATATCAAATAAAGATATACAAAAATATCATAGACATTACAATTTAAATTAGATAAGAAGATAATAAACACACATTAACTAAACAAAGTTAAAGAAAAAAAGGAAAACATAACACTTGCCTAAAATAAAAAGAACTATTACTTTAGGAAACACTCCATATGATCAAAAATCTACATCAAATAAACAATGATCATCATTTTTGATAGCCATAAATCATTTTCAATATTGAATCTAAATAAACTCGATGATACCTGACACCTCAACAATCGAGTCTTAAAATGTTATACCAATTAAAATCAACAGATGCACCAAATTATCAAATGTCAAATTAAAGTTAGACTTTTGCCTCCCTTTTTATTCACCGTAAAAGAACTTAAAACCCTAATAAAATATGTAAAGCATATGGCATAAACATCACCACACACCTCAAATAAATTAAAATAAAGGATAATTCACATCTTGAAAATAATGTAATTATGAATTTTTAGCTACTATAACATATAACGCAACTAGTAACATTTGCAAAAGGGAGTTTGAACAATAATTTTGAATGTAAAATTACGCTTGAAATAAAAAATAATACAACTTATAATATAAAATTACAATTAATTCTTGAGACAAAACCAATTACACTAAATAACATTCAACATATTAAAATTAACTCGATATAATCAATTTCGACACCTCTAAAAATAAAAATAAAAATATACACTACACCTGCTTTGATGGTCACAAGTTTATAAAGATTAAAATACTTTTTGATCATGCTAAAGATTAAAAAAAATATTTATATACCTTTATACAAACAAAACATCGGTCATCACAAATTTAGCTTTGAAACAAATATTGGAGATACACTTTAATTTGTTTGCTTCATCATTTATGTATAATTTTCATCCATCTTAACGTGTTAGGTTCTTCCCCGTGGATTAATTTTAGTTTTACATTTTTCTTCCATGCCTGAAATAAGAATAAACAATGTTTAATGTTTAATGTTTAATGTCTGTGCATTTATAATTGTTACATCGTAAAATGAGTTAGCATATTCCTGTTTCAAAAATCATGCAATTATGAAAATGATTGAAAAGTTAACTTGATTATGATATTTTTTTTCTTTCGATGATCAGAATTTTTTATGAGGAAATTTTAGACTTACCTAGAATCTTTTATGGTTGTTTGAAATCTTGATGAAAATGCTTTCTTCCCAATCAATCTAGGTTCATGTTTCTCTTTTTTCTTGGCTTCTAATCTTGATATATATGTTTTATTTACATCAGCACGATCTCTTATTATATGATCATTCTCCTCATGTAAATTATCAACAGATGAAGAGTTAGCCGAAGAAAGAATTACAAGCAACATATTTAGCTCAACAAGAGATGTGTTTGAAATTTGTGAATGACATGATGTTATATTTTCTTCTTCCCCTTCATGTTTTTCTATCCTATCTATCCCATTGTCTATTTCTTTCTCGGTTTCTGCCATATTTTGAACAAAAAATGTCACATGAGATCAAAGTTTCAATTTGATTAGAATCTTTGTATTTATGTATTGACATACACATGCTTGAAATTATTTTCTTTAGGTATATTAATAGATTAGACATGTAAATAAAGAAAAAGAAATGAAAGGGTGCAAAAGAACTACCTAGATTAAAGATGCTCAATAAAGCTATTCGTCTAATTTGAGCTTAAATTTATATATTTCCCCCCTTAACTCATTATTTTAACATGTGAGGTTACTGATGATAAATCATGCAAATTCTTTATCATTGGCTAACTCATAAAATCGATTAACTCATAATATTCTAAAAATATTAAAGGTTATAAATACATGAGAAAAGTTGAATAATGACTAATTAATTTGTTACGAAGACAAATGTAATATGACCTATTTGTGTTGTTTTATTAAATTACTCATTTCTTTCACTATGTGTGATGTAGATTTGAATACTCTTATATTTAAATCTAAGATAACGATCGACTTATGTGATAATCTAATTATTTTTAATAGGAATATCATTTATAATTATTTTATGTTGAATTTGAATACATAAGAGGATTGAAATTTATATAAGTGTGATCGTTTTGAAATAATGTTTCATAATAATAAGAAGAAAAATATCTAAAATCTAATTTAGTTCATTGTCAATTATAAATTATGATAAAAATCATTATATTTAAAGATATCAAATATTTATAAAAACCGTTAATCCAATTTGAAGTGTGTTTAAATGTTAAAAAGTTATAATCATATGAGTAAATTGTATTTTTACATTTATTTTATGCATAACTTATTAATATAAAATTTTCATTCATAATAAGTAAATGTTGATCATGACTTTGTGGAAAGAATTATAATATTTACGACGAACTTAAGGAGAGCTTGCCCACAATTGCGATTGTGAGTTAGGAAATTTTTTTTATCAAATCGATTCTTAGTTTGAATGAAAGAAAATTCATCGTGAGGTGGTCAGGTGTCTAACTTACAACATCGGGTGTGTATGTAAATTATATATGAATCTTGCTTTGTATTATGATATGCAATTTGATATTTTAAATGAATTTTTCCTTATTATGAATATCAATTAAAAAATTATTTATATACTTGATCTAAGTTGCATTGTAAAGTATCACACATTATGCACTAGCATATAATTGTTGGTGTAACAAGAAACAACAAGTAACTAAAATATAAATATATATGCAACCAACTGACAATCTTTATTCCCTTTGTGTTTTCATCTTCAATAATATGGATACTTTGTAGTAATATCCTCTCACAAGTTGAAAGTTGGTATATGTACTCCATATTCAACTTGAATAGCAATGTGTGGAATGGTCATGGAAGTAAAGGTTTAGTGAACAAGTCAACTAGTTGATCTATGGATGTGACATATAAAAGCTTCGTTCTGCATGCAACTTGTTTATCTCTAATAATGTGACAATCATTATCTAAGTGTTTGGTTCTCTCATGAAATATATATTTGGTTGAATGTGCAAAGAACTTTGGTGATCACAATACAAAGCTAGTGTTTAATGCAAGTAGCTTCGAGATCTTTGAGGAGGTGGAGTAACCATTGAAGCTCGCGGCTGCTAATGCTTGATAATCAACTTCAGATGAATGTCTTGAGACTGTGAGTTTTTTTTTGTTCTTCATGGAATGATTGACTTCCCTAAGAAGAAATATTGATCTTAAATTGATTTCTTTGTGTCTAAGCATCCTGGCCAATCTACAATAGAGCATTCATTCAATTGGATGGTTGAATCTAAAGGGAAGACGATGTCACGACATGGACATGTTTGTAAATATTTCAAGACTTTAGTTACAACATTAAGGAGAATTATGGTGGGTTCTAAAAGAAACTAGCTTAGTTGTTGTGTTCAAAATGTTATATCAGGCCTTGTTGCATTCAAGTATATTAACTTGCTAATTAGTCTTGTGTATGAAGGAATGTCAAGATATGGAATGCTCGAGTCTTAATGTAGTTTAGATGATGGATCATATGGTAATAATACAGGTTTGGAATTGTCTAACAATGAATTATCGGGCAAGTCATGGAAATATTTTCTTTGACTAAATGAAATTCCATTTTTTGAATGTGCAACCTTAATTCCAAGGAAATGTTTAAGCTGGCCTAAATCCTAAATCTTATAATATTGTTGTAGTTATGATTTAATGGAATTGAATAAAAAAATATTGTTACCAATTATGATCACATCATCTATATAAACCTAAATAATTTTGAATGAGGAAGATGTTCTTTTAATGAAAAGTGAATGGTCTGAATCAACTTGTTTATATTGGTGTTGAAGAAGAAAAATGATAAGTTTTTAATGGCATTTTCTGACAGCTTACGTAATTTAATAAAGGAAATTGACAAGCTTACATATTGAGTTAGGATTTGATATGCAAACACCTGGTGGAATGATCATATAAACATCTTTTCGAAGCACACCATGCAAAAATGCATTATTCACATCTAGTCTATTGAATGTCTAATGGTTTAAGAAAGCTGGCGTAATAACAATTATGATAGTGGCGAGTTTTGCAATCGGGGAGTATGTTTCAAAAAGGTAAAGGCCTTTAATTTGGTTACACCCCCTCTCAATGGTGCCATAAAATTATGATAGTGATAAAGTTGTAGGACACGCATCGGTGCAGAGGGAAAGATCCTAAGCCTCCCAGACACCTATTATTTCTAGCCCGGTCATTCTAGAGGTGTCGACTTTTAAAGGGTCGACATCTAGGGGTCGTGTATCTTCGACTACGCCATCTCGTAGGAGACATGTTTACCTACTGATGCACAGGAGGCACCCGAGGCCCCGTAGGAGGCACTTGAGGCCCCACATGAGGCACTCGAGGCCCTGCAAGTGTTTCGGGGAGGCCTATCCAACTTATCATGGTTTCCCCTATACCCAAATCATACTGCCAGACATGTTTGGGACGACGGGGTATTCATCAACCATGGTCAGAAGATTACGAGTATATAGGTGCCTAATCAACAGTGGTTTATGGATGTGTTATGATAATTCGGGCTGAGAGGTTTGAGCAAGACCGATTATGTTACGATTAACCATTGTATGCTATCTGCGTTTGTAGAGAGATGACACTCAGAGATGTCATCATTCCATCTCTCACATGGTGAGATGTCTATCACAAGGGACGATGTCTCGTGTTTGCTGCATCTTCCGATCAGGGGGAAATTCTTATATCACAACAGGATCAATAAATATGAGGTACTGGTGATGCTGGTAGACTATTTGGGAGCTGACCTAGAGGAAGCCATGATGG